>NC_079159.1:37331732-37935898 GCF_947563725.1 Argiope bruennichi | reverse complement strand
TTTGTTACAAACTATATATTAAATTGAATTGTTAAAAATTATATCTATTAAATTAATTTGTTATAAACTATATATTAAATTGAATTGTTACAAATTATATATATTAAATTAATTTGTTATAAACTATATATTAAATTGAATTGTTACAAATTATATATATTAAATTAATTTGTTACAAACTATATATTAAATTGAATTGTTAAAAATTATATATATTAAACTAATTTGTTACAAACTATATATTAAACTAAATTATCAAAAATTACATATTAAATTAAATTGTTACAAACTTATATTAAATTAAATTGTTACAAATTATATGTTAAATTAAATTGAAAGAATTATTAAAAAAATTAATAAAAAATGTACGAAATGAAATTGATATCATCATAAAGGTAACGTTTTGAATCTCAAGACAATATGAAAAATTATTTTTTTAGTTAATAGTATTGGGAGATATGATAATCATAGTTAAGTAATGGCGATTATTCATCTGACGCCGTTCAAGCCTATTTTCAAACTCGATTAAACTTTCGATTGCTCGAGCCTATTTCTTGATTTCATTCCAAAACGTCTTCCCTCTGACTGAATGGAATTTTTGGTGACACTGTGAGGCATCTCCAAAGCATTTCTAATGATATTTATCAGCTTCATTAATCAGCGAAGCGTTGAGCTAAATGACGCTGGTAAAACTTCAATGAAGCAATCTAAAATGTTTGCATGTCGATTTGCTTACATTTGACTTTTGCCAATCGACAATTTCTACAATAAGTAATAAGAGCAATTTCTTTCCACTTTCTTTAGTATTATATAAAACGTCAAAAAAGTTGTAGTCTAACAAATAAAAAGAAGCAAAAATGAAACGCTTCAACATTTTTCTGACTTCTTTCCCCAAGCATGTATTCTTTTTATCCAATAAATAAATAACTGCACTCGTAAAAAATATTCCACTATCAGTATTAAGGATCAATAACAAATCTGCTCCAAATAGTTCTTGTTACCGGCTTTATTGAAGAGATACATTCAATTTAATAAGTTTTTTGCTCTTGAAAGAGGTTTTGGAAAGAATGTGCGTCGGCCGAAAATATGTACTTTTTTTAAAGAAGACTATGAAATAAACATGATTTTTTTAAAACTGATATTTTGCTCGTCTCATTTTTAGTCTACGATATATTGATACTTTCTACTCTGGAAACAGATTAAAGAAAATAGTTTCCGATCGGAATGCCTATAATTACTGCTTAGGTACTTTGAGAGAAAAAGTACGTTGTATACCTTAAAACTTGTAAAGATTTTTTAAAATTTACTGCTTTTAAATTCACACACACACACACACACACACACACATATATATATATATATATATATATACTTCAACAGACAGTAAGTAGCCCACAAGTGGTAATTCGGTAGTAACTACGAAGACAGCACACAAGGCAGCCAGACAGAATTCAGCAGGAGAGAGGATCTTCGGAGCTTCACTCTACGGTCTCTGCCACGGCTGAAATTCTCCATTGCCTCCTCCTTTTAGCTGTATCCAACTTCCGACTCACTATCACACAACTGGCTGCTCCACGCACAACTTGATGCTTCTTCCACAATAGACAACATGACTCGGCACACAGCTCAGTTCAGCAACAGCTTGGGCTCCACACAACGCTAGCACTCAGCCGTTGCTTTGCTATCCTGTCGAAAACTCGATACTTGACTACGACTACGACTATGATTCATTGCAGCTTGAGACTGCCGTCCTTTTATAATTCCAGGAAGACGGTTAGAGAAGTTTCTGGGCATTATCTGTTTTGTCACCAAAGTTGTCAAATTCGTCGCCAAGTTCTGAGATCACTAAACTCGGCCCCCGACCAGCATCTAATACAGATGTTTGTAAATCGGTCTTTCCGGTAATAAAACTAATCGTGCTGAAAAGCAGCATTACAGGGTTGTAACAATATTATATATATATATATATATATATATATATATATATATATATATATATATATATATATATATATATATATATATATATATATATATATAGTGGGTGATCAAGAAATAACAGGAGGTAATCGGAGTCCTGTAGTGTATTATGTACTGGACGAAATATAACAACATTTGGCGAAATATAACACTGGACGAAATATAACAAAAATTGGAAGAAAAAAAAGACGCCGATGGGGGAGTTATGGCGCTGTAAGCGCATAATTTGAGAATAAAGAATATATAACTGCCTATGGAACCAGCACACTAAATACCAATAAAAACATTTATTATAGCAACGTACAAATTTGACTCAAGGTGACCACCAGCCTGATGTGCCGGTAATTAATTACATGTGGTGCACGAGGTTTTCGACGGTGGCTCGCAGCATATCGGCATTTATTCGTCTGACATATAACGTTATTTATTCTTTTAAAGTAGGGATTTCAGGAACATATCCTTGATACACAACGCCTTTCGAGCTTTCAAGAAGCCCCACAACCAGAAATCGTCCTCGGCCTGGTTGCATACCAAAAATTCCTGTTGTTTCAAGTCTTTCAACCATTCTTCGTAAGTTAGTTATGGTCATCTCTTTTCTACGTAGCTATTTTAACCACCGGTTTTCACGAAGAGCAGCATTGGCATTTTCATCCCGTTGATCAAACAGCTTGACTAATAAGGCACGTTCACGTAGTGACAACGTCATCTACGGGCGAATTCTTTCACTATGACTTAAATTCCAGCAACCCTACCTTTTATCCTCGATAACGTGTCACAAGTACCCGTACATGCAAATTACATAATGAAGAATGAAGTTTTCAATCGCAGCGCCAGAATTTTCCCTATCGGCGTTCCCCAAATTTTGTTATATTTCGTAACGTCATAACACGCTACAGGGCTCCGAACACCTCCTGTTATACACACACACACACACACACACACACACACACACACACACACACACACACACACACACACACATATATATATATATATGTGTGTGTGTGTAATGATATTTTAATTCTAATTTCAATTTAATTAATTTCCAAGATTTTATCTTAATTTAACCCATAGTAACTTCATTCTAAAATATTCTCTTATTTCGTGATCCAATTCCATTTTCGATTTAATTCATTCCTCTGTAAAAATAATACGCCATCAGTACAATCAAATGAGAGTAATACTTTTGTTGCCCTGGTCAAGGGTAAAAATATGTATTTCATCTGCACGTGGCCGGAAATCCGATGTTATATAAGGCTAGTGATCATTTGTTTCGTCCCCTTTTGCTTCTTTGATACTCCTGCTTTTGTGCCGCTCTGCGTCTGCTTGTAAATAAATTGCTTTCCGGAGATGGATATTAAAGAGAGATTAAACGAAATTAAAAATACAACGTCTCTTCAATGTCTTCCAACCTGCATTCTGCTTCAACCAAAATAATGTTACATATATATATATATATATATATATATATATATATATATATATATATATATATATATATATATATATATATATATATATATAAGCATTTTTACCAATGTTCAGAGAATATATAAAACTTACACATATAAATATGGAAATAACTCCTTAACAAAATAATGCTAAGTATCTTCAGATGGTATAGTTACGAAAATGTGCACTGTGGATAATTTTTCCTTGAGGAATCTATTCATAACATCAAAAAAAGGTGTTGCTATAGAAAAGTTTAAAATTCGTACAAGTTAAAATATGTAGATGATCCCCTAAGAAAACTTTCTGCAAAAAATTCGTTAGTAAACGTTATTACCTTTAGAAAGTCGTTTTTAGTTTTCATATACGAGGATCGATGACAGAATAAAGTTGGATGGCTCCACCCCCTTTTTTCTAGCAACGGTACATCATAGATTCTTCAGATAAAAGTATCTTTAGAATAATTTTGAACACTGAATGACTCATAAAAGAGAAACTCTTAGCTCTAACCTCTCTCTGCTGGATTCGTGTATGGCTTTCCTGATTTCAAAAACAAAGGTTTCTTTCCTGTATTTTATGAAAGAATGTATTTCTTCTGTTACTTCTCAATTAGATTGTCTGTATAAATTCGTCAGAAATTGTCGCTCACATCGCAGCACTAAGCTCCCAAGAGTGTTTTCCACTATTATATCTTTATGGCTTTATACACAAAATGCCATATTTGAATCACCTGCAGGTGTCGTAACTCTTAGGAGATTTTGGACGACCCTAATGTTTAAGATTGGTTTCATAACCTCGCCACCGTTATTCGAAATGCTGTAACCACGGAATGAGACTAACATGTTTCTGACGCTTTAAAGTTTATTCTGTCAACATTAGATATCTTGTAGCACCAGTATTTTTGGAAATATTCGAAATTAATGTTAGTAAAGTCGAAAAACACAAAACAAATGGAATTTCAATCTCAAATAAAATAAGAAACAATGTTATAACATAGTTAAGAAGCTTTATACATACCGGATTTTCTGAAGAAAAGTTATCCAGATGAATGGATTTAAAATCCAAAAAATTGTTTTTTTTTCAAGAAGCCGAAAAATTGTCTATTTTGATTCAGACTATCAGAAGTAATATCCTCAAATCATTCTAGAATGTTCTCTAAGAACCGTCCTATCCCTCTCCTCCACAAGAAATTGTGGACATTGGGTAAGGTTGATTGATTAAAAAATGTGCAATTGTGATGATTTTCCCATAACTTCAGAAAATTTTACAGTATAAAATTAACGTGAAAAATAACTGCCTTACATTTTTAAAAACATTATATTTCAATGATATCGTTTTTAGCCGCATATATATATATATATATATATATATATATATATATATATATATATATATATATATATATATATATATAGAGAGAGAGAGAGAGAGAGAGAGAGAGAGACAGGGTGTCTCAAAATCCTAACCACGGCTTTTATTCCTTAAATATTGATTATAGACATATACTGCAAATTATAAAGTTGTGTAAAAAAAGGTACAAAATGTTATGAAATCCGTTAAAATTTTCAGGGGATTAAACTTTAAAAAATACAAAATTAAAATTTTTATACGGACCCCGTACAAAAAAATTCTCACTGAGTAAAATGTGCCCCATTCTCTAATAAGGTCATGTGCAAAAATTCAGATTTTAATCATGAAAACTCTCAGAGATGTGTTAAAACAAAGTTGGTGAAGGGTCAATCTGAAATTAAAATGCATATGTTTTACAGCTTCAAAACAGTTGGAACGACGCAGTAATGCATCATAAGGAAATAAAATATGCTTTATATCTTTACATATATAAATATGCTTTATATCTTTTAGATACAAATTCTAAAATCTATGCTTCCTGAAAAATACTTAAAAATTTATATCATGAATTACAGAATATAACTTAAAAATAGCACAGTCAATGAACTTGTAAAAAAACTTATGTAATCTTTCCTTTAAGTAATCTTTCCTTATGTAATCTTTCCTTTAAGTAATCTTTCCTTATGTAATCTTTCAATAATGTAATCTTTCCTTTAAGTGATTATTTCTACAAATTTTTAATACCTTTGAACCAATAAATATTATTTATTTATTCAATCATTACTTTCTTTGTTAATTTGTGTAAGATTCCTAAAACACATCCGACATGTTTTTTCCTCTTTGCGAACTCCTATCCAGGCATTAAAAAGTCACCATTTATGTAGTTTCATATCTTTGAGACTTTTCGTGATAAATTGCAGGAAATTTTGTACATGACCTTATTAGAGGATGGGGCACATTTTACTTACTGGGAATTTTTTTGTACGGGGTCCGTATAAAAATTTAAATTTTGTATTTTGTTAAGTTTTATCCCCTGAAAATTTTAACGCATTTCATAACATTTTGCACCTTTTTTTACGCAACTTTGTAATTTACAGTATATGTCTACGATCAATATTTGAGGAATAAAAGCCGCCATCAAGGTTTTTGAGACACCCTGTATATATATATATATATATATATATATATATATATATATATATATATATATATATATATATATATATATATATATATATATATATATATATATATAATTTTTCATCTACTGCTAAAAATTAAATTATCGATTTCTAAATTTAAAATAATCTGTTAATGTAGTAATATATTTGTAAATGTTAAAAAGAAAAAATATAAAATTATGTGATATTGAAAAATAAAAAAATGAGTTTACTTCATTTTCCTTGTTTTAATAAGAAATATTTCATCGAAATTGGTCGGCATAAAGTTAGCAATATTGAAATAATCTCTGTTGGCGACAAGTATTAATAAGAAGAAATTTAGTCACGTGATTAATTTTGATAAATATATATTTTTACAAAATGATACCTTATCATTTTTTTACATTGTTTTAAATTATATTTGAGTAATAATGATATAACATTTTGAGTGGTAGCTATATTTCAAGGTAGCGAATTAATTGGTGATAATCCAATAGTTCGAAAATTTCATTCTGTAAACTAATACATAGACATCGTTCATTCTTTCTGGGTTTTCTTATGAACAATTTTTCAATTCTTTCATTTGCTCTAAATTCTCGTTTTTTTGACATTAAATTTTAATCAGAATAAGCGATTTACTGTTTTTCCACGTTATTCAATTCCAAATAAAAGAGCCATTTCTCAGACTTTCTAGCTGTGGCAAGTAAATTGTAATAACGCTCTAAATATAAAGGCAAAGTAAGCACAATTAATCAGGAACCAATTTTATTAAAGGTGGGTTTACACTTGCTCAGTTATAAGACAACGCATGCGCAAAACAAAAAAAAAAAAGAACTGATTTATGTTTGCCACAATTTCATAAGAGATTCAGGCATTTCATGTTTGGCTATAAATTGTCGTTTTGGCGTCCCTGAATTTTTCTTTTTCACTGCTTATTGAATTAAAATTATAGCTATTTATACAAAGAAACAAGGTAAAATAACAAAAAAAGGAAACATACTTAAGTTTAGAAAACTATAGAAAGCGAAATAAAAAAAACACAACCTTGCATCAAAAAGAACAAAGAACAAAAAAATGTCGGAATTAATCTATGATAAATGGTCAATTTTTTTCATGCAAAAAAAAACAAAAAAAAAACACGCCAAATCCATAAACACATCTCAGTAAGAAAAAAATACAATACAGCTGGAGAAAGTACCTGTCATGGACGAACAGTTCTACACATACGCTGCCTTTTAACCTTTTTTATAACTGGCCAAATGTAAACTCACCTTAATGATGAACTTAACTGGCTGTTGTCAGGTATATTTACTTACATACAAAATACTAAGCTTACTAAATGTGGCAAAACTTATAGCTCACTATGAATATTATTACAACTTTCCTTTTTAAAATTTAGTGTAAAAAACATTTGAAACATATATCTATACTTATAATAAAGCTCAATGTGTGTGTGTGTGTGTGTGTGTGTGTTGGCGCTCTACAGGCCAGGTCATTTGACATACAACTATCAAATTTGGTACATGTATACCTTAGAGGTCGGGAATGTGCACCTGGGGTCCATTTTTTTGAAATTTTAATTAGAATTTTAATTATTAATTAAAAACTAACTTTCCCGCCAAAAAAATCTTCCATTTTTCCCACCGCCAACTTTTTCGCCAAAAACATCTTTATTTTTCCCCACCGCCAAATGAGTAAGGCTTCCGTTTTCTTTTCTCCCAACAGTAATCAGGCTAGGGTTAACATTTTTCGGCGAATTATTTCAAACGATACTGTTTATTTTCTTAATGTTTTATGCATTTAAAATTAAACATTGTTAATTAATCCATGTTTCAGATTCATTCTGAAGTACTTTTGAATAAAAATAACACAGAATAAAGGAAATTAAAAATATATAATCTGCGTAGCGTTACCCCAACTGGCGTAGAAAAATTCACGCATTTGCGTTAGCATAACTGGCGAAGAAAATTCACGCATGCGTATTGTATTCTGATTGTTGTCATGGCAACCATTCTCAACGGATGATTTAAATTATTTTTCGGTTAGTTGCATGCTTTTGTAAGTAAATTTTATTTATGTTAGTTATATATTTTTTGTATATGTTTATAGTTTTAAGTACATCGTTTTTTAAGTAGTTTTTTTGTTAAATCTGTTTTAGACCGATTATTTTAAACGATTCATTTTATTTTCTTAGTGTTTGATGAATTTAAAATGAAACATTGTTAATGAATCGATCTGTTCATGATGAATCTGAGAAAATTTTGTTGACAAATTCTTGAGAGATTACATAAATTAAGAAAGATATTCTTTAGTGCCCATAAAGTTTAAACGCTCAGTGACTCTATTATCAGTAATCATATTATTAAAAAAATGCTTTGTTTCAGTAAAAAATATTATATTAATCGCAGATTAATCATTTACACTTTAATTTAAAGCATAAATTCTACGAGGGGTAACAGAAAATGAGAGAGATACATATCACGTTATGACTGAAGGCCTTTATAATATTATGAGTGAATTATATGACTATCAAAATTTGAAGTTTTAAAATATTTTGCTGAAGAATCTATTAAAGTTGGAATTGCATAAAATATTTAATTATTAAAATTTTAACGAACGTTAAGATTGGCGAACCGGCTGGTCGCCAAAGGCGGCTAGTTAATTAATAAAATAGCTTTCGTTTCTGATTGACGTTTCATCATACTTATCTTTCCTTTAATAGACCGCAATGGTCTGGTGGTTAGGCCTCGATTTCGGAATCGGAAGGTTGCAGGTTCATGACCGGTGTAAGCGGTTCCGGTGCATGATAAAACAGTGCGGGCCAAACGTCCTCCCCGCTGTTGTGGAGTGGAGAGGGGAGTTCCAGCTCCGGTGCCGTCCTCGTCATCTGACCGCGGTTCAAAATGACGAGATCTGTCCCAAAATAGCCCTATAGTGTTGCTTTAAAACGGGACGTTAATCTAACTAAACTTGCCTTTAATAACTTACAAAATTATTACACATATAAACAATTGAAATATCTGGGCTATTGGCGATTAAGAAATTTAGCAGGGTTTTGAGTCCACAAAAGAAATTTATTTACAGAGATTATAGAGATTTAAACCATCCAAATTCTCTTGAGTAGCAAAATGATCTCCTTTACAAATCTCCCTTTATTGATAATAATACAAAATCACCTCCTTTACAAACATGTCACAGCATTTCAAATTTCCCTGTCTTTTCTTTTTACTTGTAAACGAAACATATGAATTTCCTTTAAAGCAAGGATGTACAGAACGGAGACCAAAAAGGATTCCGTAAATTTTATGGCCTGAAACATAAGAAGAAATAAAAACCATGAATTTCAAAATTCTCTTTCCCCTTTCCTCCCCAACGCTTCCATGTATTTTATCATCCAATCCAGAGAAAGAGAGAATAGTCCACTAGTTGTTCTTCTGGATTTCCGACAAACCGATTCCGAATTGTTTTTGCTAACGGTTTATAGAAAGGAACTATTCAATTTAATATTCTCTCTCTCTCTCTTTGGAAGGGGAAAGTTTCGAAACGAAACATCTCAGGCGAGTGTATGTACGTTTTGTTTCATTTTTTTCTTCTTTTTCTTTTCTTTCCTTTAAAGATCGGAGACAGTAAAGAATTTTTAAAAGCAAATAATTCGCCAGTGTCGTTTAAAGTCAAGGGTTTTTCTCTTATCTTTGATTCTGTTGGACGGGCTAAGGAATGAAATAGATTTTTCTGGAAAGGGTACTAAAATTAGAAGAATATTTTGATTCGTTTTCTCGGTATTTACAGAAAAATATTGTTGGAAGCAGGAGAAAGTGAGGGAGAGGCAGGCGCTCGTGTTTAGTAGCTGTAGAGGTTTGAAAATTATAGTATGTTATTCAATGATGAATTTCGTCATAACTAATGCTGTGTCTTTTCTAATTAATTCTCAATTATTTAATTATTAATCAATAAAAATGACTCGATGTTGGTAAATTTTAGCAAAGAATTTACTAATTTTTACATTTAATCTCTGCTAATAAAAAGGACGAATGTGTGTGTTTTGGCTCTCTACAGAGTAGATCATTTGACCTACAATTACCAACTTTGATATATGTATATCTTTAGAAGGTGATAGCGTGCACTTCGGAGCATTGTTCTTTTTTAATTTTAATTAAAATTTTATTTAATTAAATTTAAGCAAAATGTGAATGTTTCCCCTAATAACTTTCGAAAATATTATTAAACAAATATAAAATTTTGCCTCGTTTCGAAAAAAAATAATAATAACAGTGTCTTTAAATATACCAATTTAATAGTCGCGCATTTTATTTTTTCGAATTTTACAATTAAAAAAATTATTTAGTTTCAAACAATAGATTACATTGTTGTCCTGAAATTCATTTCGTGTTTATTTTTCCATTAAATATTTGCCAATGCATATCTGCCATTGCTGAAAGCTAAAGAAGAAGAACTTTGTTTTAATATTTGTGTAGTTTACGAACCGGACAAAATATAACTTACAAATATTGCGGATTTTATAAGACAGATGAACCGCACCCCCCCCCCCTTTTTAATAGCGCTATGATATTATGAGACTGTCTCAAATGGAAAGACTCGTGTACACAATAAACAACCCGCATGTTAGTCAATTAAAATAATACGACTTTGAAATTTAACAATTTGACATAATCATGGACAAGAAAATATATGTGTCCTTATCCTGGTATAGAGGCTTGTGGGCATCCCGGGTTCGAGTCCCGATTCGAGTATGGTTCTTCTTCTGTGCCTTATCTATGAGTTCTGTGAATGTGCTCCCCTTGTTAAAAGGGTTTGTGCAAGCGAAAGTGATGCATAAAATAGCTAGCTCGTACTCTTGGCCCTAGATGGCGCTACTGGAAAAACAAAAGAGGCTCACTCGGCTTAAATCGCTGACAGATAACTAACTATCAACGGACTTGTAAAGTGCCATAAGTCACGACACACAACCGAAATTATATTTAAATGATTTAATTGAAATTAAATATACCCATTATTTTCGTCGAGTCAGCTATTCACCAAAGAAACTAGTTAAAAAAATTATAAAATATTTTTCTAGCAATTTATTTAATTACAGCTAAAAAATTTTTTTTAATCTTGAGATTTTCAAGTAAAAATAAATATTCATGTAGAAAGGGAGTATTTTCATATTTATTTAAAAAAAATATTTAAGAGGCGAAAATAAGCACTGCATTAAATTGTGGTATTCTTTTAGAAATTTTTTTTAAAGGGAGGCCCTGTTTTTCCATTGCATATTGGGAGTTCTAAAACGAATATGTTTGTCAACGGATTTAGATATTAGACGCCTCTAGTGATAAAAAAAAAAGAAGTTTTTCAGACCTGCTAAAGTCGTCACTAAAGGTTTGCATACAAACCACATGATCGAAAATTTAAAGCAAAAAACCGTAGAAAGGATTCCAAGTAGCAAAAGTAATTAGACTGATGCAGTCAAAAAGCATATTGTATTAATGCGGTGTAGGTCATTTTTATTGTTTGCAAAATTGGTTTAAAAGTTGTCGAATTTAATTTCTTCAATTAATTTTATTTTACATGACTTGTTTCATATTTTCAAAGATGGCTTGAGAGTTGTCGAATTTAGCTTTTCAAATTACTTGTATTTTATTTGGATCGTTCCATGTTTGCAAAGATGGTTTGAAGTTGACGAATTTAGTATTTTATATTACTTTTATTTTACTTGACATGTTTCATATTTGCAATAATACCTTAAAAATTGGCGAATTTAATTTTTGAATTACTTTTATTTTTCTTGACCTGCTCCATGTTTCAAAAATACCTTAAAAATTGGTGAATTTAATGACTTAAGTTAATTTTTATTTTATTTAAATTGTTTCATACTAGCGAATTTGGCTGAAAATTTGTCGAAATTTTTTTAATCACATTTATTTTATTTGACTAGTTACATTTTGCAAAAATTCCTTGGAAAGAATTAAGTTTAACTGTTTCAATCACTTTTATTTTACTTACTTCATGCTTGAAAGGATGGAATTTTATATAATTTCCCATTTAATTTTTTTTATTGTAAAGATGTGAAATTTAGTGCTGAAGTGTATTCGATGGCAATATATTATTTTAATATCTTCAGACATTACTTATGAATTTATCTCAATTAAATCAAATTTTGAATCCGTATCTGTGATCTTACTATCATCAAGTTTGTGAAAATCATATCTTAAAATTAATATGAAGAAAGTAAATTAGAAAATTTCTACCGTCTAGTAAACATTTATAAAAGTGTGTGTCTAAATTTTTTTCAACATTTATCGGTTTTCTTTTTACGTTACATTCCAGTTTGGAAAAAATTCCTTCATTTTTGTCTAAATATAGTTTGAAGTTATTTCTAATTTAAATTCATGGCGCTTTTTATCTGAGCTGCGATATCATTCATGCAAATTTAATTGATCTTTCAATATTTAAAGCTAAAATAAAGTGAAATTGCAAATTTCTTTGATTTGATTGCATTTATTGATTCTTTGAAACTTTTATCCTTATGTCAAAAAACCAAAGAAAAGAATATTCTAAAATCTTCGAAGAAAACTTTTCCATATATTTCCTTACATATTATTTGAGAATTTGATTGTTTTATAAGTTTTCCTTATTATTGTATAAGCTGCTGTTTATAGAACCTTCATTCTATAGCAACTTTAGAACCAATAATTTAAATTGGAGATTGAAGTTTACAGAATATCAAAATTAAATTCCTCAGCTTTTCCTATCTAGAACACAAACTATCTGCTGAGAAAGTATTGTAATTATCAAAAAATTTAAACTCCAGATTTGGACGAATTTCCGCGTTTCATTTCTTCCTGTTTACATTTAATTTTTACAAAACATTTTACATTACATTTATTTTTTTACATGACATTTTTACAAAAATACATTTTCGGGATTATTGAATGTTTTGAGCGATAATTGAAAAATGCTTTGAGCTAATTGGATATTTTGAGTATGCGAGTTTTACACTAAATTATTAAAATTCTATGAAAATTTGAACAAAATGTGTTTAGAGGAAAACTGTCAATCCAAATTCAAATGAACAAAATAAATATGTGAAGATTTAGAAATGGATCGACTAGACAGCTAGGCTGATAGGCAGCGGCAAGTAAGTTGATTAAATAATTTTATTTCATTATTGGCCACATAAGTAAGCTTGCAAAGAATACAAATTTCATGAATTATGAAATATTGGAGGAAAACAATAATATACAATTCAACATATAAATATCAACTTTATTAAGTAGAATTGTTCAGGTATCTTTGCGTTTCCTTACAAATGTTTATTTATTAATATATTTATAAAAGCAAGTATATGCTCCAATATTATTGAGTAAAAACGTGATCGTTGGGCAGTCTCTTGATCCAAGATAGATAAATAAAAACAAATATATTTTCATGAAGTTGAAAAAATAAAAATAATGAGCCTTAAAAAATCATTCACATGTTAAAAATGTGCTGATACGTGAAACTGTATTGATTTCCTTATTCAAAAAAATGTGCTTCATAATAAACAATGTTTTGTGCTGCAAAATATCTAAAATTAATCATAAAGGGCTAGCTGAACAAAAGTCTGTACACACTTTAAGCATCTAAAATGATTATCTGTATTAAATGTTAAACTAAATCTGTCACAGAGTTGACCGTTTATCGATTTGTAATTTCGCGAGCACCTAGGTGCGATAACTCAACACAACAACTTGGATAAATGCAATTTTAGTATCTGAAGTGTACACTTTTATTAAATTTTTTAATCAAATAAAGATGATTGACTCCAAATCTAATACGTTTTTACACTCCAGAACTGATTGATCAGAAGAAAACTCAAGCATTTAATTTTAAACTTGGAATCAAATTCTTTAAAGTGTTGACGTCTGTCTGTTTATTCATTCTCACGCACGCAAACTCTATAACTCAAATACGCCATGGCTTAGATAAATGAAACTTGAAAGTTTGTAGTTGAGACTGAACGTTTGGTTTCATTCGATCGAAAAATAAGCGTCCAAAATATATCTCAGTTATTAGGAAGCACAAATCTCTCACATACAAGACCTTGAAAATAAAAGTCTAAGCGTCCATGGCCTACCCCAAATTTCGCAATTTTTATGCGAGAGAAGGGGAAAAATACATTTATAAGGGAATATGCAAGAAAATTTCAGGGACACCGCCTCTCGCTGGTTCACAATACAATGTCATTAATGCAGATTTAATCTAGTGTCTTTAATATTTAACACTAAAGCAAAATGAAATCGGTAATTGCTCTGATTTGACTTCATTTACTGATTTATTGTTACTTTTAATCTTACGTCATTAATGCAGATTTCATCTAGTTTAATATTTAACACTAAAGCAAAATGAAATGGGAAATTGCTCTGATTTGACTTCATTTACTAATTTATTGTTACTTTTAATCTTATGTAGATAAACCCGAAAGAAAAGAATATTTTAATATTTTTCAATGAAAGTAATTTTTTTTGCATATTTCCTTAAAGATTATTTGATTCCTTAGAGATTATTCAGTAAACGTCAACTACTCCAGTTTTACTCCATTGCTTTTTAACCTGATTGAATAGCTTTGAACTCCATTCTTTAGCGTTCCTTTACTTGTTTTGCTTTGTATGAGATTGTCCATGACATATATTTATCGTCTCAGAGTGAATTAAAAATACTGTATATTTTAAAACTTTTTTTTGTGTGTGAAAGTTGATGAGTTTTTAATGAAATAATATAAATTTGAATAGATAATTTTAATGAAATATCGATAAAATTTTTATATATATTTGAACCTATAAAAAATATTTTTGTGAACTTATGTTAGCAATTTTAAATGGCTCGCATAAAAAAAACAACAACGCAAAAAAAAAAAAAAAAAAAAAAAATGCTTCTTCAAAGATTTCTGTTTGTACAAATTTTACAGAGAAAAAAGATATAACCTTTATTGGAAAATAAAAATTCTTCTGGACTTCTCTTTATTTCTCAGTGAGCAAATCATTAAAAAAAAAAAAACGATTTTTACAAAATTTGTAAACATCACTTATTTGCATTTAAAAAGTTCTATTTCCTTCTAATAAAAGACTCAGTCCATAAAGTTTTCTGTATATTATCATGTGAGAACATGATGCTATTTTGGTTAGGGGGTTTTGAAGCTCGAAATCGCGTAGGCAATGAATAAAGCATAAATGACAATTTTCATCATCATCTTTTAATCGCCTATATTTTTTACCTGCTTTTACCAGTATTGCATTATTATTATGTATAGTCCTTTGACAGCAAATGCGTTTTTAAAAGGTTGACGTAGAACTATGACATCATAACTGTTATTTCATCATTGAAAATGAAAGTTTAAAAAATTATATATATATATATATATATAGCATACATATATATATATTATGTTTGCTAATAATTATGGTATTATAATAATAATAATATGTAAGACATTTTAATTCTAATTTCAATTTAATTAATTTCCAAGATTTTAATTTTAGCCCATAGTAACTTCATTCTAAAAATATTCTCTTATTTCGTGATCCAATTCCACTTTCTCTACTTAATTAATTCAAGAGTAGCTTTGTAAAATTGCTGAATCAGCTGAAAACCTCACATTCCCACGCTCCGCGAGAAGGGATAGAAAAATGTCCAGTAAGTACATTCTTTTTAAAAGATCCCTGAGTTTTTCCTTACCTCGTCGGCGCGTGTAACGAAAATCCTTATCGAAATCTCATTATATATTAGCACTATGGAGAAATATTTTCCCTATCAAAATCTTTGGTTATATAAGACCGGGGATAAAATATTCAAGAGCTTTTTCTCTCATTCCTCTCTGTGTAGGTCTCTGTTGTGTGTTGCTCGTTGCTTCTGCTGTAAATACTGTGTGCTTCTCCAAGATGAAATAAAACGAAATCACGAAAAGGAAAATTTCTTCACTATCTTCGAAACTACATTCTGCTTTAAATAAAATAATGCTTACATATATATGTATATAAAGAGAAGGGGGGATAGAGAAGTCTTGTGATTGTTTCAAACCGGTTTAAACTAGTTCATGACTTAAATCAATTAAGACAAATAATGACTTAAAAAGTAATAATGTTCTCACATGATAACTTAAAAATTGCGATCGTAGATTTAATTTTAATTTTTTTTATTAAAAATATAAAAAGAAATAAAAACATTGAATTTTTCAGAATTGTGAGTAAATCCAGCATCTCTACTTCTATGCTTTTTATCATTTCTTTAACTAGAGTAAGTGTGAAAGACAGAATATTACACTATCTGGTTCTCTGGATTTGAAACTAAAGAAATCTGAATGGTTTTTACTTCGGCAATGTAATTTACAAGTATTACAAATTCATTTCAGTCGAGCGTTTATACATTCTATTTTTATTTTTTATTTAACCTCTTTGCTTTTTATTTTCTCGCATATGACGCGTAGAAAAAATATCGTAATTGTCACAAAAATTCAAGTTCGATATTTGATAGCTATGTTTCGAAATTCCTCAGTTGGAAAAAAATAAATAAAAAATGGCAATATATTTTTCTGACTGTGATCACGATAACTCAAAAATATTTTGAGCTAGGCAATTGAAATTTGGTATATAGATTACTCTAGAATAAAATTGTAGATTTCTATCGAATTTGAACGAAATCAATTTAGAGGAAGTCTGTCTGGGCAGTTTTTCAAATACGAGCGAATTCGATAACTTTAAAAAGTAAAGATCTAGATAAATGAAATTTGGTTCATGGATTAAGTATCTAAAATGTTGAATCTAAATGTTTCTAAATGTATCTAAATGTTTCCGCGTGATCGTTAAAATAAATTTGCTCTGCTTTTTCTCCCGAGCTACTGATTGCTCACACTCCACGTGAACGCCTATTTTTCTTGACTGCCAAGCAAACAAGAAATCTTTTCTGCATAACATTCAAGACAACGGGAATACGCTGCCATCTGGGATTAGGATGGGGAACTAATCCAGACAATGGGGATTGAATGGAAGGAAATATTTCTAGGAAGAATAATCAGTTTATGAAAATATTTGACATTTCTGAGGTTACCATCTTTTAAAGAAAAAATATTTTGATATGAGTTATTTCAACACTTTTAGAGGTATTTTTTAATTCTTAATTTAACCTACTATTGAGGATATCTTCATTTTAAATGCTCCAAATCATCGTTTATGCATCTTTGGAGGAGTTGATATTAAACACCGCACAAATGAAAAGGTTTATAATTGAAATTATAGTTAACAATTATTAAAAACTTAATGCTCTTCATGAAAATTCATTAAAAATGAAATACCAGTATATTAATTCACAGTAATGGAAACAATAGTTACATGTTAAAACAATTATCATAAAATTGAAAAATAATCATTCTTTTATCACATATATTTCCGGACTAATTACACATTTCTTATAATATACAATTTAGGTGTATGGAGAAAGTAATTTAATTTTAAGTAGTGGAACTGCTATTGGCGAAACATTCTCGCAAATTCTCTATCTTATTCCCTCTTCTCCCTTGTAAAAGTGTGTACCTTGGGTCTGAAACCAGAAAATTCGTCAAAATCTTGAGTTCGAATTTTTTGACGATTACAATACTTCCTCTATACATCATATAGGAGAAAATAAAATTCTATATTTATCGACTGCTATACTGATTATCTGTGAGTATTAAATAGAGAGTAAATTTTAAAATGGTGTGGAAATAGTTTTTTTGTTACAATATTTTTGAAGAAATTTACAAAAAAATTCCAAAATTTTTAAATAATTAATATTTACATATTGTAAAGTAATTGATATTTATAATATAATTTGTTTAATATTTGAAAAACTTACATTTTAATTTAAAATTTGAAGAAACTGAACCAAAATCAGGTGCACATTCTCCAATGTGTACCTGTGCTAAATTTGGAAGTTCTAGATTTAACGGTCTGTCTCGTAGAATAACAGACAACTACATTCACTTTAATAATTAGCAGAGACGTTACACATATTTTTATTTTCTGATATGCAAACAGAAAAAATATTGTAATTTTCAAAACAAATCGATCATGAGTAGGGATTGCAATACCGGACCAAAATTTCAATACCGGTATTCGGTACTTTTTAGATCTTAATACCGGGATACCGGTTTTAATACCGGTATTAGAAATTTTAGAAAAAGAAAGAAAACACAGGTATTTCTTTGTTTTATTTGCCAGTTTTATTAGAGAGTGTAAATATCACAAAAAATAATTTGTAACCTATAATTTATGACAGTATATAAAGAATCACAAAAAAGTAAAGGAGCATCTTATTTATTTAAATCACAAAAAAGTGTAAATATCACTATTCAGTCTGTGGTACTATTACAAATTTTTGAAATCTGATTTTAAAAAATATAATGCATCAATTGTACTGTCATTAAGCCAGAAAAGTTATTTTGTTCAAAAATTACCTGTTGTCGAAAACGCTCTTTCGGCATTTACGCTAGTTGGTGCTACTGTTAACAATGCGCGATATACATTTTCCAAGTATTTACCTCAAAATTTTTTTTACTTATCTCTAATTCTAACTTTTGTTCAAGAGACAATTCCTTTCACTATCGACATTAGTGTCATCATAATCTTCGATAACTGAAACGAATTCTTCTGAATGTGGATAGGTTTGTGGGTAAAAAAAATTTAAGAAATTTTACTATAGACTTAATCAGATTTGAATTGGTTATTTCCTGCTTTTTCATTTTCATTTTTAAAATCATTATAATTATGTAAATACCACAAGACATTTTCTATTTCGGTATGCCTTTCTTCTGTGCATTGAAGAATTATATTTTTCAACGTAATATATAATTCTTCAGATAGTGGCGTGTGCTGTTCTTTCAGTGAATGCAACACGAAATTTATTGTTGCATGAGCTGTTAATAAATTATCATTTCTCCGACATAATACCTCAATAGTCAGTTTTATTGGAAGTAGAGCTGATACAGTTCTCGATAGTAATTAAATTGCAGGTTAAGTCGATTATTGCTTTTTGGATTGGATTTCTCTGTTTCAAAAATCCTTCCATCATTAGGAGTAAAATGCTCCAACGTGTTTTAGAATCTAATATTAACATATATTCTGTTTCATTTTCAGTTAGTATATATTTTTGTTATATGGCATTTTTTGTATGAGAACGTTTAAATATATTAACAATTTTTCGAACTTTATAGGAAGCAATGCTTGATGAGTTAATATTTCATCCTCATTAGCGATATCTTCTTCAACAATTACATTGTCATTATCTTCATTGTCAATATCACCCTCACTGTTATTCTCTTCAAAGTTGGAATCCGAAGTTTCTATATTCACAGCATTTGGATTCTTCTGTTCTTTATTTTTTTGATATAATACATCTATTACTCCTAATTAAATTCCATGAGCATAGCACAATTGCTGATTTGCACCAATCAACTTTCCAACTTTTTTCATAACTGTTGCTCCATCAGTCGTTATGGATACAATATCTTCTTTCAGGGAAAATACATGTTTCGCTAATTTAAATTTAAGCAATTAATTAAGCCCTTATTTAGCTAATTAATTTCGCCAGTTAGGGAGACATAAAAACAAAAACGTATGCTATTTTGCTATCTTGGCTATCCTTGAACATATAGTGGAGACAATTTTAAATATTTCTTGTAAATCCCGAAAAACCGGTATTTAAACTTGTGAATACCGGTATTACAAAATTGCACAATGGCTCAGAATACCGGTATTGCAATCCCTAATCATGAGATTTTGAGGAATTCTTACGATTCAGGCCTCTCTGAGTTCGAAAAACGCATTTTAAAATTATGCCTGCTTCTAAATAGATCTCAAAACACTTTAAGCAAGAAAAATAAAATTTAGAAAATGTTGTTTGCTCCAAATTAGTAGATTTCTATCAAATTCTGAACAAAACAAAAAAAAAACCTTCGCAGGTTTTTGCTGGAAGGTCAGCATATCTAACTTACAAGTGCATGGGAAATCCCCCGAGGGGGGGGGGCACCTCGAAATGAGGATGAGATGCTTCCGGCATGGTGTTTGGATCTCGCCACCCTGGATTGTACACTAATAGGTGGGGGGATCTGACTCCTCCCATCGATGACGGGACGTACTTCCTTCGGGGAGGGTTGTACCGTGGCCGGTGGCGGCCCTTAGGACTCAACCACAGTTCCCACCAATGTTGCTGTTGCGGCGGTCCGGCCATTAAGTTTTATGGTTTAAATCCGTGTGCTTTCGTGGCGGGTCGGAGAGTTAGATGGTTGACTTACAAGTGCATGGGAACATGATAATTAAAAATGTAAAATGTGAGAAGAAAAAAATTGTTATATACACTAGCACCTAATGGTTATATCTTTATCAAATTCAAATCTGTTCAACTGCCGGTCGTCTTTCTGCCTGGATATTCTTATATGTGTAAATGGAATTACTCAAAAGCATAGCAACTTAATGAAATTTGATTCGTGTTCTTGATACTACAACTGTAATTCAATGTGGTTTTAAATATCTTATCAAAAGCAATCTGAAAATGAAGGATGTATGCACACCATGATTATCTATTTCTTTTCCTGCCGATACAATCTTTCCATTTTTCATCTAAATAACTGCATCTAAAGAGAATAAAATAGTTCATTTCTTGCTCTTAGGTGTCTTCAAAAATTGATTCTGAAATGTTTTGCTAACGGCTTATAGAAGAAAAGTATTCAATTTTATATTCCTCACCCAAGAAGAGAGTTTGCAAAAGGAGCAGCTCTGTCGAAAGTATGTACTTTGTGTTTGACATTTGTCTTTACCTTTTTGCAAGACGCGGGAAAAAATGTAAAGGCAAATTGTTGTTTTTGTCATTTTTATCTCAAAAGATTTTACCTCGTTCTCTTGGATAGTGATAAATGAAATTTCTGGAAAGTGCACCTTGATGAAAATGTTGGTTGTCAGTTGACCACCACCATCCCCTCCCTTCCACAATTCAACTAATCTCCGTTAAAATTTTAAAAGTAATTTTGTCTTTAATGTTATAAAATCGTTGTGTCGGTATTTAAAATTTTTTCCTTAAAATCTTCGATTTATCATTCAGATTTTATCCATTTTAAAATAAATCTTTGCTCGTCGTCATTTGTTATATTCAGCCAGTGACAATATCCCCTTCGAAATTCTTATATATTTTGACATCTAGACCTCTGCTGTTCTTCTACAAGCAATGAACGCATAGCAGAGATAAGATAATATAGATAGAAAGGCAGAAAACTCCCAAAAGTCACTATAGTCCGCAAACATGAGTGGCCCATCGTATATCCGTACGTTGTGACGCAATATGGTGCTTGTTTTTGGAAGAGAAGTATTCATGTTTTCGGACTGCCGTGGCTTTTGAGAGTTTGTAGATTTCTTCAACAAAAAAAAGTGAACTGAAAAGAATGAAGACTACTATCCTTTTTTCTTTAATTTAACTCATTGACTACGATTTTTTTTAAAATCTTTTACTCTTCATTTTCTTGGCGAAAAAGGATAATAGTTTCTAAAGGAAACAAATTTGTTCGTAATTATATATTTTTCCAAGAGAGCTTTAAGTTAAATGCTGGAGCATGATAATCAAATAACACAGAAAAAAACTATTTTTAATAAGAGCTATTTAAATTAATTAGAAACGAATGATGTCCCGTTATGAATATCAAAGGCTTAAAGCAGCTGTTGCAGATGGAATTATCATACTGACAACATAGAAACGCCAAGCCGCTGCAAAAGGACAGTTGAGTAGCAGCACATTCTCCAAACATTGATTCTTTTTTAAATTTGCAAGTTGATTTCTGGATATATAGGGTACCAGACACATCAGTGACATATTAAGATTATTTAAAACTAAGCGCCTTTTGTGACCAGTTGGTTCATCAGTAACTTCAATTAAATCTCCAGTTGGTCGTTCTTTAAGCTGTTTAGATTTTTGTTGTTGCTGATTGTCATTCCTGATAAATAACATTATTTTCCACATTTTTAATTATTGTATCTTTAAAACCCAACAGTCAGGCACTATTAAGGAAAATTTACAACTTTCAATTGCGTATATTGATATGCGCGTTTCCAGTAAACAACTAATAAACGAAATAAATATAAACATTTCTTAATCTGAGAACATTTGAAAGAAGTTCTGTATATTCTCTCCCAACAATTCCAATAGCATAAAGGAATAAAAAAGAATATTCACGACTAGAAACAACAGGATCACGACTATTTGTTCTTAAGAATTCTACCTTGCTCCAAGATTTCAAAGAAAAGAAGAGAAGGCAAAGTGGACAAGAAAGGACAAAAAAAAAAGAAAAAAAAAAAAAAAAAGAACGGACATTCAAGCGTTAGGTCAAGATGTTTCTCTCTCTAACTCTTCTTTCGAGAAACAGAATATTAAATTGAATAATTCTCTTTTCCATAAACGCTTAGGAAAAACGATTTCTAAGAGTTTGTTCAGTTTTATCGGAAATCTAGGACAACAATTTTGGGATATTCACTTGGAATGTACTTATTTAAATAATAAAAAGCGGTGATGCAAGAGAGAAGTACAGGATGCTGAATTGCATCCTTTTTGTCTATTTTTAGATTTGAGACTACAAAATATAATGAATTATTTGAGAATCTGGTAGAAACCTTCAATGTAAATAAAAAATGATTTTTTATGTACACACACATTCTTTTGTATTATAAACTAACCTCTTCGGGCGATCATCTGGTTCGACGGGAGCATTGATTATATTTTTTCAAATAAATCATTTAGATATTTCATGCCCATGATTCCACCAAATTGGCTGACATTAATGCCATATCATTTCATCTATCTTATTTAACTTCCGTTTATAGTGTACATGAACTATTCTAATGGAGGCAGTTATATAACATCAAAGCGCTGTAAAAAAATGTAAATATCCTATTGATCTGTCTTATAATATTCACAGTACTGCAACTCCACTTTCTAATTCGTCATGTAAACTTCTCAAATATTAAACTGAATCCTTCATTCACAGCGTTCAATAATGGAAGAAAGTCAAACGATTAAATACTTGATGAAACAATTAAACCTGTTGGCATTTTAATGCATCAATCCAATTCTACTTTTGAGATGTAGGTAAAAAATATACATAAATTTTTAAAAATTGCCAAAATACAGTAAAATTTCGATGGCAATAATTTACATAATTAAAAAGGTAGTTGCGTTAATTTAATTATATATAAAATCATTTTTTTTGTTGTTATATTTTTCTGATTTATCATGGAAAAACACCAAATCTTGTTTAATCTTTAATTAACTAGAATTATATTTACACTGCTAAATATTTGCACCAAGATGCTCATTTCCGTTTCCCAAAGTATATCTTTGCCAAAATCGGTAGTTCTATGTCTAATGATCTGTCCTGTGGTGCACCACCGCATCTAAACACGCGCACATTCATCGTCATTATTAATAAAGATAAAGATAAAAATAAGAAGGCACGGAAACAAGACATCTTTACTAACTAAGAATAGAACTGTTAAAGTTAATAAGTCTTGATATGAATGTCCTTGATTTTATGTAGCATGTTAATATGAGGCTCGAATTTTCCATTCATCTGAAAAATCATAAACTGAACCGTAGTTGTGATACATTGGTTCAAGTCCTGCAAATTAATTCAAAGTATTACATACAAATAATCTTTCTAATAACTCCACATGATGAAATCTAATGGAGTTAAATCAAGATATCACATGACAATGGACTACTAATTGAAATTTTTTCATACTATTGCCTTCATACCACACATAGCTACATTTATCAAATTCTGCGAAACAATAAGGTTGTAGAACAAATATTTAGAAGCCGTGACAATGAAATGAATGAAACGTGACAATAAAAAAGTCACTATTAATGAAACGATTCGAATAGTTATGCAGATACCTTTTATGCCTGGAAGGAACGCAACAACAATGATAACACTATAAGATACCACTCTGATAAGACACAAATTCAAGAAAAATATTTTCGAATGATGCATAATTTGTAGATCTCCCATTGCATATCATCACTTGTATCAAATCACTTCATTTTTATTCTTATTTTAATGTAAAGCCAGATGAAACAGCATAAATTGTTAAACGAAATATGGTAATTATTTCGCCTTAAATATCGATGTTTCTTTAAACATTATTTAAAGGAATCATCAGCACTAGTTAACTGCAACATCTTGAATCCTTACACATGGCGGATCGATAATGCCGATGTATCGGAGATTTTCCTTGGGCATTTAGTTAGCCAATAAAACGAAGCATCGCCTCCTTCACTCTTCCGACTAAAGTGAAATAAAAGAAAAATGCAATTCAGCTTTTTCATTCTATTTAGGTAGTCCTTTATTTGAGTTCCACTAAGGTATATTCTGCCTTCATTTCAAATTTGTGCAGCTAATTCTCATGCTGTCATTTTAAATGCTGATATTCCATAGATACTAAACTAGTTTCTATTAAAACGTCTATAATCGAAAAAATTTGATTATTCAAGATAGTGATAGTATATTTTAACCAGGGAGAATGATTTCCTCGAAACTTCCTGGTACGCTCTCTAAGAAATATAATTGCGTATATTTCTTAACATACACTGGTCTTCGAAAGTTTTCTATCTGATGAAAAGTCAAAATGGTTCAAGAGGTTCAAAATGGTTAATCTTTTCGAGTTTGATTGTCTAAACATCTGATTGGCTTATTGACTTATAAGTGTCAAAAATGATTGGATTTCATTATCTCACTTCTAGACATTTCTATCATAAAGTACTACCCATTTCCGGCTATAGCTGATCTTTTATGTTGGAAGGGGCTCCAAATTCTTGGAAATCTGGGACTGATTGAAGATAAGGAAGAAAATGAGCATTTCACATTTCTTTCTTCCACATTTTAAATTTACTCCATTCTCTACACAGTTGAAACTACTCATATTTAAAATTAGAAAATTATAATTGTAATATCAAAATGATTATACTTAATAAAATTATATTTTAAATATCAAAATGATTATACTTAATAAAATTATATTTTAAATACCAAATTGACAATACAAAAATTAAATTTAAAAAATAATTGAAATTTTGACGTAAAAATTAAATACGAAAAAGATGTTGGCACGAGCATTTGAGCTTGAAGAATTAAATTTAGTGCATGGATTTTAGGTCACATTAGTAGATTTCTATCAAAAGTTGAATGAAATATAAACAGAGAAAGTCTGTTTGACTATTCGAGTACAAGCAAAACATAAAACATAATGAGTTAGACAGATAAAAATTGGTACACAAATTTAGCATCTGAAGTGTAGGCTATTATCAAATTTTCAATCAAAGGGTTGGCCGTTTTCATTCTGTACTTTAGCATTTACTTAAACGCAAAGGCTTAATGAAATTTGGTTTGTGATTTTGTAACAACAACCATAGTTCTACACCAAATTCTGGGTATAATAAATCGTAAAAAATGGCGTCGAAAATATGTATTCGTACGATAGAATAAGTAAGATTGTTAGATTTTTGAAAAAAAAATTGCATCTCATCATAACCTTTTTTTTTTTTTTTTTTTTGCTGCTGCTGTCAAGCAAGGCAATTAATGGCACTTGCTATGGGAATTTAAATCATTTTTAATCCTTTTTGTGAGTCATTATCCTTCGTCTGTCATGTTTACCAATGCTATTACTAATGTAAAAAAAATAAGGAACTAATTTACAACTGGATGGCTTGAAGCTTGAAAGATTTATGTTTTATTTTAGGAATAATGACATTAAATTACTGTCTATATTAAAATGAAATATAGCGTTTGTCTGAATCAAAATACTGAAATTTATGTGCATTCATTTTATGTTTAATAATTAAGCCACGTTATTCAAACATGGGTTCTGTTCCTAAATTTCAGTAACAGCTTAAAAATATGGACATAAGTTCTTATCACATGTGACAACGGTATATGTTTGGTGTTTTATGTACTGACGTCATCATCAGACAGCTCTGCTGGTTTGTAGTTCCTTATTTTAAAAATAATTAATCTCAAGACAACATTTGGTTATTATTTTTTTTTTTTTTGCCAAACTCCTTTTTCAATTTAATTATCTCTCTTGTATTAGGCAACTTATATTTATGCTTTAAAGACATTTTGGTTTCGTCATAAACCGAAGAAACAGAATTTTAGGCAGGGGGGAAGGAGATAAGATCTTTGTTGAAGAAAATGCAAGAAAGTTTTGGTGAGACTATTCTCGCTGGTTTCCATCCGAATGAAATCAAAATTTGACACAAAACTACAACTGCAATCACAAATATTTTCAGAAATTATTTCTATATTTCCATTTCGACATAAATATTTTCGCATACTACATTTCATATATTTAAGTTATTGCATTTTTCAATTATTCCGCTTGCATGCTTATGAAAGTGAAAGTTTATAAGCCAGTTAACAGCTACGCTACACGAGCAGTTGCTTTTGTATTGTGGTCATGTTACTGAGCTGCGAACCACAAAGTCCCAAGCTTTATCCTCACTCCTAACGAATCCGCTACATTGGTAACCCGGACGTGATTTGAACACGCAACCTTCTGATCTGGAGTCAGATTCACTTGACGCAGCAACACAAAGCCATCAGACTCACTCGGCGCAACAGCAACCACTCACCCACACACACTCGCCGTAATGATTGGCTCTACTCAAATGGTCACATGCAATTAGACTCAACAGCTAATACATCACTACTCACCAGCCATATCGTTCATCTCACCTCCGACTCACTGGAGGGAGAGTCTATGTGAGAACTTATAAGCCAGTTAACAGCTACACTATACGAGCAATTGCTTTTGTATTGAGGTCATGTTCCTGGACTACGAACCACAAGGTCCCAGGTTCTATCCTAGCTCATAACAAATCCACTACATTCCCACAAACCCTTTGATACGTTTGGGGTAATAGTTACCTTCAATTTAAATATGTATGTCAAATTTTATAGATCTTTATTTCCCATTTTTCGTGTTAACATATACATGCTAATAGCCGAACAGACAGATTTCGTCTGAATGAATTTCCTTCAAAACTTTATAGAAATCTACTATGTACTAAGCTCCATCCGTCCATCTCAAAGGATTTTTGCGTTATCTTATTCACGGATACAAAGACGTAATTCCCAAAATTTGTTTTTTCGGACTCGGGAGGTTTGGAATATGTAGATTCGTTGAAATCTTGAGGTCAAATTTTTTCATGATTACAAAACTCTTTCTTTGCATATTTGAAAAACAAAAATGTAACCAGCGGGATTGTTCGCTCCGAAATTTTGGTGCATACTCTGAAATCAAAGTCTTATACGCTCGAATAGTGAAAAAAACTCCTGCGTATGAATCGGTTTGGTGTTGTTTTCATTGTTTGGTAACTTTTCGAATCGCGAGGTCCGCTCCCAAAAACAATATGGTAGCTTCAAACGGGGCACAAACTAAGCCTTTGCGAAAACTGTAATTTTCATCTACGCATCCAATCGCTTTGATAATGTAGGGTGATAAGGGTAATGACGATGATGATGATGTCGTGCCCGCGTTACCACAGAAAGGGGGTGCAGTAGCTTCTGAGGGTAAGGACCCCTGAGCACCCGAGGGCAGAAGTTTAGCTCATATGAAGATGAAACTGACACATTCGCTTGCACAATCCCTTTTTACAGGGGGGCACATTCACACACCTTACAGATAAAACACAAAGATAAAAGTAATCATTTGAGAGACATAGGATATCAATTGTACTGATTTTGTTAATAGTTTCATTCTTACAGAGAAAAAAAAATAATGATTGCTTTTGTAGGGTGTGACTGTCTGATTTTATGGATACAAATATCAAATTTCGTTAAAAATATAAGATCCAGCAAGTGTGGTCTCTCCGAAATTTTCTCCCATATTCTCAAATAAACGTCATGTCAGGGAAGCCTTAAATGGCATGATGTATAACAGTTAAGAAGTATTAACCTTTGGCATAAATTTAGCATGTTAATCTATGGTGCCATCCTTGGCGAGAGTTTTGGCGATTTATCCCTGGCATGAGTTAATAGTATCCGAAAATCAAATGTGTGTTTTCGATACGTTTTTCACAACTGATTGAAACAAAGCCTTGACACAAAACTGCACTTGTAGTCATAAAATCCCATACCAAATTTGCAATATTTAAGTCATTGCGTTTACTTGTTTTTGAAAGGGCATACCGATAGACAGTCAATCAGTAGTTGGATGAGGTTAAAAATTTGAGAGATGTCTACTTAACAAATGTTAAATATGTGTACTGAATTTTAACAATCTGGCTATCTTCGCTGTGTAGATATCGTGTTAGCTTATATTCGAACAGCCTGGAAGAAAGATTTCCTCTGAATTGATTTTACTCAAGGTTTGATAGAATAAGTATGGAAGGTTTGATAGATGGGCATTGAAAACAATACGTTTTTTTTTCCAAGTGGAACCAGCATATTCTACTCTGGGATATGGAACTGAAAGGATAATATAAGAAAAGGATGATCATCGAATTCATTTATAGATTAAAACATCGAATTTTAATAGTGTTTTGTGATTTCAATTCCCAACTTAGATAAGTGCTTATAAATAAGATTCGGAAAAATCATCTGCGTATAAATTTCTGGGAAAAAGAACATTGCGCAGTTGTGAAATTGCACAATGTAAAGAACATTGCGCAGTTGTGAAATTGCACAATGTTCAATCACATTCATTGGTGATTGCATGATTGTAACCAAACTTCTGGTTGGAATTCAATTATTATGGCAGTTTATTTTTCGTATTCACCAGACATAGCTCTTTGTTATATCTTTTTGTTCTTTAAGTACAAAATGTTATGAAGTATGATAATAGGTGGATTTCCCGATATAAAAAGTATTTTGAAGTAAAATGCATTGATTTGCCCTAAATTTTGCAAATTAAATTTTTGTGGCTATGATTTCATTATTTATTGCATAAAATATACATACTGTATACCACTGACTTCTTGTTTAAGTACAAGGGGCATCGCATAAGCTGATCCTAAATAATAAAACAAACCGGAGAATTGGTCTCTCCGATACTTTCTCGTATAAAGGTGTTGTGGTGAATTGCATATAAGCCAGTAACAGCGCTTCTGCCCGAACAGCTGTTTTGGCAAAATCGGTTAGTTAATGGACTGCTAACCAAAAGGTCCCAGGTTCTATCCTCACGCGTCTCTTACCTCTAAATTGGTGACCTCGGACGCTGAACCTTCAACCTTCGCACAGCTGTTGTGGCGCCATCTACCCGCAACTAAAAGTCGCCAGACTCACTTGGCGCAGCAAAGTCGTCAGACTCACGTGACGCAGAAACCTAAAGCCGTCAGACACACTTGGCGCATCAGCACTCACACACGCTCGCCATAACGCTTGGCGCTATTCAAACTGGGTACAGGCCCATTAAGACAACAGCTACTAAATACATCACCACTCAACATCCGTATCGTTCGTCTCCCCTTCGACTCACTGGAGGGAGAGTACTGTGGTGAATTGCATATAAGCCAGTAACAGCGTTTCTACCCAGACAGATGTTTTGGCAAAATCGGTTAGTTACTGGACTGCTAACCAAAAGGTCCCAGGTTCTATCCTCACGCGTCTCTTACCTCTAAAGTGTTATCCTAATCCAAGGAACCTCTCTCACCACATAAAATTTTGGTCTTCTGGTAAGGCCGCGAATTCTTTGAAAACGATTGGTGCACAATAATTACGAAGTATTGTCTTTAACGTGAATTTGGTATTTTTACTGAATCCATCGGGTGATCCGTAGCGATTTTTAGTCGATTAATCCTTGGCCTACGGTTAATAGTAACCGAAAATCGAATTTGTGTTTTAGACCCAGTTTTGCTTTGAATCTTTTGATACCGAAATTCGATACAGAACTTCAATTGCAGTCGCAAAATCTCACATTAAATTTCATATACTTAAATCACTGCGTTTTTGAGTTGTCGAGTTTACAAGCATGTGAAAGCACAAACCGACAAAAAATGAACCCCTTGATGGATTTTATTTAAAATTTGATAAATATCTATACTTTAGGTGTTAAAGCTTTGTACCGGATTTTATCCCCCAGCTTTCTTCATTTCATAGGTAGAATATTATTAATATTCGAATGGCCGAACAGACAGACAGATTTCCTCTGAATTGATTTTACTCAGAATTTTATAGAAATATGCAAATGTCAGATGTCTAAATGTCAGAAATATATAAATATAGAAATTTTATAGAAATATTCAAATTATATAAAATTTCAGAAATATACAAATGCAGAATTTTTATAGAAATATTCAAATTATATAAAATTCCAGAAATATACAAAGGCAGAATTTTTATAGAAATATTCAAATTATATAAAATTCCAGAAATATACAAATGCAGAATTTTATAGAAATATTCAAATTATATAAAATTCCAGAAATATACAAATGCAGAAATTTTATAGAAATATTCAAATTATATAAAATTTCAGAAATATACAAATGCAGAATTTTTATAGAAATATTCAAATTATATAAAATTCCAGAAATATACAAAGGCAGAATTTTTATAGAAATATTCAAATTATATAAAATTCCAGAAATATACAAATGCAGAATTTTATAGAAATATTCAAATTATATAAAATTCCAGAAATATACAAATGCAGAAATTTTATAGGAATATTCAAATTATATAAAATTTCAGAAATATACAAATGCAGAATTTTTATAGAAATATTCAAATTATATAAAATTCCAGAAATATACAAATGCAGAATTTTATAGAAATATTCAAACTATATAAAATTTCATAAATATACATTGCAGAATTTTTATAGAAATATTCAAATTATATAAAATTCCAGAAATATACAAAGGCAGAATTTTTATAGAAATATTCAAATTATATAAAATTCCAGAAACATACAAATATAGAATTTTTATAGAAATATATAAATTATACCATATATTAAATTTGAGCCATCTATCCCAAAGAATTTTTGAGATACCTCTCTCTGTCACAGACAGAGAGACAGACATAATGCCAAAAAAGTGTTTTTCGAATTCAAGGAGATTTGAAAGCTAGCCAAAATCTCGAGTTCGAATTTTTTTGACCATTACAATACTTTCTGTATATTTATAAACAAGGAAGTAATAAAAATGACAAAATAATCATATTAAGCTAAGAAAAAAAAATCATAAACAATTTGGCAAGGTTGAAAAAAGCATTATGCCCCTTGTCAAAGTATCAAACGTAATAAAACATTGTTTTTATTCTTCGATAATACTCTTTGAATATACTTTTACGATATTTATTCGCGTAAAACACTTACATCATACATTTTCTTTAGTGATTCATACCAGCATTTCCTTTCATTCAATTATAATGTAGACGAATATCAAATTATTGTTCTTCACGTTTCCGTAAGGACACATCGAAATGTATGGCGGCAGCAAATTCATAAATCCACCCGGTGAAGTCTACGTCACTCCGATATTCCCAAAGCCGTACGTCAGCGTGAATAAAATTCATCGAACGATGTATAACATCCGAGCGGGAAAAAATTCTGGAAGTAAAACGCATCTCAACGAGAAAGTAATAAAAATGAAAACATTTACCTTCTTTATTCTTTTGCCTTTCAGCTGGAGTTCCATGATGCCAGTTTTACTTTTCAAGAATGCATCATTTATGTAAGGATTCTATAAATGATGAAAGAGACATTTATTGTTTATCTTCTACTCAGAAGGCTGCTTCTTTATTTATATTTATATATTTTCCATTTTTTATTCGCTCGCGGAAATGAGTGCTTATAGTTCGCTCGAAGCAGGTGTTGTTTTTTTTTCTTTGACCTAGAGTTGAAAATAAAAATATTCCAACATTTGGTGACAGACTATTTACCGAATAAAAACAAATAAATGATTGGCTATTTTGTAAAATAAACGAGTTTTGTTGTATGTTAACAAGTTTTAAAACAAGTAGCGAGATGGTTGATAATGGGAGGAGGAAATGTTATTTGTTACGGAGAAACTGAGTCATTATTTTGTTGATAATTTTCTTTTTTATTATCACTTTCAACGACATTATAGTGATGATAAAAAGCACTGTAGAACTAACTAATAATAAGTAAGGAAATACTAAATTATTTCATTTATTTAATAGAGTTATATTTACTAATTTAATTCATTATTAAAGTGAATTCTGTTATTTTTTTCAGCGTTACATCTCGATTAATAATAAAGATGAATGTTGCATATGCTGTTATTTTACAGAATAGATATTTGCCCGTGTTACCAAATTTGGCACAAATATACTTTGGCGTAATTAGTATTGATTGGCAATTTTAATTAAAATGTTAATTAATTAAAAATTAAATTTGATGTTTTTTCACAGCTACTTCCAAAGATATTGCACCACAAAAATGATTTCTGCAGTACTGCGTTTCTGATTCGACCCATTTTATTACCAGTCATTTAATCTTAAATCTCTTTTCAATGCAGTCACATATCTTAAATCCATAATAAAATTGATTTTTAGAAAATAGTATGAACTGGCCAAATTTAATACTTTGATTTCTGTCCTTGTATGAATTAAAATAACAATAAACATCAGTATAGGATATAATAAAATAACTTATTAATAGTTAATTAATTTGAAAATAATAATCGTCCAATCTGGAATAAATTTGTGCATAAAAGTGAAAAGTCGTTATGGTCTTTTATGGAGTATCAGATCCGAGACAAATGGTTGGGAGTTCAGACCTAATTTCCCAGAAGATCCAGCTTGAAAACTATATCAAAGGTAAGATATTCTCTCGCTAATTTAGAGTATAAAGTTAGAGTATATGTTAAAGTTAGTGAAACGTAGTAAAATTTTTGCATTATTACAGGGTTGAAATAACAAAACAATAGACTCTTCAAAATTACGTTCATATCTGTAATAATTTTCGAAACATATTATCATGACAGTTACAAAAGCCTGCAAAATTTCTCTTTCGATTGGTAATACTTTAACACGTCTACTTGTTGAAGGACTATATATTTTACTTTCTCTTATACGTAGAATAAAGTATAATAATCGTCAAGAAAATTCAAAAACTGTAGATTTTGACGAATCTCAACGCTTTAGAATTCCCTGAGTTCGAAAAACACATTTTTGGAAAATGTCTGTCTGTCTGTCAGTGACGAAGTCTAACTCAGTCTGTCTAACTCAAAAACGCTTTGAGCTAGATGGTTGAAATTTAGTATATGGTCTTTACACGAAATTTTCATATTTTTACCAAATTTCGAGTAAAATCTATTCTGAGGAAGTCCGTCTGTCCGGCTGTATAAAATTAGCACGATAACTACGAAATGAAGAGAGTTATATATTTAAGATTCGGTACACAGATTTAACATTTATAGTGTAGATACCTATCAAAGTTTGAGACAAAACCAACAAAGGCTTGACTGTCTATCTGTCTGTACTGACAGAAATATGTTATTCAAATACGCAATGACTTAAATATATCGAATTCGGTAAGGGATTTTGTAACTTAAAGTGCTGTTTTCTGTCAAACTTTTTTTCAATAGATTGAGAAAAGCGTTTCTAAAGTACAAATTCGATTTTCGGATACTATGGAGATTAATCGCCAAATAACTCGCCAAGAAAGACACGACAGAGTGAGCAAAAATGCTAAATTCAAGTCAAAAGGTAATGAACGCTAACGTCTTTCAAGTCATTCTCTGACATGACAAGTTTATTAAAGAGTATGCGAGAAAGTATTGAAGAGACCACACACGTTTTTTTCTTCTTTTTTTTTCTTTTCCTAATTGTCTTCATCAATCTACACGCCGTGATACGTGTGTTTTAATTTCTGTTATAAAATAGCCATTGGATAATTTGCAGGTCTGATGATATTCGACTTTTATATAAAGTCAAATTTCTGATAAAAATAAATATATTTAATCAGTTGATATAAAAGCTATAGAATATTAACAAACATTTCTTATTAGAAGAAAAGATTAAGAAAGTAGAGATTAGAACTACTAATGTTTCTGGATTGCGATTTTCAATGTTTCATTTGTATTTTAATGTCCTTCTTGACTTAGTGTGACAGTGTTGATGATATTGACTCATTCATAGCTCAAAATTACATAATCTGTGCGCAAAAAAAGTCATCATGCAGTTGCAAAATGGAACATTTTTCTAATTGCATCACACATGTGTTAACGGAATAAACTGTAACATTCCGTATTATTTACTTTAAACTAAAAAAATAAACTGTTAATAGTTAGTGATCACAATGTATATGCAGCTTACAATCTTCAAAATTCTTCAGAAGTTTTCACTAATTTTTTATTTATTTATATTTTATATTCATTTATATTTTATTGTCTTTCTTTCTATTATTTTTCTTTCTATTCTTTTATATTTTATTGTCTTTCTTTATATTCATTTATATTTTATTGTCTTTCTTTATATTCATTTATACTTTATTTTCTTTCTTTATATTCATTTATATTTTATTGTATTTCTTTATATTCTTTTATATTTTATTGTCTTTCTTAACATTTTTTATATTTTATTGTCTCTTTTTATATTCTTTTATATTTTATTTTCTTTATATTCATTTATATTTTAATGTCTTTCTTTATATTCATTTATATTTTATTGTCTTTCTTTATTCATTTATATTTTATTTTCTTTCTTTAAATTCATTTATATTTTATTGTCTTTCTTTACATTCATTTATATTTTATTGTCTTTCTTTATATTCTTTTATATTTTATTATTTTTTTTTCTTTATATTCATTTACATTTTATTGTCTTTCTGACTCATGTGCGACTTTGTTGATAGTGTTGACTCAACACATGCATGGTTGGAAATCAGGTGATCTTTTTCAAAAGAGTCTTCTTGCAGAAAAAGGGAAAGTTATTCTAATTACATCAAACAAGAGTAAAATGAGTTAGCGATAATATAGCTGTTCGATCTATTATTCACTTAAAACTTTAAAAAGAATCTGTGAACAATTAGTGATCACAATGCAGCTTACAATCTTCAAAGTTCTTCAAAAAATTTCATTAATCGAATAATGAAATTCTCGCAACCAAACGATAACTCTGGCCAGTCGCCCGCTTTGCTTCAACAAGCATTGTCGCTGCAAAATCGCAATTTAAGTGAATCATTTAGGTTTCAATTTGCAGCTGAAGCGAATGACCCGCCGGTGAGAGAGGTGTAGGCGTTTTATGGGCAGACATTTATCTTCTATAAAAAGCGCTAACCACTTCCGCCTGGGGGGTGCGCTCATTAAAAGTAACAGGATCGGACGGGGTTGCGGCGAAGAATTTTCGTTACTACGATTTCTAGAAATGGAATGGGATTGCACAGTTTGGGAGTTAAGAGAAATGAAACCATTTTATTACTGAACCAGCGATAATATGAGTTGTATTAATTTATTACGAGAAAAATGTGTTCAGTTAGATTTAATGAAATTTGCTACAATGGCTTTTTTGGATTCGATTCCCTTATGTATTTAAAAGTAAGAATATGTTGCACTACTCATCAAAATTGATTGTGCCGCTGTATTTCGTGATAAAAGCATGACATTGATTGAATAGAAAGTTTCAAAATTATTTTTCTAATTATTTTTTGATGTTAAATCTGTTTTCGAAATTTATATTGATTTTGCCTCTGTATTCCGTAATAAAAGCATGATATTGATTGAATATTCCAAAAGTATAAAAAATTACTTTTCTAATTACTTTTTGATACTAAATTTGTTTTTGAAATTTATATTTTTTGGAAACAAATGAGTGAATTATAAAACGAAACCAACCGTTTATAGGATCATGTGACTTCCCTTACGAAATTATTTTTTCACTTCTTAGTATACAAAATATACAAAAATACTGGAAACTTCAACAAAAAAAAATTGTGTTTCGTTATATAATGCAGAAAATGTATGCATTTGGGGTATTTTCTTTTGCAGTAGGATATTGACAACAAGACCCTAAACAATGTTTCATTTGTCTAAGTCATTGCATTGCTGATTTAACGTGCTCACATACAGATGATCGATAGTGGATTTATTTCAATCCAACTGTGGATTTATTTCAAAATTCGATATAAATCCACAATTCTGACGATAAAAATATGTGTTAAATTCATTCATCTAGTTCTTCAAGTTTCATAGTTATTGGTTTCATATGCACCTGAACAATTGTTACGCATTTTTTAGATTCTTTTGGTGGACTAAGTACCACATTTGTTGGGGAGTTACCATCTTTATTTTCTTCTGGATCTGCAAGATTAACTGCTTCACATTCGTCTTCATCATGATTTAAATTTGCATTCTTTTATTTCATCAAATATGTTCGTTGTTTTGCTAATGAACTGACAACTGAAAGAGTTTGTTAGGGGGTATCAAGAACAGAAATTTCAATGGAATATATTGTCCCAAACCATGTTGGCAAAGTAAATAATTGAAGAAAATGAGTTAAGGAGAGCTAGCTCTCTACGTTTCACTACGAGGTAATCATTAAACATTCGTTCAATGGAACTCTATAAATGCAACGGTGGATCTCATAAAGCGGATTTCCATCGCTGCGACAGATATCAAAAGCATGTATGATATCTTCAAGAGCGTCGGGAAATCATTTTTACATCATTGTGAATTATAACAGGGTGTGCCAGGAGGAACATGTTTTTACAAATTTCAAATGTGAATTCGATTAAAAAAATTTCACTGCGTTAAAAATTTTTTGGTCAAATTCAAAAATATTTGTCTCCCGGAATGGCCTTAAAATTTGAATTTAATTTATCAAAAACGTACATTTTCAATTTAATGCAAACAACAACAAATAGAATACAAAATTTTGTTTTCACGTAAAAAAGATGTAAAGAGTAGAGTGTAAATTAACAATAAAAAGTTATATAAGTTTCATGTAAGATTTAAGTGGCAGTAAAAATATTGATTTTTCACAAAATAAAGGTCTATTTTTGATGGTTCCATAATCTTCTAGTCTACTTTTTATTAAAAAAGTTCTTGAAATTATACATAAAAATTAATTTAAAACTGAATTGTGTTCAATTTGTCCATCTTATTTTTTATTTCATAAAAATCAAATTATTTTTGTTGCAAGAGACATGAAACAAGATAAAACTCTAAAAATTTTTATTCAATATTTAAATGTCATATATTTCATATTTTTAGTGTTATATGTTAAATGTTTTTTCAAATAAAGTGTTTTATAATTACAAATGGGAAGTGATGTTTCGTTTCAAATTTTAGAAGGTGTTTTTCCCTTCTAACAATCTTAACCAAAAAACACGCATCCCAATGCTTCAAATCCCAAAATGCTTAGAAACTTCTATAATCTATTTTACCATTATTTTTGCTATTTATGAGTTCAAAGCAATTTACAACTCCTTTATATCTCTAATCTCTACTTCAACAATCAACTCTAGCTTCGACTTATATTATTTAACTAGGCGCGCTAACTAATGGTTCACATATGTTTAACATGGTTTAGATATATTAGTTATTCTTTTACTGTTGTAGACTAACAATTAGTGAGATTTATGAAGACTTTTTTCTCAAAATTAACTTACGGGGTCAAAGACCTTCTTATCTCTCAAGTTCATTTGTAGATTTTTTTTTTTTATATCCGTATGGATTCCAAACCTCTTAAGGTTTTCGTGAGTTAAATAATGTGCTCGGAAGCAGATAGTCTAAAATCTTTCCTCTGTCAAAAAGATTAAACGATAGTATTAAATTCATTTTCTAATTACTTGAGGCATTGAAATCTTAAAAAAAGGATTGTAATATATAGATACTTCTTGAATAGCATTTAATAGTAAACCACGAAGAAGTATAAACTTTCATTCACATTTTTATTAATTGCAGTATTCGATCATGTGTTACATTGTATAAACATAAAATTAGATCGGCAATCGTCTTGTATAGGTAATTTTTCCAATAACCCGCTGATGGTATGTCGAGACTTTTGAAGTATTTTCGAACCATGTAATCAATCCATTCAAGACTCGAGTATTTATTGCAAACAAGGTGCTTAAATACTTTTCCATCAATGCCGTTTTTTTTTTTTTTTTTTTTTTTTTTTTTTTTAATAAATTTTAGTATTCATGATATTGAGTCTTCCCGGGGTCTCTTACTGGAAATTACATGGTCAAAATGTAATGGGTCTTCAACCAATGATGTAATGGTTCTTCAACTAAAGATATGCATATTCTATTACAATTTTTATTCCTGTTGATGTTTATTACAACATTCTGAATTTGTCGATCCATTAATACAACACCCCGTATAATTCTCTCCTGGTCCTGATATCGGTATCACACGTTATATAGAAAATGATGTATAATTGAATCTTTGTGTCTTTCGCTACTTATGAATGAAATACTTTATTATTATGATGGTTTGTCACTGTTATAAAACGACGAATAAATGAGAGACGTATAAACGGTATTTTTTCTAAGAATTTCTCATCAAAACATCAAAAGAAAACTAAATTTTAAACTAATATCTTGTTTGATTATTTTTGCATTCGGAAAGATTACTTCCAATTATTACCTCTCGAAACAAATGTCACAAACACGAAATAACAAATAGAAGAGTCTAAAAAGTGCCATTTTGACATTTCCAGAATAAAAAAGGCACGGAACTTTCATTTTACTGCCTCATTAGTGTCGTTTAAATGTATCATTAATTACAACACTAATGGCGGTAATAATAATTAAAACAGAAAAGGACAAAGACGTGCTTTGGCTTAAATCGGTTTTGAACAGTTTTTGCAACATTGAAATGAATAACTGTATTATTGTTCAAGTAAAAAAATTTAAAGAATCAAAATCGGATACTTTTTATAATTGGAAAATTGTATATGTAATAAAATAATTTATCTTCAAATTTAAATACTGTTATACTAATTTATGGTTGGGAATGTTAATATATATAAATTCAAGAATAATTAAGTCATTAGATTAATTTTCTACTTCATTGCTAAATCATGTACATGAAAGATTAAGTCAAATTTTAGAACACATTGACTTTCGATTTCATTGTTTTCAGTGTTTTTTATTTGCTGTTTGCAGTATTACGCGGCAAGATAACTTAGGAAATTTAGTGCCGGACATTTAATTTCATGCGCGGTTATATTTTCCAAGTAACTATGACATCATGTAAACCGACTCGTCAATTAGATTGACTCGAATATAACTTCCAAAAACTATAAGAAATGAATTTCTTATATTTCTAAATAAATTCATCATATAAAGTAATAAATGTATTAAATAAACAAATTGATAAACAAATTTGTAATATTAAAATAAGACAGTAAAACCAGCTAAAGTAGTCCCTCCGAAATTTTCTCGGATACTCTAGAAGAAATGTACTTGTGCCTTATTAACTACATGCTGTCGCCATACAATAATTACGAAAACGCCTATTAAAGCGCGGTCTTAAGCATTTTTTTTTTGTGATTCCTCTTTGGGATGTGATTAATACATTAGATCCAAGAGATTAAATGAATGTTTTGGACACATTTATTCCAACAATTTAAAATCACAATCTGGAACAGTGCTGCAAGTGCAGTTATAAAATCATATACCGCATTTCATATATATAAGCCATTGCGATTCTGAGTTATCTCACTTAGACGCTTGTGATAGTACAGAATAGATAATCAATACTTTGATAGATTTGGTCCCAAATTATCTACCATATTTTCCCTTTAGATGTTACATCTCTATACTAAATTTTATCAATCTAGCTCTTTTCGTTTCGTAGTAATCTTGTTAAATTATGGACAACCAGACAGACACACTTCCACTGAATGGATTTCGTTCAAAATTTGATAGAAATATACAAATTTAGAACAGAGAACTGTGTACTAAAATTTCATTCGCCTAGTAAAATTTGTCTGTTAAAAATGTTTCTGAGTTGTAGTATTTACAGACTTCCTTACAAACAGACGAACAGATATATTTACTAAAGTGTGTTTTTTGAACTCTGGGAGTGAAACATGGATATTCTTCAAAATCGGGAGTTCGAATTCTTTAATGATTTCAATACTTTCTCTTTGTTAATCTTGTGGGCAAGAACGTAAAAAATTGAGCATCTAATAAGCAAATCGGAATTTCAATCTAATTTGTAATATATTTTAATTTTTATGAATGTTTAAAAGTCGTCGTCTTTCTAAAAAGTATTCACCATAACTTAGTATCCATATTGAATTATTTCCGGCGACTTACACATTACAGTTTAATTTTATCCTCCGCATTTTATGATTAAAAAATTATTTTCAATTCTAATATTCTGTTGAAAAAAATGTAAATTATATTTAAATTTTTTGTAACTAAGCATTGAAATAATCTGTTTCATAAGTGGCATTAAACTTCAAAAACACTTTTTATATTAATTGAATGACATTGTTGCTTCCTAAATCACCAATTTTGTTATTGGTTCGCTGATGGTTCCTTCAATAAAGTAATATAAATATAATAAGTTTTCATATAAATCAAAAGAATTATTTATATGAAAACTTAAAAATTATCTGAATAATGATATCAATTGGATAATTGTGCTCTTTTGTGTCCGATTTCAATAATTACTTAATACTTAATTTTCGTCACTTTATAATTTGAGCAAAATCAAGACATGTTGAGGTAACTAAGATTGATTTTTCTTTTTTCATTCATTATAATAGGAGACAAAAGGTTTGGTATAGATTCCTCACTCGTCAATTTTAGGAAACACCATGAAGACAAAACATAAGCATGTTTATTTCATGTTTTAGAGTGATAAACATGATGAGAGAGAAACAATATTAAGAATAGTGTCCGGCTTCCCGCCAAGCATAATAAAATCGCGCCAAAACTCGCCAAAAATAGTAGTTGGCATTTACAAAAATAAAATTTCCATGGCAAATAATGGGAAAAAAATTTCTGCCAAATGTCCCATTACTGGACGACAAAATTTCCAGTAACATGACAACTGTAACATACAATTTAAAAACATGGAATATGTCAACTTCTTTCTCGCCAAAAAAGTTTTCACAGTCTTTCGTTCCAACTACTTTCCATTTCTTTCTCTTTAGACACTGAATAAAATATTTTTATTTTCTGGGTCCATTTTTTTTTTACCAATCCGGTCTAAAAGCATATTTCAATGCCTTTATGGAGCCAGAGAGAAAGAAATTCTTGCCAAGACAGAGAGAGTTGGCGAATATTGATTATTCACCCGTTCTGGAAGTGTTGAGATGACCATTTCCAGTGACAAAACACTTCTTTTCAGAGAAGGTTTAAATGCGTTCGTAAGTCCACCACCACACGACGCTACTTATCGGCCGTAAATAACGTGATTTTTCTGATGCAAGGATGTATTGCTGAGCTGCTATGGTGCAATAATCATTTGTCTTAAGAAAGCCTTCTTTTTATGTCCCAAAATGGGAAATGTTCATTTGGAAATATACAGAAAGAACATTTTATACTGATGATGGTTATAGCTGAGAGCTGTAATGATTCAGTCTATATAGTATTCATAATTCAATTTCAACTATTTTCCAAATATACATGGCTATAATTTGAAATTCTCTAGCATAAGAAGTACACAATAAGAGAAATTTGTGATCGCAAAAATATCAAAATCGAAATTTTGACGAATCGCCTCTCTGAATCTGAAAAATTCTTTTTTTTTGGGGGGGGAGGGGATTGATATATTTTTGCCTGTCCTTGAACACAATAAAAAGTTTTAAATAGACAGATAAAATTTGTCATGTGATCTTTAGACACAATTTGTCAATTTTTATCAAATTTCTAACACAAGAAGGAATGAAAATCTGTTTATCCAGCTATCCCCATATAGGTGTATGCAACAACTATAAAATGTAATAAGCTAGATGAATGAATTTTGTTTCACATACTTAAAATATGTACCCTTATCAAACTTCGAACCAAATCCCTCGAGGGGTTGAACATCTATCGGTCTATACTTCAGCATGTATATTACGCGGTAGCTTTAGACATGGTACTTTAGACATGACTTTAGACATGGTACTTCTAGAAACGCTTAAAAGGTGAGATGTTTGGGTCACACTTTCTCTAGCTAGACGGTCTCCTACAATTTGGCCTTTTTGAAAATCTGAGACATCCGATATTTTACGCTTTTAAAAAATATCCAAGAATTACAGAACTTCAATGAAGCCAACACATACTACTAAAATATATACATTGCTATTTACAAAAAAAAAACGTGGCTATTATTAAAATTTAATGCTTACGAAGCGCAATTAAAAATGTTACTTTTATTCACAGGTGTTTCCATTATTTTGATAATCACCTGTGCATTTCTTTATATCCGAAGCAACAAATATGTAAATTTTTCTTACAGTATTTGAGTCAGTTTTTAAAATATGGAAATAGAATTATCAAGCAAGAAATTCGTACTCTTTTCCGTTACCATGGCATCAAGCTTAATTTTTAATTAGACTTAAGCTAAACGTAATCTGATAATCACGTGATTTTTTTCAAACCGGTTTAAATTAGCTAATGACTTAAATTAATTATGACAAGCAATGACTTAAAAAACTAATAATATTCTCATATGATAAATTGAAATTTGTGGTAGCAGTTTCCATTTTTTTTTATATTTACCGGCTCCAATAATAAAAACTAAACAAATTAATTATACAAAACAAATAATATAGAGTACAAAAACATTTACAAGAATAGTTTAAACAAGAATATTTAAAAAAGAAGTAAGAATTATCAATCAGGAAATAAAAATGCATTAAGAAACAATTAAATACTGTGAAATAACAGAGTTATGAGATAGTAAAGAAATGCCTTCCTAAAGTTTTGGAAATTAGAATTAAATTAGAGAGATTTCATCTAGACCTTACCATTTCAGCTTTTCCCCTTCGTTTCCACACCCCACCATCCAGAAGAAGAAAAAAAAATTTTTTTTACATATCCCTTATATACTTCGTGGTTACACTACTCTTTCTTACCGTAAAATCATTTCTAGTCCAATTATTGATAAACATAAAGCAACCGATAAAAATCTTAATATTTATTGATCCAGACTTAATAATGCAGTTAAAAGTACCTAAAGGAGTTAATTGTCCACATTTTATAGCTTCTTCATTTGAGCGTCGCTTCATTTTTATAACAATGCTGTCACTCCAGACAAAAATGGACAGCAAAATCTTATGGTTCATTTCGGCTTACTTGACGTATAAAATATTAAAATGCCTGCGTTATCGATTTATTGATATTAAAATGAAGTCTTAAACCAATATTGAAGAATATCGAATTTATTTTAGTTGTGTAGGTATCAAATTTTTTCAATTGTTTATTTTAAAAATCTGTATACTTAAATTAATAAAACAGTTTTTTTTTCTTCAGCATCGCAAAGTTTGTGAATTTTAGGTTAATACGGAAGCTGTTCAAACCAATGGGAGAAGTCTCCCAAATACTTTTTCGCATACTGCCTTATAAACTTTTCATACCAGAGAACGCCTTAGACGACATTGGCGTGCAATAGTTATGAAATTTCAATTTTGGGCGAAAATTGAGTTATTTTACTGAATTATCGTGTCTTCCTTGACGAGTTATTTGGCTATGTATCTCTGGCATGCGTTAATATTATGCAAAAATTGAAATTGTAGATTTTAGATATGTTTTTCTCATCCTATTAAAAGAAAAATTTGATCCAATACTACACTTGTAGTCAAAAAGACCCATACCGAATTTGATATGTTTAAATCATTTGAATTATCGCGGTTACGTGTTTCTGAAAGTACAAACTGACTGATAATCAATTGGTTGTTGGATTTAGCTCAAAATTTGACAGAAGTTTACACAATAGATTTTAAATTTGTGTACCGAATATTATTTATCTAATTCTCTTCGTTTTGTCGTTATTATATTCAAACAACCGGACGCACTGACTTTCCCTGCGCGGATTTTACTCAAAATTTTACAGATATCTGCAAATTTGATATAAAGACCACATATCAAATTTCAAATGCCTAATTCAAAATGTCCATGGACATCTTCCAAAAAATGTGTTTTCGAACTCAGAGAACTCGAATCTGGATATTCATAAAACTCTCGAGTTTAAATTTTTTAACGATTACACTAATTTCTCTGTTCAAGAGAAAGTAAAAAGAATGATAATTTTTAATAGCGATTTAAAAAGCCAAGGAACTATATTAATATCACATGAAAAGCTGAATAAGTATAAAATAGATGTTTCACGATTATAACATTTACTGCTTTGGCAATCCGCCAAGCAGAATGTGTCGCCAAGTCCTATGTGTCGCCTTAGCCAACGAACTTATTGAAATTATGCTTTTGCCTTCAAAAATCGTCAGCTGAGACATATGTAATGCTATCGGAGCTTAAAGGAAGTCTGTCCTTTCCTGTATTGAGGCTAGAAGATGATTAAAACCCTATCACTTCCAGCGGGGTGGTTTGGGGCGCTTCGGGAATTTTCCTTTAACGTCCAAGTGGGTCGGTTTCGAGCGCCTGATTCTGTTATATGGAGGTGGGTATAAAAATCGGCTATTGTTTTAAGCACTCCAAGAGGTCCGTGTTATCTGACGATCGCGGTTTTTTTTACTGAAGATGCCCCTTTGCCTTAAGGTGGTAAGGTTGGGGGGGGGGGTTCGCTAAATAGATTGTTTGCACATATTTTGTGTTTCGATTTTGTTTTGTAGTTTCTGCTTCTGTTTCTATCTATTTCTAGTGCTTCGATTTGTAGTTTCTATTACCACGTGTTGTTATTGCAAATTGAAAATTAAAAAATATAAAACAAATTTTCCACTGAAGTGCTCTGTTAACGATGAATGATATATAAGGGTACCGACACGTTGTTTATTTTTTTGGATAAGCATCAGAAGATCTTTTCAGTATTAAGGCTATTGCACTGATGCTGCAGCCTATTCGTAATCCAATTTTCTCACAAAATGGGTAGCGACTCGTGTTACTATAGAGAGAAATCGTTTTATATTCCCAGCTTCTTGTTCTGTCAAAGGACAGTCGGAATTTTTAATGCCAAGTACAAACTATGGCCTTCAAATAGTATTAAGAGACCCTAAAAACATTGGGAGTTTTTTTTTTCCCTCCTTCGTAGTGAGATAAGTAATATAAATGCCGAGTTCCTTGTACGAATACTATTCTTAATTTCTCTTCAGTTGCGAATTTCTACACGTAATTTTACGTACTGTGAATCTGTTTTTGTATTATCAGGATAATTTATTTAAACGCTTATTATTTCTTCATTATGAGTAAAATAAACTTGAATTCACTGATGAAGAAATTAAAACAATATTACCCTACTGATGAAAGCGACAGTTGTTTGCCAAGCAAAGATGATGGTTGATCAAAAATGTTTTAGCTGATCGTTTAAAATATTCTCAAATTTCATTTACTTTTTTTAAGATAATAGCGAGGATCTTAAAGTAGTAGTAAAAAAAAATAAAATTTATCTAAAAATAAGTTAATAAAGTGAAAAATTAAGTTTCGCTGCATTATTATTTCTCAACTTAAACTGTACAGTTCACATCCAACTGATTCAAAAATTTTAAAAATAGTAATTACTAAGTAAAAAGGGCCTCAAAAATTACTTGCGATCACGAAGTATAGAAAAAAAAGTAAAATAGTAATTATAAGCTTTGAATTTGAAGTTTTAAAATTTAATGAAGCGATTTCAAAAAGGTAAAGAAAAATTCGAATTCCCCAAATTTTACTGCATTTCTAGAGCACGAACAGTTCAGCAAATTTCTCGCATATATATTATCATTAGAACAGCGAAATGAATCAACCTTTCTAATTTGTTACGTTTATACTCTATCAATGAACTAGCAAATAAATTCTAATGATATTTAGATTAATAAAAAGATTTTATATAAAAAGATTTATTTACATTTAAGCTGAAACTAAACTGATTTTAAGTAAAGGATAGAAATTAGTAATTCATCTTAAGAATTCACTTTTATATCAAATCAATAGTTCCCAGACGATGTGGATGTATGCACCATCTTAAATTTAGACTACGAATATGTTAAATATTTTCTAGAAACTACATTGCTATCAAAAACCAACAAATATCTAAAAAAAAGATAATCTTATTTGGTAATTAAATAAAAATTGAATTAGAAATACATAAATTTTGTTTACAAATTTGATATAAAACAGATGTTTTACAAGATTGTTACAATATAAAAAGTAGAATATGAATGCATTTGAAATAAGAATTCATAACAAGTATCAAAATAAATTGGGTTTTGCAGTTTTATGTAGAATGCTTAACAAGAAGTCATACAGTTCATTAGCAAGTATTCATTCAAATCATTTTTTAAAAATAAACCGATTCCCGAGTTTCGAATTCTATTAATGAATTCTTAAGAGTCGCGTGCATTTAAATAAATTACTGCACAATAACTTGTATAGCGAATTTTGAATTATAATTTCAACGATTGTTTAATTGTATAATACAATTCAGAGCGAATGAAAATTAAATACTGTATTTAATATTTAATAAATTGCTTTTTCCAAATTTAATACCCAAGAATTCTGAATAATCAGCTACTAAAAAGGTTTTATTTTCATTATAGAAAAAGAAAGTTAAGAAGCAATCAACACTAGCTTATAGCAACATTTGTAACATTGAGAAATGGTTACGTTTTATTAACAAAAATATTTCTCGAATAAAGAACCTTCCAAATTTATCCACTTTCGATCAGGGAGGTATATAGGAAGTTAATTTTTGACTTTAAATTCGAATGAAGATAAATCCCAATTAAAAACAATGAAATTTCTATGAAAAACAATGTTAAAAAGAACCAGAGAAAAACACAATTCACCAAATTCCATTTCTAAAGCATGATCAGCTTTCTAATTAGTCATATCTACACTCTTATCGATAAACTAACAAATTTTTATTTTTATTTAAATTAATAAAATGATTTTAGGTCAAGGATATAAACAAATGACTTAATTCATCTTATTCTTTTCATTTGAATCAATTCAATATTCTTCTAACGCCTTAGATGTATGAACCTTAGATGTATAAACTAACAAATTCGTAAACTGAATTTATAATTTCCTTCAGACGTCTCCCATGGAATAATTTTTTTGTCAGACGAGAAAAGAATATTCAGAAATTAAAGACAAAATTGAATTCAAAGTATATAAAATTTTATTGGCATGTTTGACATACGAGAACAGGCCATTTACAATATTACTACAACATAAAAAAGTACAATATAAATGCATGAAGAATCCAGTACAGGTATCAAAACAGCAAAGGCTTATTACATACATTAAATTGACTTAAAAATAATTCAGTTTCGTAAGTAAAGCATTTCGTTTAACATTAAAAATTAACATGCCTTATTTGGAATATTTTATGCAGCATATATTGCTATAACTAGGGAAAAACACATTGATATAACTTAATGCATTTGGCAGAATTTCAATTGAAAATTCATTATATTTTTTTTTATTTCTATGCGTAATGTAACACAACGAAGTTTAATATTCTGTTAAATTAAGAGAAGAATTTAGCAAATTATTGAAGAGCTGATAGTTCAGAACCCTAGAGTTTCTCATGTTATTGGGAAAAAAAAGCGAACTGCCCTACATTTAGATTATTTAACATTCATTGCATCCATTCACTTTTTCCTTCAACAAAAGACATTAGATTCGAGTAGAATTTTATGCTAATACTAATCATTAAAGCGTATCGTATTTTCTCAAAAAGCATACTGATCACCGTGGTGATCAAGCACGATGATCAAATGCTTTCCGAGAATCAAAGGATATTTTGATTGGCTGGCCGGCCGAGCCAATCAAAGTATGCTTTTTCCGCGGATTTAAACTTTTAATTTTATATAAAGTCGAAGTAGCGAGATATTTAGAATTTTAAATTTATTATTAATCTTACTGTAACTATTACTATTTTATTTTAAATTTAACAAATAAAATGTTAACTTAAAAAATGTTTGCAAATGGATGCAACGAACAGATTTAATGTATCTACAGATTACGGTAAAAAAATTCTGAAATGTTCAAGAGATTTAAATTAATAGCCATTGACACTGTCTAAATTTTGATTCAGAAACAATTAATGCAATCCATTATGAAATTCACATATGAATGGTAATGAAAAGAAACTGAATTTTATAACAATTGTAGAATATTTAGCTTCAAAAGTCAATTATCAAATTATAATTTTGCCATAAAACGCCTTTTCAAAATACATAACCGTTTCGTGTGCGTAAAGACACGACTTACAGTTGATTAATATTTATTGAATATTTTCGAAATTTCAAACAATGCAAGATAAACATGCATGCTAACAATACGTTGATTTATCCTCCATATACAATACATTTTTCTTGACAAGAGTTACTATTCGTATATTTTAAATGAGCCGAACATGCAGATGACGGTTATAACAAGTTTCATAACTTGAAAGAACTTTGGTCTCAAAGTAAACTAAATTTCGATATCTTGGAAATCATGACTGAAATTAAGCATAAAACAATATACATACGATATTAAGCATAAAATAATTTTGCATGTTTAAAACAAATATTTGAAAGTCGAATATCAGGATCATTATGAAATGCAAAATTCCTTAATATACTAGAATCGTATTCATATGATCATAGGAATAATTTGATAATTCATTTTATAATTGCAAAGCGAGTTCTAGAAATGGATACAAGAACATATATTGTTTTCACGAGCATTGACATTCAGTACAAAATGATACCAGAAAATCAATTTTTAAAAATATGTATGTAAATTGAATAACATCAATTTGCAAAAAAATTTACATTTTTTTTTTTTAAATTTTGCTATGGTAATCTGCGATTCAAGATAATCTTAACAAATCTAATGGCGAAAAGATTCATTTTCCAATCATAAAGCAATGCACTAGACAAATGAAATTGTTTTTTTTATCTCGTAAAAATTGCTATTCCTGCCTATATTGCTGGGTCAATAAGCTCTGCTTGTGTACTTGTTGAGCTCTAATAAGTGATTAATAACCATACAGAAATTTTTAAGTGAACTTTATCTGAAATGTAAATCAAACATTCAGTCTTGGGGAGGTGGTTTAAATTATTAGCAAAATTAAATACATTACTTAATTTTAAGTGATCCATATTAAAAAACCATTGCACTAATGCAGATTGAGAAGTAAGTATTTTAAAAACAAATTTAAAAAAAACCAAGTATTACATTTGAAGGAAATAAATAAAAACAGATATTTTAAAGTTGGTATAAGAATGAAAGTTTCCAGACAATTTTAAGATTAAATATTGATTGAATTGTCAAATTGAATCTGATATTTTGCACTCTTTAAGCTTCGCAAAGTTTGAAAAGAATTAAATATTCAGTATCTTGCTCTTAGAATAGAAACATTTCAAAGATGTATTGATATCCTCAAGTAATGTTAACTACATTCATAATCCCATTTCCACTGTGCAGACTATTTATATATTCATTATTATTTGGCATTAATATAAATTTAGGCGAAACCAAAATGAATTTTACAAACTGCATAAATTGGATCTCCATAGCTTCATTGGAAAGGCTCCGAATTGCAAGGTTGAAGGCTCCAAATAGTATCTTGTGACGTCATTACTCGGGTTAACACATGTAGACATCTGAAAAGATTAAATTAATAGATTAAATCAAACTATCGGGAATGCCATTAAATGCTTGAATATATAAGACTAATTTTGATCTTTAAATCCACTCCAATAATTCAATAATCTGAAAAAAATTTGTTTAACTGCTGTCAATAGAAACAGAATCTACATCTAAGGTTCCCCCCCCCCCCACCAACAGCTCGCATTATGAAAATGTAATTAACCATTTAAATACAATTTTAAAGTAAGCATTTTTTAACTATTCCAGAATCTCCCGAGACATGCATGTTTTTATTCCCTATGAAAGTCAGAAATGACAAATAATGAATGCTCCGATAGCGTCCTATAGTCATTGTTTAGATTTTAAAATACGATAGATGTTGCCAAGTTCTCGAAACTTCACAGAACCGCTTAAAAGAACCGAAAACAAATCCATCTTTGCATAGTGGAGAAAAGGTTCGATGTTGAGAAACGAGAACAATTCCTTTCGTAGTGATTGCAAATAAATTTCCTAGATTGCCGTTTATATACTTGAAAATCAATCGTGTTCGCCTTACTGATTACTATATGCCAGTAACTACGATTAATGAAGCATTGGAAATTTTAAATATCAACTGCAATACGTTTGGTTTGGCTCCAAAAATAACTTTAGCGGAGAAATGACACAAAATTATGCTGAAACATTTTTTTGCTTATCTCTCATAGGCACATGTCTGAAAAGGTTCTTGCCATATATTTCCCTATTGACAAGAATAAACCATACATAGGTCAACTCCCTTTTTGGGCAACGAATTATTTCTACATCTATTTACAGAAATGGATCTCGCAGTATAACACGAACGGTAATTCGGTTCTTATGTTCAAAGGCAGCTGAAACTTCAATGTTTCCAGGAAACTATGATTTATGTATTTGTGCCTTCAGAATACTTTCTAGAGGCTCCAAATAAAATAGTTTCCGAATATTATGCTATTCTAATAATTTTATTATGACTCAAGAACTTACCATGAGAATTTGATACTTCAAATTATCTTAAGGAAATTGTTAAGTCTTGGTTGTATATGGAACCCAGAAAGCCGTATTACTGATGGTGACGGCACACTTTTATCCAAGAAAAAGGCATCTAAGGGTCGTAAGTTGTCTGAGCTATGAATACCTAATGAAATAAGAACATTTTATAGGTCTAATTATGTCATTAACAAAAGTGTCTGGATACAGTTTAATTCCATTTGACAGTTATTATAATTCGTGCAACTTACCGATATCACTTCAGTACCATTTTTTCCGCCAATCCAGACATCTCCCATACTTAGAATTTGCGGCTGAAGCCCAAATGGTATTCACTGCTATGAGGAGTTGTATTAAGCCTTGTTCAATTAAATGGTCTCTGATGTATTCTTTGCAGAATGCGCTACTATAATATCAGTTGCATGAGATTCTGCTTTTTCGATTCATAAGACGTTTCATGAGTAAACATGAAGAAATTCGCCCGAATACTTTCAGGTATAAGTATAGTAATTTAAATTGATCTCCAAAGTTCTTACTATTATTACTCTAAAAACTTAAATTCAACTGTTTTTTATGTTCATCTTTTGAAAACAGCGTAAGTAGTAATGGCCATAGTTTTCCCTCTACCTCGGACTATGAGAAATCAACGCCATTCAGACTCATCACTTAGAAACCACTTTCCTGGAATATACAAAGATTATAAACATTTTCACTTTCAATCCACTGTGCAGGTCATTATTAAATTCCTGCAATTTTTTTTTTGTACGAAGTTGACACATTAAGCTTGGTCTAATATTTCAAGCTTTATAAATCATCTAGTAAGTCTTTGGTTTGTTAGTCTGATTCCATAGCATCCGAAATCAAATATGCACTTGTTGAAGCTCCTTATTATCCACTGTGCCGTGATCACTTGCTTCAAAACCTTTCAAGATCTGAAAAGAAATGATTAGATATGAAAACTATCAAGAATACTATAAAATGCAAGAATATGGATTTCACTTTTGCTCTTTTATCTACATCGAAAATTTTAAGATCTAACAAGAATTCACTTACAACTTCGTTGATAGAAATTAAAGCTTTCCCGTTTTAATCGGTAACTCTTAAAGCTCACGTCAGTTTAATTTATTTAAAACAGAAAATAAGCTATTAGCAATATTTGAAGTACATTTGTTAAACAATTCATCCAAATCTTTCCCGGCAGCTGTAAGCGTATATAGGAAAATAAGTAGTGCATCTAATTTGTTAATTGCCCGTTAAGCATAATTGCTGGTTATACTTATAATAACAAGTTGATTCACTAAACGTCAGAACTCTTTGAACCGACTCGCAAAATGCTTAGTGGTAAATTACATGAAGTGTCATTTAGATGCTTGAAAAAGAAAAAACGAATTTTAGGATCTTACCAAGAAGCATGTTCATTAACTACAACTTATAAAGGATCGAAAAACATTGTTTTTTAATAGTAATACATTTATTCAATCTAGAAAGTAAGATTCCCTCAGTCCATATAGACACAAAACAATTATCTTGAATCATTTTTGTCCTGTTACAGGAGCGTGTTGGAATAAATGATTTGGGTAGTATAAGGCCAAGAACTCAAGTGATGATGTGCAAATAGCCATCATAGGGTAACATGAATTTCAATATCGGTAGTTCTTACGTTGGAAGTTCAAAAGGTTATATATTTCAAATTCCCGAAGATTGTTTCACTTCTCTTTGAAGCTTCTAGAAAGCTTACTTTCGAGACGAATCGAATACAATTAGTTTTCAAACGCCATGTCAGTTTTATTAATATAATTAGCAAACTTACTGTGTCCTTGAATTCCTTGTAGTTTGATGTCATCTTAAGAGAATACTTCCTCGCATCCAGCATTGGTCCAGGTGGATAGCATGCACATGGAACTGAGAAAACAGTACTGGTGATTGACGTCGTGCCTTTGTCAAACAAAACGGCATGGACACGGATAAGTTGTCCACCCTATGAAAAACTAATGAAATAAGAAAGAACATTTTTATAGCTCAAATTACCATTGATAAATTATTGCATCCATTTCTATATGAAAATTATAAATAGCTTAACTTACTAATATTACTTCTGAACGTAACCGAGAGAAAGTCCCCTGGCCATCCAGATGGCTGCTTTCAACACAATTTTCACCAAGAGCTGAGAAGGTACTCACTCCACATATGGGGAAAGGCGTTGTTTCATTGCTCCAATAAACATCTGAACAGTCTACAGAGAGCTGCTGTAATAACTGCAGGATTTGTTTCGTTGGTAATTTCTGCGAGGTTGCATTTCTTTTAAATGAGTGAAAAATCTGGTGAATCCAATACAAATGTCCTGATACGAGTGAGGTAGTTGGATGATCTCCAAGGTTATTTTAACTCCAGAAACTCAAATATTCTGCATATTTTCAGAAACGGCACAAGAAAACAATATGGCTCTTTCCTATATCATTTGACTATACCAAGTAAAACCCACATAATTATAGTACTTTCTTCACTTGAAAGCCACTTTTGTAGAATACCCAGATATTATTTCTTCCGTATTCAATCAAAACACCAAATGTTCAGATTTCACTGCGTCTTAGAAACTTTCCAAAAGTTTAAAAATATACGAATGGGCAACTAGCAGTTTAGTGTTTAATTTTAAATTTTGAAAGACGAATTACAAAGATTATTCCACGCTTACTTTAATAAAAATATTTGCTCTCGAATAGAATAACCTCCTTTGCCTTAAATCTGCACCGCCTGTTTTTTAAGCTTTATGAAAAGGATAAGTTATTTTTATTCTTCAAATGATAGAGAAATGCAATACGAAATTTGCCTACTTTCATATACGTTCAAAATAGTTGCCTTTAAAGACACTAGCTCCAATGCTGAGTTTGATTACATTTCTAAACTTTTTCCTATCCCTTATCTAGCTAATTACTTTCTTTCATTCAATTCAAAAGTTAATTACAATTAATCCGTATTCAATACACGACATCATTCAAACTTCCGTTTTCGAATTTTGATATGGAACAAACTAAATTATTTCTAATTTCTGGACCTGGGGTTGTTCAAATAGACGCGGCTACTTTATTCAGTAGAAATTATACTTTATTGCACCTGAAAAATATTTAGTCACTTTAGGATTAATTGATACGCGAGCAGAATTGAACGAACTTTTCCGTACGAGGTGCCATGTAACGTCTATTCGTTCAATATTACTGTTCATATTATAGGTTGACGATTTTAATTTTAAACTTGAGGGGGGGGGGGGTTAGAAGAACGAAATGCTTCACGATTTAAAATTAAGTATACGGAATTAATACTGTCCAAGATAGCAAGAACCGCGAGCTGAAATGTAAAATATAAAAGGTAGCTGTTAATCGAGATAGAAATTTTGGAATAAATTGTTTAATTTCCAATACACGCACAATTTATTGCCATTATGTATAAGTAAATATAATTCGAAAAAATTAAAAATTTTATATATTAGACATTTTAAGGAATTACAAATGTTAACGAGCGAATAGATTTTTATATCGAGCTCATTCCTAAAGAAAAAGCAGCAAACCAAAGACTCTGGATATCTAATTTCAATATGAATTCGAATCTATTCTGTTCATATGTTAGTCAAGTGCAATTTGTCGATCCTTATTATACCATGAAGAATTTCGATTATTCATTAAAATCATAATGCATTTTTATTATCGATTTGAGCACAGTTCAAATTATGAAAGATTCTCCGAAATATTATCACAAAACGAACAGCATCAGAGTAATCGATTTATCCGTTATTTAATCAGGTTCGAGCTTATTCCTATGAAAAGTGGAAACTTGGAAAAGACGATTATTCTGTCAAATATAAATACATAGGCAAATTTATGGGATTCAAATACAAAATGATTTTAAAAATTATCAATAAAGACCTGGTTTAATGCTCAACCTTTTTCGGAGTCATCTAATTCTGTTAAGCATTCTTCCCTTGTTTTCCTACTTCAGAGCACCGTTTCAAGTATATCGCCGTCTATATCCCTACTTTCGATTGAAATAATGGTTGTCAACGTGAAATTATAGAGTTGAAAATTAGAATGAGCAAATCCTTGTACAACACACAAATGCGGACCCGTTTTAATTCAGCATTTTCCATTTCTTCAATGCGCGCGCACACACACACACACACTGCCCACACCGCCATCACATCACCAACCTCAAAACCACCACACTCGCACAAGCATTGCCCATACCGCCATCACATCACCAACCTCAAAACCACCACTCGCACACAATCATTGCCCACACCGCCATCACATCACCAACCTCAAAATTACCACACTCGCACAACCATTGCCCACGCCGCCATCACATCACCAACCTCAAAATTACCACACTCGCACAAGCATTGCCCACACCGCCATCACATCACCAACCTCAAAACCACCACTCTCACTCAAGCATTGCCCATACCGCCATCACATCACCAACCTCAAAACCATCACTCACACAATCATTGCCCACACCGCCATCACATCACCAACCTCAAAACCATCACTCACACAATCATTGCCCACACCGCCATCACATCACCAACCTCAGAGCCACCACTCTCACAATCATTGCCCACACCGCCATCACCTCAACCTCAGAGCCACCACTCGCACACAGGCATTGCCAACACCGCCATCACCTCAACCTCAGAGCCACCACTCGCACACAGGCATTGCCAACACCGCCATCACCAACGTCAAAACCACAACTCAGATGCATTCCCACGCCTCCAGCATTTACCCCTGAAACCACAACTCGCATGCATTTCCCATGTCTCCAACATTAAACCCCGAAACCAACCACTAGCACACGAGTTACCCACGCCTCCAACACCAACCGCCGAAACCACAGCTTAAGCGCTCATTACCCACACCGTCTACTCCAATCGACGATTCTCGTAAATATCTACACCACCAACTTCATTCACATTCCACAATTCTCACACCTACAAACACATTACCCCGCTAACACCAACTATTTTATACTCAATATTACGTACAATATCCGATATCGCAACTAGTCAAGACAATGTTCTGTCTCCAGAAAATGTGGTGAAGTAGCTTGAATACTTTATCACACATTGATTTTCAAATTCCACAAAGCTATCATTCCCCAATCTGTCTAAAGAAACATTGCACAAATTAGACTCCACGCCCACTCCAACTCACAAAATAAAGTACATTCATTTCATTCCGCGAATCATGCTCGTACATAAGATACGAGGTCTTTCGTGATGCACATCACCAGTTATTTTTCCGATTCGCATAATACATCTGAACCCGATACTAGAATGCATGTCAGTATCCTCCTTACTCCGCGAAGACCACATATTTTGCACTAAAATTAAAAACTGAATTTAAAAAGTACAGAATCCAGTAGGTTTTATGCTAGTTCTGACTAACACGTTGAGTTGAAGAATAGAAACGAAGCATGCGATTTGTTCAAAATTTTTATAAGTTGCATATAAATATTACCAGTATTCTACACCGCTTCCTCAGTCAATTTATGAATTTAAATACTAAATTTCCTCAGAGTTGGGTGCCAAATAGCCCAAACCCTACATCTAACAAGTCTCGATCATTTTTCTGATCAATTCGATTCATTATGATCTTGACATATTGCGAGGAAGTCAAGCTTTGATTGAAGAGCTATTTGTATCGAATGAGGCAAGAATGATTCGATTCTCAAATTTAGTAGATACTTGGATGTACGATTCGGTCTGAAAGCATACCGTAATAGAGCTAATTTTTTTTTACCTTGGTATTTCTTTAATTTACCGTTTCAAATTTTCGATCTCAATATTCCAAATTTCTTTGTGCTCAAATGAGTTGGATGCAAAACTAATTTTCTAAATTCGAGTTAAAAAATTTTAAAATGTTAAATTAACATGGCTCGTTTCTGGCCGGAAATGTTTACAATATATCTCAAAAGAAATGTTTCGATGGTTTATGTAATAGCTTGAGCAAGAATTTGATTTAAGTAAATAGAGACAATACTAAACAATTAAACTAGGTAGTACTAATTAAATGGCACTTCTTAAAGGACAATTAAAAGGCAGAAATACCAAATACAAAATAATTGATTTATTCCAATTAGATTACACGAAGGGTGTTAAAATAAGCTAAGATTAAGAATGACAGACTAATATAGAAAAGCAAAAGAATTTATATGAAAATTGTTTATGACATTAAAAAAATTAAACACAGACAAATTGTTTCTAAGAGCAAGAGAATGTTTAGGGTACTAGTCGGCAATTTCAGTACGAAATATGGTTTTCTAAGCTAAATAGCGCGCAGTACTTTAGGTTTAATTTAAAAATGACTCGTTTAACATCCTTTGAAATGGATAGTAAAATTAGAATGTCATTAATTTTCTTATATCCTATTGTCCTCGCTTGATTCGATTTTCCGTTACCACTCGGTCATTAACTAATCGCTTCAAAAAATTGACATTCCAACTTCTACCAATTCACTTTACAATCCGGAAGAAAAATTTTGCTTATATAATGTATATTTTAACCTCGATCTTTAAAATGTTTTTGTATTTAACGCATAATCTCTAAATATTAAGGAAATTCCTCGATTTATAGCGAAAACATTAGGCCGTGATGCTTTTATTTTTAGTACCTGAACCAACAGTTTTTCCTTATCTTCGTTCATCTTGCATTCGATTAAAATTCGAACATCAAGAATTAACTTCTAAACTAATTTTTATTCGAAACGTAGGTGCGCCTCTTGATTGAATAGTTGAAGAAATTTTGACTTAAACTTCCCTACTTTGATTTGTAATTCGCAATACGAGATTTGCCATACCAATTCATTAACAGAGGTTTGAATAACAGCCTGAAAACGGAAATTTACTTTAGAATATACCGACTGAAATAAGTAAACGCTATTGGGAAGAAATTTCAAGAATCGTCAACGAGCTCGATTAAGTAGTCCTTATAACTTCGAAATGCCCCGAAATAAAGCTACACCGGAACTTGAATGACTTTTGACGAAGTTACAATCAATATTTAGAGGACGAGCTAATCTCAATTAACAATCGCGAAAATTAATGAAACCAAACTGCAGTTTTAGATATTCATGTTATAAGATAAATTTTCCCCAAAAAAATTAAAACGTTTAATAGATTATTGTATCAGAAAAATATTCGACTTCCGTTTTTAGTTGAGAGTCGGCATTTATTCCCAGGTTATTGGTTTGAGATTTATTTTTGAGCGGGTATTCGATTTTTCTATTTTCTGGACTGTCCCTTTAAAGTATTTTCGACACCTCGCAAATTCGTGGAAGATGCTAAAAATCTAAACTTCTAGTATTCTGAATAAATGGGGAAAAATTCATAATATCTGAATATTCGACACAAGTAACCTCCAAGCAGCTAGGGTACCACAATTATGTAGACATACCTGGTTAGTCCAATGCGATGCGATAGCAGGAAATTCGGGAGAAAATATCGCCCTCCATCCAAGATCAGCACAACACCATAATGCTTTTCCAGACAATCCTGGAACTAGTATTAAATTTTGAGTCGAAAAGTTGGAAGAATGACATTGGCAACGGCGATAGCTTCAAAATACAGTCCATCACATAACGATGCAGGTGTCGCTTCCACATTGTAGTCAACATTATCTTGCGAAATGACCTGAAAGAGAAATTGTGGTTACCTTGGCGCAAGTTATAAGTGATAAATTAAGAATTTTCTTTTTACGATACGAGATGCGTTGTCCTACTTTATATCTATTTCTGTGGGAAATTATGCTAAATGAATATTTCACATCGCGAATAAGATTTGAGGGAATTATGGTCGTTCAGCGAGGTTCTAATTCCACATTCATCTAGGCAGCCAAAAATACTGTTAATAGAATTGACAGTAACAAAAATTCTACCTTTATTAGCTTTGTAGTCACAGAATTAATGATTTTTTTATCGCAAAAGAACCGGAATTAGATAAACTGTTAAACAATGATGCACCATCTACGCTACATATTCAATAGAATATTAAAATATGTGAGCGCCTCATTACATAGAACACACGAGCTTACCTTAATATAACAGCTTAAGGCTTTTTACCATTTTGAGTGAAATGAAGGAATGCACCTTATTCAGCTTTCATTGATGTTACAATAGAAAGAATTGCAGTACAAATATTTTAAATGTTTCATGAAACACTTGAAGCCTTGTAAGGCTCAGGGTTTTCCTCCCGTGGCAGTGTAGTAAGTTTATTATGAGAAAAATATAAAGCTGAAGTATTACCTACAACTAAGAAACCATGTATATTCATATTTTAATGATTTTATTTTATAAAAGTAGCCTGTGATCCCAGCGGCTTTAAGCGTATTCACAAGATGTTATGATAATGAAATTTAAATTTACATTTCACCACATGAAGATTTCCAAGAAAAATACGACACGAAATTAAGACTGCGACAATTTTGCAAAATGTGCTGTTAAAATTCAAATCAATCAAGGAGGCAAAAACTGTGACCCTATATATTAAGTATAAAAACGTACTTTTGTAGGTTTTATGCAGCATTCATTGTTTAACTCATTGTAGCAAAAATGAATCAAGAATTTACAAGTATTTGCATTTGTTCAAATTATGCATTTCAAGTAATCTTAACGGGCAGGTCATTGGTGGCCCTACGGCGCCAAAGCCATGTTCAAACGCCTGTTCTCAGTAACCCTTATGACATTCTATTTATTATTTCGGATTATTACAAGCTTGAACTGTTGAAATTTATACGCTACACTTCGACACTATTAAGAAATTGTCCTTTCAAGACAAACTTACCATGAATCGTGAGAGACATTACGCACAGAATATAACGCTCTTTAGACAAATATTTGGACACGAAGCTATCAATTTTGGCAAATAGTATTTTCGAAAAGTGGCATTATTCGAGAGATTCACTTTTACAAAAGTTTTTATTTTTAATATTCAATTCCTACCAAAATTCATTTCTAGTAATAGAAAATTTTCCTTGACAACTCCAGAAATTATGATAAGCCAACTTTACAGAAATTGAAAAGTTAACAATTCATTGATAATCTTATTTGTGTGCATTTAATTTATTCACATTTTAAAAAATAGCAGCAATGCTTATACGCTGTAATAAAACTCAAGAATTTGTTTAGTTACATTTCTCAATCGCATGCTTTAGCCAGTGTAAATCTATAATTTAAAAGGTGCTATTTTATTCATTAATTCCAAATTAAATCCGTTAGAAGTGAAAGTTATAAACTGACATTTATTCTGCAATCAAGTGACTAAAATACTTACAGTAAAATGCGTTGACTAATGAAATAGGGCTAGATCAACGGTTCAAGCTTAAAATACCATGCTATTACGAGATGTAAATTTGTCAAGTTATTTTAACAGTTTTTTAAGCCATTTCTTCATTATGCTTATAAACCATCCTAATAAAGTGAAATGCAACTTCGCAGATGGTTTTTCTAATATTCATTATGCTGTTAATTATTTCTTTTATTCCGATACAAAACAATGTTTAGCTTTCAACAATGTTTTGAGTCACTCGATTAAATATTTGATGAAATAACGAAGAGGTTTAAACTTCTGAATACAATCTATTGTTGAATATTAATGAAATAAAAAGTGTAAAAATTACCAAAATTTAAAAAAATTTCCTTGACTATTAAACTGACATTAGAAATATTTTGTGTCACAATATTTTAAAAAATTACCACAAAACCCACGAAATGACGCTTTTATGAAAATTCTCGTTGACATTTCAAAAAATAACCGAGAAACTGAACTGAAATTCTAGATTGCTTTTATCGCAATAAAATATTGCAATTTTTCGCAATTGAATTACCAAAAAATTTGACAAAAAATGAGCTATATGATACTACTATGATTTACAGCAAGCCATTTACATAAGACTAATAATCAAGCTTTGCCGTTTTAAACTAGTTCTTTCATCTAGTAAATTAAAGTGGCATTTATATAGTAATGGTTTATTCAATAGTTGTATAAATTCTGCTACTCATTATTTTCTAAAGAGTTATTTAAAGTAACCTTTTTCGAAAAAAAAAAATTACGAGCAGAATATTTCAGTTCAATATTTTTCAAATAAAGATTTTACGAAATATTTCAATCGAACAATTCTTCGATTCATAAAAAAACAATTACAGTTCATTAATGCGAACTCAAAACAATTAAATAACTTACCTATTATTTCAGTATGAGATACAAGCAGTCCTTGAAAAATATACGAATTTCTTTTTATTTCTTCATTCAATATGGTACCAAAGAGTTGCAGACAGCTAAAATATTCCATTTTTATGGAGTCTTAGAATAAACATTAATAGTTTATACAATGTACCCAGTTTAACAGAAATCGGAACCATTTTATAAAATTCGATAAACTGAATCATCATGATAACGCACGCAACAATAAAACGAAAACCGATCCATTCTTTGAGTTTTTATCAGTTTATAGGGATCTAGAAATTTCTTATAAAGCGTCTTCTTCTTCCAAAGATTCATGCGAGGTGGCTGTTCAGCTAGCACCACGAAGTGGAGTACGAGATATTTTCTAAAGGCTGCTCACTTTTTGAAAAGGATTCAAAAATATTTATCCAAATGTGATCCCGAAAAAAGCATACTCAATAAATCTAAATATTATTATTTTTTTAAAGCAATTATCACGACAAATATAAAAATAAATGTGTCGTCTTTCGTAGAAAATTAGGATAAGGTGAAACACAGGTGCCCTATCATTCATTCAATCAGCAATTATAGGTTATTACTTTATATGCTATAAGCGGTAATTTCTCTTAAGGAGCATCAAAAATATGATGACCCAGTAGCATAGCAATCAATGAAGGTACACCATGATATTGTTTGGCTCCGAATTCCAGCTAATTCTTGCTGAAATACTTAATACAGTATGGCTTCTTTAGATACTGAAAATAGCCGGTTATGTACACTGCGGACCATTAAAATTGCAAAACCAGGAAAGAATGATCTGACTAACGTCAAAATCATATAAATGGAAAAAGAGGTTGAGATATGCAAATGACTAGCATTTCAGCGCATTTAGATGATGCGAGGGAGAAACGACATCTGAAGCACTGCGTAAAAGAAAAATTGTGAAGGGGATTTCTCATGTGGAAAGCGCGCTTTGTAAGGATGAAGTTTGCTTATAAAATCGTGTTATGCATTGAATAATGATAAATTCTTTTCAGCGAGTCGAAATTCGGTTGTGGCCGGATCTTTGGTTATCGGCAGCGTGGATTATTACTGCATGATACCGACGCACTATTGTCACACCAATATGGAATCAATGGATTGTTGAGTCATGCTGAAAGACACTCATGATCTCAATGGCCTTCCATGATTAACTTCTGAGAGGACAGACTTGTTGTGTGGTAGACCCTGCAGAACCACATTACGGACCATTATAGTCTATGTATTTTCCGTAGGCGGTTCAAGGTTGCATTATCTACCTCGTTATTGGTTGTCTGGTACCAGTAACGCAGTAGAAAATGAGCCCTTGAACCGCCTATAGTAATCAGATTATAATCAGGAAATAGTAATGTTTCCAGCACCCCCACTATCCACTCGTACGATGCGACCCTTATTTCGGTTACCTTTGACGATGCAGCGTAGAGAAACGGCGACTCTGGTACGCCGAAGGAGACAAAACTGAATACTGGACAGATACGCCTTTCCAACCCTCTCGCTTCCATCCGAGCGGTTTGGGACGCTTTGAAAATTTTTCTTTAACGTCCAGGTAGGTCACTTTCGGGCGCCTGCTTCCGTCACTGGGGAGATGTGTATTAAAAGCGGCTAGTGTGTTACGCACTCCAGGAGGTCTGTGTTATTTCAGACGATCGCGGCTTTTTCACAGAAGATTCCCTTGTGCCTAAGGCGGTAGGGTTGGGGAGGGATTCACTCAATAAATTTGCACATATTGTATGTTTTGAAAGGATTTTAATTTCTATTTCCACGTGTTATCTCAAAATTGGAGAGATTTTATGGCTATTTATAAAAGAAATTTACCCCTGAATTTCTTTGTTAACGATAAATATAAGGATACCGACACGTTGTCTATTTAACGGATAAGCATGAGAGGCTCTATTCAATATTAAGACTATTGTAATGAATTTTTGATGCCGAGTACAAACTACGGCTTTCAAATGGCATTAAAAGACCCTAAAAAGAATGGGAGTTTTTTTCCCCTTCCTTCATAGAGTGAAATATATAAATGCCGAGTTCCTTGTACAAATGCTATTCTGTAAATTTATCTTCAGTTGTGAATTTCTACTCTTTATTTGACGCACTCTGAAGCGGTTTCTGTATTATCAGAGTAATTATTAAACGCTTATTACTTCTTCATTATGAGTAAAAGCAAACTTAAATTCACTGATGAAGAAATTAAAACAATTTTACCCTACTGATGAAAGCGACAATTTTCTGCCAAGAGAAGATGGTTGGTCAAAAAAAAATGTTTTAGCTGATCATTTGAAAATAGTTTCTCAAATTTCATTTATTTTTCTTATTTCATCGTAAAATGAAGTTTTAATATCTCGTCTATTTTCTGAATATACTGATGTACAAAAAAAAATTAAGCGGCAATATATGGCACGATTACAAATTATCTACGATTGACAAATAATTTTTTAATAATATTTTAAAAGACTAATAAAAATAAGTTGAAATGTAAGGATTTTTTTTGTGTAAATATCTATCAAAACTTTTATTTCATTGATGGAAAAATGATTTGCTAAAAATTTACGCGTGGTTCACTACTGCGTAAATTTGTACTTATGTTACTCGAGTTCAACATTTCGTTTTATTTCTTTGTAATAATATCTTGTCTTAACAATACTATAGAAAACTTAAAATATTTTAAAATTAGAAATTCCTCTTGAAGAATTTAGTATGACGGTTCATATTAAAAAAATATTTATGATGAACTATAGTAAAATGTTCAGGCTGAAAACTGAAGGAATGCATTTGCGAAATATATTTCGCTGAGTAATTTTTCCCCCGGATTTTATTGAACAATTTTTTGTATGTCAGTATTAAAAAGTTTTTAAAACGTATCTCATTTATCGATTTGTTTCATAGATGAGATGTATAACGTTTGACGCAATGTAGTCTCTTGGTTTGACAAAAATTTTAAAGGATTAGTAAAAATGATTTGCAAAAGAAAGATATTTTTGGCATGTATATTTATCTAGCATTCATTTTGATTTAAACGACAACAAGAATTCGTAAGCTTTTGAAATCAAAATATGAAAACTACCTTAAAAAATTTAAGTCTATGCAATCGCTTTGCATTACGATTGAAAATTCAAAAATTCAATGAGTATAACATTTTATATTTTTAAAAAATGTAATACTAATGATAGTAAAGAAAAAAGAAATCTTAGCTGAGTGTTAAAAGAAAACATATTTTCGAAATGACTTCCAAGGTGCTGTTTTCATAATTTTTTTTAATTCAAAGGATGATTCTATTTCAGTATTAAATGAAGATTTAAAACATTATTTAGTCTGTTACCGAATTGCATTGCCATCTATACTATGTGAAAAATATCCTAATAGCATTAATATATACACATTGTATGTCATATATTACGTAACAAAAAATTACATACTAATATATGACGTATTATTATCATCTGAGAACATGATGGTGTTTTGGTTTGAGGTTTTTGAAGCCTCAAAATGAGTAAGCAACAAATTTTTGAAGCCTCAAAACGCGTAGGCAACATATTAAAGCTCGAAATCACGTAGCAATGAATAAAGCTTTTATTAACGTGCTGCCATCACATTGGCAGAAATTAAAATTAAAAAATAAATCGTCTATTATTGCAAATGAAATATATAAATGTGTAATTTTCAGCACGTGTCTGTGTGAAGAGAGAAAATTTTGAAATACGATATTCTCTAAAAAGTAAAAGGAGGAAAAGTTTTCTATGATCTTTTATAATATCTATATTTATAATAAAAGCTCAATGTGTGTGTTGGCGCTCTACAGGACAGATCGTTTGACCTACAGCAACCAAATTTAGTACATGCATACCTTGGAGGTCGGGAATGTGCACGTCGGAGCTATTTTTTAAAATCTTTTATTAGAATTTTAACTAATTAAAAATTAAGCGAAATTTTGATGTTTTTCCACTATAACTTGAGAAAATCTTACAGCACAAAATTGTTTTTACATTTGTATTGAAATTCAAAAAATTATCTTTTCAATGTTACTCATGTTAATAACCTATAAATTAAATTTCTATTTTTAATGATTTTTTTAAAAATAAGTTAATCATATTTTTCATCATTTATTTTCCACAAAACAAAAATAAAATTTAAGCTGCACGAACACATTACGCGTGCGTTGAAAAAAATATATAGCTTTTATCAATATGTTGACATCACACTGATAAAAGCAGAAATTAAGAAAATAAGTTAAATATTGCTGCAAATAAAACCTAGAAAAGTTTAATTTTCAGCACTTGTCTATATGAAATAGAATAAATCTGAAATGTTATATTTTTAAAAGAAATTAATAATTTCTGAAGCTCACGCATGTGCATTATGTCATATATTTTAATCAGGTTTTTCGCTTTTTGATTTTTTTTTGGGGGGGGGAGGGGGATAAAAAAAGTTTTGGAGCTCTCGTCAATGTCGGAAGAAAGAAAGCATCGTATTTTTAAAAAATTGACGCATGCGCATTAATATATTCACGTGGTCAAAAAAATGTTCTTGCATGAAATGAAACAAATATGAAATATTATTTTTTTCTAAAAAATAAATTCAAGAAAAATTATTTTATGATCTTTTACACTATCTGTATTATTAATCCAATAAATCAGTTTTATTTTAAGGCAAGTTTTGTTTAATATGAACAGGATATCTATTCAAATCAGGGCCACACAGCTAATTTGTAAACCTTTAGTAATAGACACAGATCTGCTAAAATGGTCTAAATGGAAAATGATTATATTTTATGTAACTTGATCCAATAAATACTCTAATATATAACGAATTTTTGATTTTACATAAAGCTTCTGCTGTGGAAATCATGTTTAACAAAATATTCCTGAAACACTAATATTTTAAATAAAGAATTAATTTCCAATCAACAAAACCAATCACTTAAACTGACTGATTTATAAAAATTTAAATATCACTATTCAAAAAAAAAAAAAAAAAAAAAGGATAATTTTAGATTTTCCATCGATTGTTTTAAAGAAAATACGCCAATCAGCGCACAGGTTTCTCAAGATTAATTGGCCTAAGATTATGAAAATGTTGAGTTTTTCTAAATTTTTAACATTCAAAACTTCATAAATCAGTCTTAGTTAATCGTGGAAAATAGAAACATTCATTCATTTATTTAAAATTTGGTGTGTCCAGAATATTTCTCAGAATATCATACCTTACTGCATAAAATTTAGACTTCATAATTTTTGAAATATATTTATAGGCCGGAATAAAATATTATTATTAATTTCATTTCAATCCTTTTGAAAGCAAAACTAAAAAATGAATTTTATGCTGAATCTTAGAAATTTTTATTGAATTATTCTTTGAGATATTACGCAAATTATGTAAAATATTTTGTAGTTCACATAAGACTTAAATACCGAACGATTCTGTTTGCAGTACTCATATTCAATAATAATAATAATAAATAAATAACAACAAAAATGATAAATAAAATAAAACACTTGGTTTCATTAAAAAAATATATTTACATTAATTGCAATTTCAGCATTTCCACTTTAAATTAAAGTTGAAGTTTTACCGGAAATGACAACAAATTAGCAAAATATATATAGTAAATTGAACGAAACGATCTAAACAACAGTATAAGTTTGTTATGACTATCAAAATTTGAAGATTAAAAATGTTTTGTTTGAGAAGCTATTAAGAGACGTTACTTAAAATATTTAATTGAAAATTGTAGCGAGCGGTAATACTGATGAACCGGCTGGTCGCCAAAGGCGGCTAGTAAATAAATAAGGATCATGCGAGTTAAAATTCTTTTCCATGTCCATATCTCCCAGTGAGACGCTCAGAAAGTCTGAAAGTAAAAAAATAAAAATAAGCTTGAAAAGTGCTTGGATGTTAAAGAGTAAATGTTTAAAAAGTCGATTTTTTTTTAATAATGAGCCCAGCTTTTTAGTGGTTAATCTAACGGAAATAAATATCAACATCACTACCGTGACAACGAGGGAGGATCTTTGAGCTTTATTAAGAGACCTATAAGAAAGAATAAGCATTTTATTATATACCCTTCACACATTGCTCACAGAAAATCTGTGCTGGGTTCCGGCTCACGTGGGTATGGCGGGCAATGAAAGGGCTGATGTTGCAGCTAAATCTGCATCAACATTTCAGTCTCAGGCCCTCTCATATTGTGACATCAAAAAGTCACTTGTTTATAAACTCTGTACAACTTGGCAAGATTCATGGGACCTACAGATCCAGAACAAACTACATTTAATAAAACCTACAATTGGTTTGTGGCCTGTTCTCCCTATACGAGAGGCTGATGTTAAATTGACTCGCCTCCGTATAGGTCATACGCGTTTCACTCACCGTCATCTAATTTTTGGTGATAGAGCGCCAATTTGCCCCACGTGTCATGTGAATTTTAGTGTAAAGCACATCTTTGTTGAATGTCCTTCTTTTAATCATCAGCGTCATTGCCTTTTTAAGTCAACTTCTCTTAACTTAAAAGACTTGATTGGTGAGAAACACCATCCAAATGTTTTTAAATTTTTAAAATCAATTGGGTTTTTTATGAGTATTTGACATTTTTCAATTTTTTGATAATCATTTTTGCGTATCATATGTGTCTTGTTTTTTTAAAAACTGTATCGCTTTTAATTCAAATGGTTTCTAGAATTCAACTTTAATTCAACAAAAGTCTGGCGCAGTTTAGCCAAGAATGGCTCTTGTGCCAAAAAAACACAAAAAACCAAACCAAACCACAGAAAATCTGTACATGCCACGTACTTGTGCAAGATGGATTCGAAGACTTCCTATCATTATCTATAAAAATACATTTTCAGGAGTTTGTCTTATCTTTTTCATAGCCCTGATTTGGAAACATGCGGATTTTTCTTTTTCCCGGATTTCAAGAAATCTCTTTTGGGTACTCATTTTTCATCCTTAGAGATAGTGGTAGAAGATATGGGAAGCATTTTGAAGAGCTAATCATAAATTAATTCTAAATGTCTGATTAAAAACAGGAAAAAAAATGTGAAATAAATGTAATTCAAAGATCATCATACATTTTAGGATAAGTAACAATATATATATATATATATATATATATATATATATTATTTTATGGTCATTCTTTATGAAAGAGCTTAAATAACTTATGCGCTGATAAGCAAAATCTATTCATTAACAAATTTACATAATAACATGTAATATTTATATGATGTTTCTTGAAGAGTATGCATTTTGACTTCACAGTTCTTGTAGCTGAGGAATATGTTTTGTACTGTGGTGAATAGCTTATAATCCAGTTAACAACTACGCTACAAGAGTATATAACTAGATTATGAGCTATTCACCACAGAATCACCAATATGGTGGTATATGAAGCGCGAGGATAGAACCTGAGACCTCTTGGTTCGCAGTCCAGTAACATAGCCAGGATACAAAAGCATATGCTCGAGTAGCATAGTTGTTAACTGGATTATAAGCTATTCACCACAGTATACTTTGAGCTCCCTTCATTCCAGTTATTTCGACATTGTAGCAGTTGCATTACTCTTTTCTTCTCTTTTGGATACTAGACGGCGATGCCTGATTAGACCATCCCATTTGTGATCCCACAGTGCATTGCGATTGTAACGAGAATGTCTTGTCTTTCGTGTTTGTGTTTGTTTTGTGTGAAATGTGATTATTAAAGAAATGTTCCCTAAAACATACGTCTTGTTGCTTCCTGCACGGATCATAATAATCTACATTCCACAACAACATATATATAAACATTATATAAATCAGCGGGAGGGGTTTCTCCAAAATTTTCTCACATACTCTTTAATAAACTTATCATGCCAGAGAACGCCTTACTTGACGTTGGAGTACTATAGTTACCAAATATTAATTTTCCGAGTGAATTTAGCACTTTTACTGGATCTATCGTGCCATCCTTGCCCAAATTTTTTGGCGATTAATCGCTTGCATGAAGTTAATAGTATCCGAAAATCAAATTTCTGTTTTAGAAGCATTTTTCTCAATCGATTGAAATATAGATTTTATGCAAAACTGCACTTGTAGTCACAAAATCCAATACCTAATTTGATATATTTATATCATTGTGTTTTCGAACTATCGTGTTTACGTGCTTCTGATAGAATAGACTGACAGACTGTCAATCTCTTGCTGAGTTTGGCTCAAAATTTGAGAGGTGTTTGGAAAGGTAAGGATTGAAAGAAATGCAAATAATGATGCAGTGTTATAAATAATAAAAAAATCAGACAAAATGCTCAACTTTTGAGTAATTATATAGGGTATTCATTAATTATTGTCGGGGTTTCTGTACCTCATAACTTTCTAATAAAAAATATTACGAAAAAACCGATTACGTATTCGTAAATTACAATTCAAAGAATTTTATTAATGATATTAAAGTGTAAAGCTCGCACAATTTGCATTTTGTTGGCATTCACCTGAAGGCGATTATGTATTCGTAAATTACAACTCAAAGAATTTTACGTGGCAACAATGCGGTGGACCAATCCCATGGCTTCCGAGATCACCAGATATAACACTGCTGGACTTCTTTCTATAGGGGTTTGTCAAGAACATTGTGTACAAGACCCCTGTGTCCTCCCTTGATGAACTGAAGCGCAGAATTGTTACTGCGATCCAAAATGTTACCCCACAAATGCTGGAGAACATTTAGAGGGAAATCGAATTTCGTCTCGATGTGTTACAAACCACGAAGGGCAGCCATATGCAAAGTCATTAATCTTTTTAATATCATTAATAAAATTCTTTGAGTTGTAATTTACGAATACATAATCGCCTTCAGGTGAATGCCTACAAAGTGCAAATTGTGCAAGCTTTACACTTTAATATCATTAATAAAATTCTTTGAGTTGTAATTTACGAATACGCAATCGGTTTCTGCGTAATATTTTTTATTCGAAAGTTATGAGGTACGGAAACCCCGACAATAATTAATGAACACCTGTGCATCTAATATTGTGATCAAGAAATTGAAAATCATCAATTAATTTAATCACAGTTTAAAGTACAACAAGTGAAATATTTTTTCTCAATTCCACACAAAAATTCTAAAATCATACTAAGAATTCTGATTAATTTTAAGTGTTTTTATAAGTAAAAAGAAAAGAAGACCACAATGAGTCTTTCTAAAATATTTTTTTTATAAAAACACCTCTGCAAAATTATGGAGTTCAGCATTCATAGCGATTCAATAAAACTTCTTCGCATCTAAGATAAAAAATATTTAAGCCTCGTATGCCAGAAAAATTAACTCGAAGTTAATTAGTATCTGAAGACCAGTAATGATCCTAGAAGACCCGAGAAAAGCTCCTGCTGCTTCATAAAAATGTACCCAGAGATTATTTTTTTTCAGTAGAACTGGTGATAATAGATTCATTAAAATTGCCAGGTTTCACATCCATAAAAACAACCAAGTATTTAACGAGGAATAAGTTTTTTTTTCAGCTCGTGAAGTTTTTATTCCCAGTGGCTAAATATTTTTTTTTCAGTATTTTTGAATAAATTTTGATTACCATTTATTTTGGTAATTTGGTTTGTGTAATCGCCTCTTAAAGATCCAAGTAAATGCCATTCTTTAAGAATTTAATTGGGCAGTTTGGCTTGAAGCGCTATAAATGCTGTCAAGGAATCTAAATTATGAATATTTTGTTACATGAATAGATTTAAGCATGTCGAGCGTGATATGGATGACGCCTTAGTTGCCTTTTAATTCCAGAAAAAGGATCAGTTTGACATCAATGACGAAAATGTTTTTTTAGAATATTTCCTACTTAATCATTCGATAGTTAATTAGAAATTAGGTTTGATATGTCATAATATTATCAATATGTCTAAACAATCGGTATTCCGCTTATAAGATTAGCGATATCTGGAATACTGAACCTCGTTCGGCAGTCCCCCCCCCCTTATCTTTTTTTTTAATCATGTTTTTGTTGTTGTTATTGTTTTTCTGGAGAAAATATTTAGATACGAATCACATACTGATTACATACGAATATTTTTCAATCTTACAAGCAATATAAACTGGTCTTTTAAATAAAAAAGACATGAATGCAGTTAGTTCAACATGTTATTCGAAACAATCTGCTATATTACATTCTTCATTTTTCAGTTTATTTATCATTACTTATATTTTTGAACTTACACTCAGTTTTACCAGGATGAAATCGGATCCTAGATGGCGCTACATGACATAGTCAGCATCAGAGCAGATAGAAAAAAAAAGCTATAACAGTTAGTTGCTAAAAAATTGTTTTTTTGTTTGTGTGTGTGTGTGTGCATGCGCGCGCGTGTGTGTGTGTGTGTGTGTGTGCGTGTGTGTGTGCGTGTGCGTGTGCGTGTGTGTGTGTGTGTGTGTGTGTGTGCGTGTGTGTGTGTGTGTGTGTGTGCGTGGGTGAGTGCAAAATCACGTTTTTCAGGAAAAACACCTATATAGATAAACTTAAAAAGAGAAAATATTAAATAAAAATACATAAGTTGCTGTTGTTACTTATGGCACTTTAAAAGCCCAAAGTCGGTCTAAATACATAAGTAAAATATAAAGCAAAAAGCGCTACTTGAGCAGAGAACCCGCAACATTTATGTTGTTCTGATCACTACATTGTACTGCCCACACTTCGAAGCGGAAATTGAATATACTTCCACTAATTAGTTAATTAGAAAAAAAAATGTTTTTTTTAATGTAAAATCGCATTTTTTCAGGAAAGACACTTATATAGTAAACTTAAAAATCAAACACTTGTCTAAATATAAAATTTGATTCAAATCGTTAAAGAAGTTTCCGAGATACACGAAATAAATAACTAAATTTATATACTTACAAGAATTGCTCATATAAGATTAAGCTTGTATCATTTATGATGCTGACGATGCATTTCCTTTTTCCATTATTATTTGATCAAAAAGTCATTCTAAAATCAGAGGAATTGTTTACCTCGTCTTCCACCTAGCAGTTCGTTTAGTTGAGTAGAAATCAAGGCTGATAGGGCATACTTGTTATCAAAGAGTTCAAATAATAGATATTTTGTTTTATGACCAGCATTCATCAAGTCATACTTATGAACATCGTGTTTGCTTCCCGTTCTTATTCTATCATAAATAATTGATTTGACATCAATAAAAAGGACTGTTTAGGTTACTTTCTGCACAAAAATTCATTTCTAGATTAGAATAAAAAATAATTTGTAATAGAAATTTGAATACACTCTTGATTTTATTGCTATGTCGAGGTAACTGGGGTAATGTTAAAGTTTGTATGTACAGGGTGATTATAAAAAAACTCTCCCGATGTATGAGATCGTGACTATCATACTTTTCACAGGAAAGGAATAAAATTTTGGTTCAAGATATTCTGAGGTGTGCACTCAAGAGTCTGTGAAAGACAACAGTTGAACTCTAGCAGTTACAGCTAGTGACAAAATTTCGAAATTCTCAAATACTTCTTTAGAAAAAAACAATAAATAGCTTTGGAACGACAGCTGCAGCACGAAAATCACCAGAAAGGATTTTTTTTAAATGATGTAAAAAACAGTTTTTATAAAACTGACAAATTTTGGAAGAAATTGTCTGAAAATTTAATTGATATCTTTAAAAAAACATTTTTTTTAATTTTGAAATTTTGAAAAATTCCTTTGTGCAATGAAATTTTCTGAGATTTACTTACAAAAGCTTATTTGTGCTGAATTTCAAATCTTTCTGTTCATGGTCTGGATATAGAGGACAGACAGACATATATACATATATTCTGCTTAATTATTAGTAGAGATGGTAAAAAAATATTATTTTAATTCATTAAGTAACCAAATTCTATTGATAAAAAGAAAACAAGATTATTTTCATAGTTTGTCACTATTTATTATTTATTTTAAAACATTAATTTTTGATAATATCATGAATCTTCTTTCAAGCATAATATTATATCATTTCAAGAGGAGGTATGGGGGGGGGAGAATTAAACGAAACAGAAGTTTTCACCCTCATTTTATTATTTTATAAAAATTATACTCCCACGAATACTTCTAAATCTTGGCAGTTCTAGAAATACTCAACATAGAGTTTTGTAATATTTGTTTACTATTCAATGATATAATGATTTTCTGATTTCTTTGGTATCTGACCTTTTTCATTATCTAACAGACTCTGTACATCGAAGTCGAATTCCAAAACATTTTATAAATATGAAATTATATCAACTGAAGGAATAAACAAGAGATGTTTAAAAAAAATTCACACACATGTTCTGAATTCATTTTATAAAAATGATGCAAGCACTTCTGTGTTTCTAGATATCTCGCAGATAGAATATATTTTCTTTCTATTATTTTTACTATGGTATATTCGTTTTTTTTTTATTATTATTATTGATCAGCAGTTTTACAGCATCCACCTGCCAGCAAAAATTAAAATGTATCAGCTAAAGTTATACACTACAACATAAAATAATTTTACATTCGCTTCCCTGTTTATTTGGCAAAAATAATAGAAATGCTTCTAAATCCTCATGTTACAGAAATTTTTGCATACAGCGTATATTTTTCTGGTATTTATTCGTTATCCAAGCATATGTTCATTGTTTAATTTAATCGCAATTCTAACGATCCTTAAATTATTAATTTATATCTATTTTTTTGCATCTAAATTCTGTCGAATTTTTCAGTATTCATTAAATTCCAAATCACCCTGCAAGTGCTAAATTTTACAAAAAAAGAAAAAAAAAGAAGAAAGAATTTTAGACACAAAAGGAATTCTCACTTGCATCACTTGTCTTTAGTATCTGAAAAATATAATGTAAATGATTCTAAAACGTCATAGACCAAAGTCGATTATTCTTATATTTGTCCTACGATTTATTCGTTATTGAAATATATTTTTAATGGCGAATTAGTAGATTTAAAATGAAAATCAAACGATTAAATACAAATCATCGAATTCTGAATCCCTCTGCAATTATTAAAGTATTAAACATAAAACAAAAAAGGAATTTTAACTCGCATGATCTTTATTTATTTACAAATACAAATTAATTTACTTACAAATTATGCAAATGTACTGAGCACTTCATAGTACAAAAAAATATTATACATAGCGTCGATTATGAGTATTTTTCCCCTCCAGTTTAATCATTAAATTTACTATCTAATCCTTGATAAAAATTAAGCAAATGTGCCAAAATCTTCATCATACAAGAAATCTTACACATATCATAGATATTTTTCCTCCACTTTGCTCATTAAAGGCTCTTTAGTCTCTTTCAAACTCATCTTTGATCAATTTCTATACATTGAAGAAGATTTCCAAACCCTCCAATAAAAATAAAAAATATCAACTAAAGGATTAAAAAGACACAATTATCCTGCCCATGTTCTTTGTCTATTCAATGAAAATACACTTCCCACAAATACCTCTAAATTTTGGGTGCCCCTCCCTAATCTCCAAACGTAAACAACTTTATTCTTCTAATACTAAACACCCCAGAATTCTTAGTTTCCCTCCCTTAAAACACATCTGTTTCAAAGAAACTTTCGACTGCAATTCCATAAAATCAGAATCTCTCCCGACATTTAAATTCATTTCTAAAGTTTCCCTTCGAGTTTCCTCAGAAAACTCATCCGAGTTGAAAACTTGCAGAGTAAATAAACGAGTCTGGTCTTTTACCGAAATAGATTTCGTCTGTGCATAGATGGTTATATTAAACTATAAATGTAAGAACGACGCGTTTTGTTTGCTTTCTGAGAAATAAAATGAAGCTTGTTTATATAACAGAATCTTTTTCTCGCGCTGTTTTGAAATATATTGATGAATTTGATTTATATTTTTTTACTAAGTTGTCGACACATTTTATGGTGAGTTGCCTATGCATTTAATACCGATTTTTTTTTATATAAAATTAAACTCTCATTCCTTGAAGAGCTGTTAAATATTTAATCCGAGAAATGACGAGAAATAGCTGATGGTGTTCAAAAAAAGTAAATACTATCCTACAGATCAGTTTATTATTGTTACGAACCTATAATATTATTTCTCTGACGAATTAGAGTAATAGTAATAAAAAAGGATTTACAACAATTCTTAAGCATGCCACTACAATTGAACCCGATCTTGGTGACACACTTGGCAACTATTTGACGATTTGGTGACTTTGGAGAGAAAAATGGCAGATTCTGAATAATGTTAGAATTTTGGCATTATGTCAAACAGGTTATGACATTTTATGCCGAGATTATTACATTTTTCTGGAAAATTTCATAATCTATCAGAAAATTTATAGAAATGGGAGAACCTGAACGGACTCAGTCATTTTCTCTCTGGAATGTTAATCAAAGAAATAGTTCTCTTCTTTATGCCCGCCGATACTACTATTTTTTATTTAGTGGTTTGCTGTCGTTTTTTTACTTATTTATCGATTGTGATTTTGCTTCATGTTTTCATGCTTAGTTTGAAAATGTTTTCTAGCAAAATGAAGCTTTTACTCTACGTTTTGGACTTCTTTCAACATAATTCCACAGTGTGATTTCCATAACAGTATTTTGCACTAAATGAATGTTGGTGGAAATATTCCAGGGACGATTTAAAACTCTGCGCACAAACTGTTAAAGTTGATAGAAACAACAAACGCAAGACAGAACCTCCTAGCGATATGTGAGTAGCAACTGTTAGAGGATACACAAAACGTAGAAACAAAACATAGATAGACATATTATGGGAGAAAGGTCTTTTTTTAATAAGGCTTTACTTTAGGACAATGCGTGCACTCGTCCTGTTTTACCAAAAATTGATCAGAATTATTACTGTTTAAAATTATTAATGTGCTCATGTCAATCACGCCAAAAGAAAATATTTTATGCGTTGAATCTCATCATTCATTTACAAAGATTTTAACACAAAACCCAATTATGTTGACATTTATTGTACAAAACTTTGTCTTATATAATATAAATGTCATATCACTGACTCTCCGACCTGCCCGAAGGCATACGGATAACGAAAACTGAGTGACCGGACCGCCGCAACAGCAACACTGGCGGGAACTGTGGTTGAGTCCTAAGGGCCATCACCGGCCACGGTGCAACCCTTCCCGAAAAAAGTACGTCCCGTCATCGATGGCAGGAGCCAGATCCCCCACCTTTTTGTGTACCCTCCAGGGTAGCGAGATCCAACCCTATATTATAGATGTGAAATATCGTAATAAAACAAACATATGCACATTTTATACGCTTTGTTTTGGCATCACGATAAAATGCTTTTAGCATTATTGAGCTTAATTTATTATTTCTTACTAAATTCGAGAACACTCTATAATACATTACATAATCTTGTACCAATTTTCGACTTGGCAAATCTAATTCGTTGTGGTGTTGTAACCAATCTCACAGTGTAGGGCAAGGTCACTTTACTAGAGACCAGGTTGGTGGCGCCTGTAACTGTCACCATTCTCATGTGAATGTGGGGTAAAAAGACTTCAGCGGACAAACTGTATATTTCGAATTGTGAAAATGGCAAAAAATCTTTTTCCACAGTTTCGGATTTGACTTTGCATGAGAGCTTGTTTTGCGTCATGTGTTGTAATTTCACAACTTGATCAAATAATAAGGATCATGAAAAAATATCCTTTCCCTCAAATCTAATTTTAATTTTCATTATCAAAGAGAAAAGAAGCAACTGCCATTTTTGATTTGAAAACATATAGTATCAAAGAAGATTTTAATAACAGTAAAATGAAGCTAGTGTAGCTTGAGAATTTTGATTAAAAACATTTTGAAAATAAATGTAAACATCTTCTTCACCAGATAATTTCCTAGAAAGATGTTAAAAAGATATGTTAACTTATAAAAATTTTGTGGTATTTATTTTCCGATAAATTATAAATACCGTATGTATCATTTTATACTTAGAATATTTTTATAAAAAATATCCAAACTTAAATATTCTTATGATATTTATTTTCAAAGAATTTTAAATCTCGGTTGCATTGTTTTATTTTCTATAAATATTTTCATCACGAATTTATAAGATTCAAACAGTTTCTATCTTTGCAGGCGCGTACTAATGATATTTTAGTTTCTCTTATTTAATCGATAAAGTGGATGATTAAATTTAATTAAACGAATAATTACTTCTTCTAGAAATTAATTCTTCCACCATCGTGTTTTTGAAAATAATTGAAGTTAATTAAATAATTAGTGAGAGATTAATTATTTTTATCAGTTATATGGTTCGGAATCGATTAATTAATTAATCGATGGTACCATTTAAATTTATTATTAGTTGCATTTTTCAAAATGATTCATTACAGTCTTTCTTAAGAAATAAACTTAATTTCATAAAAGCGCAAATACTTATTTTAAAACTTGAAATATAAGCTTAAAAAAACAGTTAAAAGTATCCATCAGCATAAATTTTTGAAAGTAAAAAAGATTTTCATTGAAAATTACTTATATCAAGAAAGCTTCAGTTGGAAACATTTTATTTTTGCAGACATCACAAACGGAAATAAGTTCTTGCTCACGAGGATAACTGTATCGCTTAACAAACAATTATTGTTGTTATTTACTTGAGAAATCAATCATATTCTTTTTTTTAAATGTTTTAATCTTCCATGTCATGAACAATTTTATTAAAAAAAATAAAATTAATGAATAAATTCAATGAATATCATATTACTTCCATTTGTTTCAAATTTTTATAACAACCATTTACCCTGTGAATTATGGATGCTCTGAAAGATAGAAAATATATAAATCTTGTAAAAGCATTTAAATAACATCAATTCAAATCAATTTTTAGAATTGTTTTAAAAGTCCTTTTTGCAATGCACTACATTTATATGACGGCAAATTTAAATAAATATAAATGCTGTCTCCTAATATCTAACAGTGATGGGATGACATGGGATGTAGTTTTGTAGGTATAAAATTGTTTCAAACATGCAATTCTACAATTTTAATCATGTGTTGAATTATTTAATAATGTGGTAATTTGTTATTAACGAGTGCAATAATTTATAAGCTTAAATGAATAAAGGAGCCTTTGTATAATCTGCATTTCAAAGTTTGTGAATTTAACCATAATACAAAGGTTTTTCAATAAAGGAATTAACATAATATTTAATGATTATTAAAAAAATCAAGAAAAATTAATTAAATTAATATTGCAGCTATAGGCGAGAGATTTAAACAATAGATGTCGCATGTTTCATGGGTATGAGGTTACCACTTGGCAAGCGCCCAAGTACAAATTTGTTTAACTTCGCCCCCACAAACGAACACATCGCAATTTTGTTTTTGCCTTTAAAAAAATTGTCCTCTGAAACCCATGTGATGTTACGGGAAGCTTATCGGAAGTCTGTCCTTTCCTATGGCGCAGCTAGAAGACTTTTAAACTATTTAAAGAAATAGATCATCGATTTAAAAGGAAATGAGACCGATGCTCCAGTAACTACTCAAAAGGAAGTAAACATCGACATGAGAAGACCGTCGAACCACATTAAGAGACCTACAAGAAAGAATGAGCATTTTAGTGAATTTCATTCACTCGCTGCTCTCATAAAGTCTACACATGGCCCTAAATTGTACACAGTGGGTTCCGAGAATGCTTATCACTATCAATCAAAAGTAACTTAACCTGTATTCATTATAATCCCGATTTAGCACCATACGAATTTTTCTTTTCATGAAATTTAAGGAAACACATTTGGGGTAAGCATTTTTTTATCAACAGAGGCAATGGTAAAAATCGTCGAAGTGATTTTGTAGGCTCTGTCAAAAAAATGACTTCCAACAATTGCTTAAAGACTAGGGAAAAAAATTAGAATAAATTAATTAAACTTAATCGGAATTATTTTGAGGAAGGCCAACAAACTTTTTAGAATAAGTACCAGTAATTATTTTTTTTTATGAATTTATAGTCATTTTTTTATTGAACGGCTTGCGTAATCCATGTACTAATAAACAGTATCTCCGGCAAGATTGTGTATTTTTAGTTTACAACTCATTTGATTCAGTAAAATGCTTTTTACCATGAACTTCTTTCATTCGAATTATTTCGGAATGAATGTAAATAATGCTCAAATGAAAAAATCGATGTACTTTAATTTAGTTTTATCTGACATAAAAGTATCTTTAATAATAAATATATTATAATATGTTAATTAATTTAGCAAATAGTACTTTCTTACATAATTCTTATTTGCTTCAAAATTAAAATAATAATAATAATAGTAAAAGTACTTGATGGTGCGTCGTATTAATTCCTGACACATTATCTACTTACTAATTACGTTTTGGACTTCTTGCAACATTATCTACAAATCCATCCCATACCTTAGCTTACGATTATATGTCACCATCGAACAACCCTAAAAAAGCATCAAGGTAGATCAATAAAATTTGATATATGTTTACATTTTCAGGAAAATTGGGAATCTGTAATACATTGTTTTCACTACATCCATCACTCAACAGATTGTTATCAGTTGGTTTACTCGTGTGTATGTTAAAACTGTAATTCAAATACAGAAATGTCAAAATAAATGAAATTTGGCAAGTGATCTTTCAACCGCAATTGAGAATGCGAATTAGATTTTAAACCAAAGTTCTTTACGGAGAAGGTTCAAAATGAACACTTGACTTTCTTTATATAACGATTTTCCTTCGTTCGTATCGACAAAACTGAATGCTCCATAATCAACTTTAATGATTTATATTTTACGAGGTAAATTTGAACTCTTTGAGTAAAGTCTTCCTCTTTCTATAAAATAGAAACGTAAGTAATGAAACGATATTATATATATATATATATAAAGACTTCGAAATTTCATGATTTTCCAATGAATTTACTTCAAATAATTTGCTGAAGAAATTTGATTAATTAATCGAAATTTAGAGTACAATAATTGAATGGGTTTTTTTTTAGTTTCACACAAAAATTCTTTAATCATATTATAAACTCTAAATATTTTTAAAAATTTTGTAGGTCAAAAAAAGCCAGAGTCAGTTTTTTATAAAATATTTTTTACAGATACCTACCTCTGAACAAAGTTATGAAGTTCAGCATTCATGCCGGTTCAATAAAACTTCTTTTCATGCAAAGATAAAAAAAAAAAGTATTTAAGCCTCGTATGTCAGAAAAATTAACTCGAAGTTAATTAGTATCAGAAGACCAGTAATGATCCTAGAAGACCCGAGAAAAGAAATTGCTTCATAAAAATGTACCCAGTGTTTGTTTTTTTGTTTTTTTGGTTGTTTTTTTTTAGTAGAAGAGGTGATAATAGATTCATTAAAATTGCCAGGTTTCACATCCATAAAAACAACCAAGTATTTAACGAAGAATAAATTTTTTTAGTTCGTGAAATTTTATTTCATGCAGTAAAACATTTTATTTTCAGGATTTTTGGATAAATTTTGATTACCATTTGTTTTTGTAATATCGTTTGTGTAATAAGCAATTAAAAATCCAAGTAAAGGAAAATTTCTACTAATTTAATTTTAAAAGTTTGGTTTGATAAGTGAGCTATACCATCTACCAATAAGTATTTGGGCACCCATATAAATAAGGATATCTGCGTTTCTGATCTGCGTCACGGCTTCTGTACAAAAATATCGAGTAGGAAACAGCATTGGCATTTGTCGCATGCAAGATGCTATGAAATTCAAAGCTGTCTGACTTCGAGGGAGGCGTAATTGTCGGATATCATAGAAATGGCCGATCCTTAAGGGACATATCTAGTTAGTTGAACATTCGAAAATCGATAGTGGCTTTTGTGATTCAGAAGTGGAAAGTGAGTGGTGATTGTCGGAATGTACATCGACCCAGCCAACTCACGAAACTAAGAGATAGAGACAGACGTGTAATGTCCAAAAAAATTCATAAAAACCGCACCACACCGGCGGCCGCATACTCCAGGAATTCCAACAATCTCCTGGGACTGTTGTTTCGATAAATACCATCCGTAAAGAAGCACATTTGCTTGGTTTTCATGATCGTAGTTCCTCCCATATGTCTTTAGTTACAAATTCCAGCCGCGCTGCTCAGTTGAGGAAGTGATTCACATCACATCATCATCAAAGCACATCGAAATTGGACCGTAGAAGGGAGGAAATAGGTTCTTTGTAGTGATGAATCGAGGTTCAATGTCTACCATTCGGAAGGTAGTGTCACGGTTTGGAACGTGAACGTCTTTGAACACGCATGGAGAACGTCTTTTGCCAGTATACATTGTGTCCACAGTACAGTTTGGCGGAGATGAAATTATGGTCTGTAGATGTCTCTCGTGGTATAGGCTGGGATGTTTGATCTCAATTCATTGTAATTTCAGTGCTGACTTCCACTCCACTGTTTTAGGCAACAATGTGCTTCCTACTTTGTGGCAATTTTACGAGCTGGATCATTGTTATTTTTAAGACGACAACGCCACTTGTCATGTTTTGAGTTCCACCATGGATGGATGTGATGACAGTGGAGTGAACAGACTGGACTGGCCTGCCCAGAGTTCAGACTTGAATCCTATAGAAAACCTCTGCGACGAGTTGGATCGCCGAATTAAGGGAGGTGGCAACAGTCCAAAATCAGTGAAAGAACTTGCATGCCTTCTCCAAGCCGAGTGAAGAAAATACCACTGTCTATTATCCAGACACTTGTGAATTTCATGCTCCGGAGGGTTAAGGCTGTAATTGCCTCAGGTGGAGGCTGTACCAGCAACTGTATACGAATAAATTGTGTTTATCTCTTTTATCATAGGTATACAATTACTTATTGGTAGATAATGTATAATTGCCATCAAGGAACCTAAATCATAAATATTTTGTTTTAGGAATAGCTTTGAAAATGTCGATCTTGATATGGATTATGCCTTTCTTGCCTTCTATTTCTATTCTATAAAAAAGAATCGGTTTCATACCAATCATGCGATCGTTTGTTTTAGAATAATTCCTTCGTAACGATTCATCAGTTAAATTGAAATCAGGTTTGATATAATACGATGTTGTCAATGATTCTAAATAATAGATATTTTATTTATAGTTTGACATTAAGCTTAGCGCATTTATCATGCTGATGACGCCTTTCTTATTTTCCATTATTATTCAACGAAAAAGAATTTGTTTGAACGTGAACGTTTGAAACTGTTTAAAGTGTTTTCCACCTAATGATTCGTTAGCTGCGTAAAACTCATGTATGATACGGCATAATACTGACAAAGTTTAAATAATAGATATATTGTTTTAATATTAGTATTCAAGACATAATTATTAACAAGTGTCTTTTTTTTTTGCTTTGCTTTTAATTCTTATTTTATCATTAAGAAATGTTTTGGCATCAGTAACCAAAGCTATTTAGGTTATTTGCCGCGTTAAAATTCATTTTTGAGTAGAATAAAAAATGGCTCCTAATAGGATTTTGAATACACTCTTATCCATTTCTAATGTCGAGTTAACTCTGACGAAATGACAAACAATTTGTTTAAATATGTCTTAACCTTCCAAGTTATTTCCAGATCTGACAATAAAACATCATTATAAAATAAATGCAATAATAAAAACACAAAGCTAAAAGGTGATTCAAAATTGAAATTCAGTACAACAAAACGTGAATCGATGTTCTGTTTACAAATTTTACCTGAATCAGTGATAAGAAAATTTTCTTCTATATTCAAAGAAATATAGGTACAAAGTATATAAAAATGATGAAAGTTGACCTTGAAATGGATAATGGCAATTTTGATGGTAAGGAATGCGTACCAAATTCCATCCGTCTAGTTTAATGTATTTCTAGTTATCCTGTTCAGAAACATATAAACATTCAAAATTGGTCTGAGAAATAAAAATTCATAAATATCTTATTTTAAATTTATCTACGATTTCAGAATATATTCTCTCTATATACATTGTATATAAGATAGGATAAAAAAAAGAATAATAAAAATATTAACTATAATTAAAATTAGAAGCAGAATAATAATAAATTGATAAAACTCTCATTTATTTCAATTAAATAGCACCAGAACTATTAAAATATCCAGACCGGTTGCTTCATTTTTATTCATATGTTTCTATCTACTTTCCGTATCAAAATCGTCTGTCATCAGAAAAAAATCGCGGGAAATTGAAAATTATTTCTTTATGAGTATTCTTATAAGATGTATCAATCTTTGTTTCCCGTCATCCTTGTAAATAATGAGCAAGACATTAAATGACAACAAAATAAGTAAGAAACAATACATTACAGAATCTTGAAGACAATAGGAAAATTTGAAATATTGTCTTGCTTGAAATGGGTTTTACATTTTGCGCTTGTTGCAATAGCTTACTTTTAAAATTCCTTTTGCAGCCACGTAGAAACAATGTTACAATATTTGAAGAGGCGGAAATTATCTATGACAAGAAAAAGGGATCCTCTTTGAATATATTATTTCTATGACTTTGTAGCGTAATAATCATTTTCTATTACGCTATTTATTCTTTTATATTTTCGCCACAATAAATAAAATGTTTTAATGGAAAAGTATCTCTATTAGCTCGGCTCAAACTTTATTTTTTCACGAAAATGAAATGGATTGCATGATTGTAGAATCTTATTGTTTATTAAGAATTTTCTCGTCTTTCATATCAAACTTAATATAACGTCAGAAGTTTTCGGCTTCTTTTTGCCTTCTGCTTTTGTGTATGGATATGAAATATAACCTACTTGCCGCCTTTGATGACCAGCTTGTTCGTTGAAATATTATTGTATTTATTTCGATTAAACATAACATAGATTTTTTATTGTTCTTTTATATGTGTTAGAACATATGCTCGTTTTCGGATTTATTTGCATCAAAATTTTTTTAAAAATCTGACAACCATTGCAATTTGGAGTCGAATTCTCAACCATCTTACAAATATTAAATTTATCAATTAAAGAAATTTATTTGAGATACAAAATGAATTATCTTTCTCATGCCTCTGTTTCAAATTATGTAAATATGCTTTAATCTTCGCAATTGTAGAAATAGTATGCACAAAATAGATTTTTCTAATATTTTTTCTATGATTTGTTCGTGTGCAAACAAATTATCGTTTTCTTGTGTAATTACGATCCAAACGATTTTTTAATCGATTAGTAATTATTATTCATCGATGACGAATTCAAAATCATCCATAAAAAATAAAATTATATCAACTAAAAGGCTAAATTATATAAACTAACAAATCTTGTATGAATGTTCACACATGTCGCCTTGTTTATCATGTAAGAATCGAAATTCTTCCACAATTACTTCTAAATTCTCATAGAAATTTTACACACAATATAAATTCTTCTTGTACTTTTTTTTCCTAGTATTTATTCGTTATCCAATCATATGTTAATTTTCTAATTTATTCGTGTTTCTAACGATACTTAATCGATTAATTTACATCTATTAATGTACATCGAATTCCTTTCAAATCTATTAATACACGTGGAATACCAGACTAATCTGCAACAATTAAGTTACATAAAAAGTAATAAACTCTTGGCATAAAAGAAACTCTCACTCGCATATTCCTTGCTTATTTGATAATGCTCTTGTAAATGATTCTAACACTTCAGGATTCGTCATCGATTATTCTGGCATTTGTTATGTAATTTATTCGTTATACCAACCAAAAATTAAAACAAATTTTATGAAATTAACATCCAAAGTAAATATTTCCCGAGTCAAAAGTGTTTAAAAAAAAGATACACAGTATTTAGCGCATGGTAATGCTGCTCCATCTAAAACGCAAATTAATTTATCCAAAATAGAAATAAATATTAAGTTTAAAAACAAAAAATGAATTAAATGGAATAAAAAAGAAGGAAATGAAGTATCCGGTTTGAAGACCTTAACAAAGGTCACCCTATTTCCTTTTCCTTCTTTTTTTCAACTCGATAGATGGCGCTGAGATCAGTCAATTTATTTCATATGATGACGAGCCATATCGGCCATGATGGTTGTAGGCGTATTCAGCTTTAAGCGCGGGAAGGTTGAATTTAATTTTATATAATTGTCAGCTGTGCTAAATTTAATTTTCTTCATAATCTCGTTTGGATTGTTTTTACGTTCAACTGGTATGTTCTTTTCTCTTATATTTTATTGATGTTATTGTTATTTGAAAATTTGATAATGGTCTTATAGTAGTTTGGTTTGATTCCATTTTTCTGTGATCTTGCTTAGATCAGAATTTTGAAATAATATTTTGCTTAGTATTATTGTGTAACTTATTGTCATTGCTTTATTGGTATTAATTCGTGTCTTCAAAAAAACTCAATTTCTTAGAATTTTCGGATCACGATTAATTTCGGGTATTTGGGCGAAAATCAAACTTCGCATTGAAGAAAAAAATCCCTGGTTTGAATCTCTGCCTGAGGTAACCCTTGATAAAATCTTCAGGCCGGATTCTTCATTTCATTCTTTATTCCATTTAATTCATTTTTTGATTTTAAACTATATATCTATTTCTAATTTGGATTCTTTTTCTGATTTATTCGTAATTTAAGCTATTAATAGATTAATTTCTTTCCAGCACAATCGAAACATTACTAAAATTTTTTAATCATATCAACTGAACTAATAAATTTCATACTTAAAGGAAATTATCACTCGCATTATCCTTATTCATTTCATATATATGGAAAATGTTTCAAAATCAACACAGTTTTAGCATCGATCATTTTTCTATTTTTTTCCGTGATTAGCTGAAAATTAGTTCCAATTATTAAATCAAATTAATGAAACTAACAAGCTTGAAGACAAAAAGTAATTCTAACTCGAATGTTCCTTATTTATTTTATACCATTTGATTTTAATTTATATGAATTTATTTTACTTGATATATGATATGTTATATTATGACTTATACAAATGTATCGAAATTTTCAACTTTTTAGACATTTTACAAATGTATTCAAATAAGATTTCGTGTTCTCATTTATTCGCGTTCCAAACAGTTCCTTAATCAATTAACTTCTATATATCAAAGAAGTTTGTAAACCATTTAACAAAAATCAAATAATATCAACTAAAGGAATGAAATCGAAACACTTTATGAGTTTTCATGCGCATGTACAATATTTATTCGTTGAAAATACATTTCCCACAAAGGCTTCTAAATCTTCAGTACTTCTCTAATCTCCTGATGTAAACAATTTTATTTTTCTAAGTCTACACACACTCAGGAATTCCGAATTTCTCTCCCTTAAAACACATCTGTTTCAAAGAAACTTTCGACTGCCATTCCATAAAATCAGAACCTCTTCTGGCATTTAAATTCATTTCTGAAGTTTCCCTTCGAGTTTCCGGAGGAAAGTCATCCGAGTTGAAAACTTTCAGAGTAAATAAATGAGTTTGGTCTTTTCCTGAGACAGATTTCGTCTGTGCGTTGATGTTATATTAAACTATAGGTGCAAGAACGATGCGTTTTGTTTGTTTCCTGCGAAATAAAATGAAGCTTGTTTGTTTAACCGAATTTTTTTCTCGCCCTGTTTTGAAATATATCGATGAATTTTATTTATATTTTTTTAGTAAGTTGTTGACACATTTTGTGGTGAGTTACTCATGCATTTAATATCGATTTTTTTATGAAAGGAAACTCTCATTCCTTGAAGAGCTGTTAAATATTTAATCCGAGAAGTAACGAGAAATAGTTGGTGTTCGAAAAAAGGAAATAATATACTATGATCAGTTGTATATTATCAGAAATCTTCCTGGTTGAAAGGAGAGATTTATAAAGATTCTTAAAGCATGCCAGGTCAATAAAAACGCCACATTGGCGACGGATTTTGAGACCTATTGGTGATTCTGGCCATCGGAACTTTTCTCGACGCTTTACAGTTCAATTTTCACTTCCATATTTTTTGAAAAATATTTTGTTCTACTCTAGTAAGCTAATAAAAGCTTTCCGACTCTTTTCTCGTCTAATTTATCGTACCTTATGTGAGAGTAACTTATAAATTGTATTGGGAAATGATCTGTCTTGTGTCTTATGCAGTCAAAACACTGCAAAAAATATTCCATATTTGATATTAAACAAAAACTTTAAAAACTCTCGAAAATGTCTTTTACATTAATTGTTTGATATTACTGCTTTTTCAAATTATTAATTTAGTGATTTGTTATCTCATATCTCCGATAACTATAAATCAAAAGAATAATTTGTATACTCAGATTTAAAAATTATCTGCTCAATGACACCGATTGGGAGTTTTGTTTTTATGATGCGCGACTTCAATAATAATTGCAAAAGCAAGCGATTGTTTGATATTATCATATGAAAACATGATATTGTTTTGGTTAGGGAGTTTTGAAGGTCGCGTACTCTATGAATAATTGAAGATCGAAATCTTGTAGGCAATGAATAAAACATAAATGGCAATTTTCATCTTTTAACCGCATATATTTTTTTACCTGCATTGCATTATGCTTCTTTGAAAGCAGATGGGTTTTTAAAAGGCTTTATACGCAATAATAAAGCAATACTGCTTTTACCAGTACTGCTTTATTATTAGATGCGTTTTTAAAAGGTTGACGCAGAACTACGACATCATAGCTGTTATTTTCATGAAATGTAATTCTTTCGGAGGAAATTAAATAATTTAATTTTTATAATATATTCAGAAAAACTTCACGCGCGTTTGACAACAGTTTTGATAAAAGTATTTTCTCTTTCCCCCAGTGGGGAAATATCACTTCATTCATTCTTAAGTGTGAAACATCGAAGGATTTGATTCCTATTCTAAATCCCTTCTGAAACTGTTTTATGATCTCAGAAATTAGAAAATAGCAGTTTGTGTTTACAAAAATATTGTTGTCATAAAAATTCTATATAAATGAATGTTTAAGAATTTATTGGTAAATAGTTTTTCATTTCGAAATAGCATATATAGAGAGAGGGGGGAATAGAGACCGAGAGAGAAGCCTCGTGATTGTTTCAAACCGGTTTAAACTGGTTAATGATTTAAATTAATTAAGACAAATAATGACTTAAAAGGTAATAATGTTCTCACATAACTTGAAATTGGCGATCGTAGATTTCATTTTTTATATTTATTTATTACTGATTTTGTTTTGATAGATGAGTTTGAACTTTATAGTAACATTACAAAACAATGTTTCGGATAGTATATCAAATTGAAATAAAAATATTATTAAAATTATGGAAGATTATAAGAAATGGCAATGTTATCATTAAATAATTTGAGTCTTAAGATAATAAGAATACCATTTTTTTTAAAAAAATAATTGCTTTGAAAGATATCGGCATCAATTTCCATTGACATGTTATGGCGACGGTTAAGCCTATTTTTGTGCTCGAATAAACTTTTTATTTGAAAACTGCTTCTTGATTTCTTTTTACATCTTCTTTCCTCTCTGACTGAATAGACTTTTTTGGTGGCGAACTCTATTCAAATTATTTCTAGCAATATTTTGCAGCTCAGTTCGAAACGTTGAATTCAGTGCCACTATCAAAACATTCAATGAAACAGTCTGATATCCGTACGATGGTCTTCATTAGCCACCTTTGGCGACCAACTGGTTCATCGACAATATTGTTTACGTTTCTTCAAATGCTTTACTTAATATAACAGTCATTAACATGCTATTTTAACAGGCATATGTGTGTTTATTCCATATATGAACCATTCTAACAGAATCGTAACACATGAAGTTCCATGATATCATAATGCTACTAAATATGTCATATAATAAAAATGTCATAACGATTATCTATCTTCTATTTGTAACTTCGCTTTCTTATTTCTCATGAAAAGACAATGATATTAAACAGAATGATTTATCCTTAGCTTACAACAGTATAAGAAAATAATATCATTAAATATTGGGCGGAACAAAGTTAACTGTTTGAATTTCAACAGTAAAATCTATTACTAAAAATTATGCAAGATAATTAAATAAAAATAAAAACAATCATAAATAATTGGCATGGTAATTAAATTGATGACATTAAAAAGCCTTTTATTTTATTTTATTTAAAGGGAAAAAAATTTCGCGGGAAAAAACTAAACTCCGGCTTATTTTTCAATTAGTTACAATTATAATTACAGTCATTTTTAAATTACTCCGAAGTACACATTTCCCTATTCCAAAGTATATCTGTGCCAAATTTGGATGCTCTAGGGTCAAGCTCTGACTTGTCAAACACCAACACATGCATTCTCCGGTATTAGTAGTAGAGATAGAAACCTAGATGACTCTTCCATGACTGAAAGACAAAATGCCCAGCATCATGATGATTTCAACAAGCAATTTAACATCATAAATGTATCAAGTTCTTATTCCCAAGAAAGAAAGAAAAAACTTCGCTGTCTCTGAGCCCAATCTATTTTTCACATCATTCTCTTTCTGCATTGAAAAGACATATCTTTTGTTGTTTACGGTCACTTTTTCGCCGACTAAGCTTGTTTCAATCTTTCTCTCTTTCTCGAGCCTCAGGTAGAGAAACTTCGCATCCAGAACCGAGAACGTTACAGTATTGATCATTTACTCATTCGGGAAATGATGGGGTGACCACCATCAGTGGCAAAATCCCTCTTTTCAGAAAGGATTCCGATGTGTGTCGAAGCTCCTGCACAAGGCTACTTAACGATGATAAATAAGAGATTTGTCTGCTGCTGCGATGCATCAGTAAGCTGCGATGAGGCAATAATGTTTCGTATTAACGAAGATTTCTTGCACAGTTTGAGTAAACATTGTTAACAAATGTATGTGTCTATATTTCCTAATGCTTTTTTTCATCTGTTTAGTCGCTTCTTTCAGTCTAAAATATTAAACAAATGAATTCCGAATATTTCCATTGATAGTTCTTATTATTTTCGGGCCGAAGTCAGTTTTTTGAAGCTTAATGCAATGCCTCTAATTATCTCATTGTGTTTTGTAATTCAATCAAAATGAATTACTGACTTTTACAAGTGATCAACAGTTTCAAATAGATTTAATGATTCGCAAAGCAGCAATCATGTGAATCTTTCTTCCAATATTTTCATCAATTAAAAAAAAAGTAATTAAGCATGGCATTCGATTATTTTTGCATCATTAAGGTATCGATCATCTTTAAACTATATTTTTGATGCCTGTTGTGTGACCAAATATTGGCGACAACATAGTATAAGTAGTTGAGAATCATAGTACCCCAAATTAAGTACTTCAGCGCTGGTTCCAAGCACCATGGGAGCAGTCATCATAAAGCTAAAATATTTGAACCAATTGTTGCCAAATATTGGTAATAACATAATATAAACAGTAGTTAAACGTATTAGCTGACTACTGTCTACGTCAGATCTTGGTGCGTTTGTGCTTAGTCCTATTAAATCGTTCGTACCATCAAGCAAGAAGTACGATTTGAATAAAATCGTCAAAAATGGGACGTGAACTTATTTTTACACTTCAACTCTGGAATCGCCTCACCAGAATTTGAAGAAATAAAACTCTAACAATTAAAATTTATCCAAAATAAAAACTGACCATTTTCTCGTATAAAACATAACAAAAACTAACGTGTAGATCCGAAAAAAAATAGATTTTTCTACTCTTTATAACTCTACAACCTTCCTCATATTGAAGCACACATATCCGAAGAAGCAGTTTGTTTATCTCGATTTTAATATTAAGCTACAAGGGGTATTCAAACGAAAAGGTACGAAACGACCCTGTGGGTATAAATGAAGACTTTATTCAAAGTATACAACATAGGCCTGAGCAGAACGTACCCATTGATTAACGAGCCGAAATAATCCTTGTTCCTAGAATTCCTGTGGCCGTGACTAGACCCAGTCCTTCACAGTGTCCTTGAGTTCGACGAACGAGGTCCGCAACTTGTTGAATTCCTCAAGCACAGAGGAGGGCGTGGTTTTGCTCCATGATGACGCGCGTCCACACGTCATCAGTGGTTATACACACGGATCTGGCCAAGTTCAAGTGGGAGCAGCTTGACCATTTGCCCTACAGCCCGGACATGTCACCTTACGATTTTCATGTGCTTATTCTCCTGAAAAAACATATGAAAGAGAAGCGCTTCAGCTCGGACAACGAACTCAAGGATGCTGTGAAGAACTGAGGACTGCCACAGGAATTCTGTGAACTGGGAATCCTTCGGCTCGTTAATGAATGTGACCGTTGTGCTCAGGCCTATGGTGTACACTTTGAATGAAGTCTCCGTTTATACTCACAGTGCCGTTTCGTAGCTTTTCATTTCAACACTCCTTGTAATAATGAAATTAATTTGAATGTCATCATGATAAAAAATACTTTTACAGATTGTGTATTAAATTAAATTATAAAATTGGAAAAAAGAAGAGAAAAAAATGCTCAGATTATATTGGTGTCGTTAAACAGATAATTTTAAAAAATTTTTTAAGATAAATAAAAATCGCTTTTGTGATGTAATACATTTGGAAGATATAGTTGAAAAAGGAATTAAATTTTTTATTTAACTTCTTATTTTTTAAAAATACATACATATTGAGCTACAAATACGGAAAATGTTAAGAAATAAAAAAACTCACTCTTTTTTTCTCAGCCTGGATTGGGTCATATCATAAACAAACTGAATATTTTGGCTTTTCTCTATTTGCATTTTAACATCTTCAACTCCACATATACGCAAAAATGGAATGTGACATACAAAAACCGATAGGGGTAATGCACGAAAAAAAAGTAAACAAATAAAAATAAATTCTGCATAATCATATCAAATATCATGTTTTTTCCAAAGTATTTAGTTATTTATTTTGGCGGTACACGCAGAATAATATATGAACTTTTGAAAAAGATGCATGAAAATACATGAGTTGTCAAAAATATTCCAAGCAGTAAAGAAATACGATTGATAAGCAAAAATAAAGCAAATTGAAACTTGAAGCCGTTGAATAGATCTGAAGATATTTCACCTGTACCTTCCAATCCAATTTCAACGTTAATCTCACTTATTTCCACATCTTGCAATCGAAAAAAAAAAAATGTTTATGATCTCCCTCCTATGCTCCGCTGTTACTGTTCCAGCTCTTTACCGAAGAATCTCCTCTTGTTATTAATCAAAAAAAAAAAAAAAACACCGATAAATAGCTTAATATTTGTTAATCCAAAACTTAATAATGCATTTAAAAGTACCCTAAAGAGTTCATTGTTAACATTATGTAGCTTCTCCATTCAAACGTCGCTCAATTTTCATAACAATGCTGTCACTCGAGACCAAAATTGACAGAAAAAATCTTATTATTGATTTCGCCTTATTTGACGTATAAAAAGCTAAAATGGTTGGACTATTGATTTATGGATGTTAAAATGAAGTCTTAAGCCGATATCGTAATAATCACGAGTTTATTTTAATTGTGTAGGCATATAATTGTTTCAACCATGGAACCCTGCTTTTTTAATAATGTTCTATATGTTAAATAAATAAAAGAACTTCTGTGTCTCAAAATTAAGGAATTTTAGCATAATACGAAGACTGTTCAATAAATAATAATTTTTATTGGTGATTAATTGATAAAGAAAAGTTATATTAATATTCCATGAGTAATAGGATAAATAACGAATAGATGCCGCAAGTTTCACGATTATGGTGTTGCTGCTTGGCAACCGATCAAGTTCGAAGTTGTTCAGTTTTCCCTTCGTAAACAAAAATATTGCAATTATGTTTTTTCATTTAAAAAAATTGTCGCCTGAAGTCCCTGTGATGCTACGGGAAATGTATGGCAAGTCTGTACTTATTTATAGTACAGCTAAAAAAATGTTTAAAATATTTAAAGAGAATAAAGATTATCGATTTCAAAGAGAAATGAACCCGGTGTTCCTGTGACCACTCGAAAGTGTGCAAATATCAACATCATTATTGTGAAAGCGCGAGATGATCAAAATGAATTAATATTTCATTCAATACTATTTACATGTTATTCTAAGAAAAGCTGCACATGGCAGGTATTTGTGTGCGGTGATATCTGGGATTGCTTATTTTCAGCTATCAAAAATTCCTTCAAATGTTCCTCCATCTTTCTTATAACCCTGATTTAGCACCATACGATATTTCTCCAAATTATAAACAAGCACGTTTCTGATAAATGTTTAAGTTTTGAAGGGCCTATCAAAAAATGAATGAAGCATCTGCTTTAAAGACTGCGAAGAAGGTGGATTAAATGCATTCAATGTAATGGGAAGACAAAATTATTGCGGTAAGTCCTATTACTCATTTTTTACTAATTAATGATCATTCTGTGTTGGAAAAACTTACATAAATTATGACTTTTAAACAAAATCTCTATTAATATTATCTTTACAACTCATGTGATTGAGTAACATGTTTTATACTTGCGTTCCCATGAACTTCCTAGATTTGATTTATTTCGGTATGTGTGTGAATAATCTCTAAACAAAAAATCGAATTTAGCCTTGTTTGAATAGTATAATTCATTTAGGAATATATCTGTAATTATCTGTAAACTAAGTTCAAAAATAGTTTTGCCTTGTTTTTGCATCATTTTTGTCTGCTACAATTTCTTTTTTAATCTTGTAGTATCGTAAATATTCCATGGTGCCTCACACATGTTGAATTTCAAGTTCATTTCTTCACAAACATGTAAAGGAGCTAATTCAAAAAAATTCATCGAGCTAGAATATTGAAATATGGCGTATGTTTTTAAAAAAATATTTTCCTACATGTTGTAATAGATTTTTTTTCACTTGATCCATTATTCAACTGATTGTTATCAGTTTGTCTGTTCATGTGTATGCTAAAATTGTAATTCAATTGCTGAATGGTCAAAATTACTGAAATTTTGTAAGTGACCTTGCAATTACAATTGAAAATGAAATTAAAATTTTGATCCATATAGTTTAGGCAAAAGGTTCAAAATTCGTTCTCGATTTCCTTTATACGATGACACTAAACACAAAACATACCATATTGAAGAAGTATACCAGAAAATCAAAGCTAGAGAATTCTTTTTGTTTTTACATTCTTTAATATTGACAAAAATAAATATTCCAGAATTAATTTTAACCATTTATGTTTACGAAGTAAATTTAAACACTTCAACTAAAGACTTCCTTTTTTATAATAAATGAATTGCAAGTAATGATGCAGTATTGTAAATAAAACTAATTGCAATACAGTTAATTGAATGCAATTAATTAATTTAGAAAACAACAAGTTAGACTAGTTTCTTTCCACAAAAAAATCTTTAAAAATACTACGAACTAAGATTAATTTTAAGTGTTTTTATAGCCAAAAAAGGCCATAATCAGTCCTTCCTAAAATATTTTTAGAAAGTATATCTCTCAAGAAAATTATGGAGTTCAGAATTCATACCGATTTAATAAAACTTCTTCTTGGGCAAAGATAAAAATTATTTAAGGCCCGTATGCCAGAAAAATTAACTCAAAGTTAATTAGTATCAGAAGACCAGTAATGATCCTAGAAGACCCAAGAAAAGCTTCTGCTGCTTCATAAAAATATTCCCAGTGTTTTTTTATTTGTTGAAGTAAAAGTGGTGATAATGGATTCATTAAAATTGCCAGGTTTCACTTCCATAAAAAAAAATTTACTCATTTAAAAAAGAATAAATTTTTTTCACCTCACGAAATTTTTACCCCCAGTAGGAAAATAATTTTTTTTTAGTATTTTTTGAATAAATTTTGATTACCATTTATTTTAGTAATTTGATTTGTGTAATCGCCTTTTAAAGATCCAAGTAAAGGTCAGTTTTTAAGAATTTAACTGGGTAGTTACGCAATAAATTTTGTCAAAGTAATCAGATAATAAAATATTGTCAATCTAAATCTTCAATATTTTATTTCTTGAACAGCTTTAAGCATGTCAAAAGTGACGTGGATGACGCCTTTACAGCCTTCCATTTTTATTCTATAAAAAAAAGGAACCAGTTTGATATCAATCATAGTGTTTTTAGAATGTTTGCTATCTAATGTTTCATTAGATAACTAGAAATTAAGCTTGATATGGCACAATGGTGTCATAATTCTAACTAATGGAAATTTTGTTTGTAGATTAGAGATAAGCGATTAGCGATTTCTCGCCTTCTATTTCTATTCTATGAAAAAAGAATAGGTTTGATATCAATCATAGTGTTTTTAGAATGTTTGCTATCTAATGTTTCATTAGATAACTAGAAATTAAGCTTGATATGGCACAATGGTGTCGTAATTCTAACTAATGGAAATTTTGTTTGTAGATTAGAGATAAGCGATTAGCGATTTCTCGCCTTCTATTTCTATTCTATGAAAAAAGAATAGGTTTGACATCAGTCATAAGAATGGTTTTAGAATGGTTCCTATCTAATGATTCATTAGCTAATTATAAATTATGTTTGAGTCGTAATGTTATCAAAGTGTTTATGTAATAGTTAGTTTGCTTATAGATTAATGTCAAGCTCACCGCATTTATGATTCTGATAAAATCTGATCTGGGAATCTGAATTGAATTTCCATTATTATTCAGTATATGTTTAACAAAGATTTTGTCTTAGTGTCAATATCTGTTGTTGTTGTTACTTATGGCACTTTACAAGCCCGCTGACAGTTATCTATCAGCGATTTAAGCCGTGTGAGCGTCACTTGTTTTTTCAGGAGGCCAATTAGGGCCAAGGATTTAGGACTTAGGGTTGTGACGCGTGAGTAGCTTTTTACGGGGCGGACTTCATTCATGCATTTCATTCACTCATCCGCAGATCGCAATTTAGACCTGAATCAAAGAACGATCACTCCCTGAACCAGTACCTTTAGTGGTATTACTCACGACATGGAGGACTTTGTGACCACGACAGATTTATACGTGCGCCAGTCATCACACACACGGAGAGACTTCGGCCGGCGGGATTTGAACTCGAAACCTGAGGGCAACCCTACCAATTAGGCAATCCCGGCTAATATCAATATCTGGGGCTATTAGGTGAAAAACACTCAAAATATCAATGTGTGGAACCATTTTGAGTGTTTTCCACAAAATAACTCTTTAGAGCAATAGAATTCAGATTTGATCAGGTCAGTAACATCAATTTCTACGCATAGAAGAACATTTCCAAACCATTTAGCGAGAATGAAATAATATCAAAAGTAAAGGAATAAACGTGAAATTAATTTTCGTTTGCCTGTTCTTTGTGTATTCGATAAAAATACGATTTCCACAAATACCTCCAAGTTTTGGGTACACCTCCCTAATCTCCAGACGTGAACAACTTTATTCTTCTAATACTATTCACCCCAGAATTCGGAGTTTTTCTCTTTTAAAACACATCTGTTTCAAAGAAACTTTCGTCTGCAATTCCATAAAATCATTCTCCCAGTATTTTAATTCATTTCTGAAGTTTTCCTTCGAGTTTCCCGAGAAAGCTCATCCAAGTCGAAAACTTTCAGAATAAATAAACGAGTCTGGCCTTTTCCAGAGACTCATTTCGTCTGTGCGTAGATAGATGATTATATTAGAACTATAAGTATAATAACGATGCGTTTTGTTTGTTTTCTGCGAAATAAAATGAAGCTTATTTATTTAACGGAATCTTTTTCTCGCATCGTTTTGGAAAATATCGAAGATTTTTTTTTTTACTAACTTGTCGACACATTTTATGGAGAGTTCATGCTTTAATACTAATTCTTTTTAAAATTACACATTCTTTGAAGAGTTTTTAAATATTGAATGAGAGAATTGGTTAAAATTTGTTAATGGTATTCAGAAAAAGGAAAATGATATAAATCGTTGAAAGGTGAAACTTATACATTTTCTTAATTTATGCCAGGTCAATAGCACTCGACTTTGGTGACAAATTTGGCGACTAATTGGTGATTTGGTGACTCTGTCGACCAAAGTGCAGATTTCAGAAAATGCTAGAATTTTGGCCTTATTTCTATTTAGTACCAAGATCGTGACATTCTTCTGGTAAATTCTACGCGCTCTAAGAAATTTCACATAAGCGAAAAGAGCCGAACTGATTCAGTCTAGATTGTTACCAGTCTAGACTTACTATTCGCAGTTCTTAACACCCTCATACCCAATCATGTCAAAAATCGGGTTTATACTTTTAATCATAGTGTTCATTTATCCGGGCTTTATTACAAATAAGTAGGCGAAAAATAACAAACAATTTTATTTTTCTCACGCACGAACTGCATAGATAGTTTTGGGATCTTAAAAAATTCGACATCAATATTTTGACAAAACTGCCTGTTTTAGACTTCCATGAAATCGAAGAAAAATATTTTGGAATTCTGTTTTGTTGAACAGTGAACATGATGACTCAAAAAAAGCATTTAACTAATGGGATAAAATTTGCTTTGTTGGAGCCGGGATAGCATGGTTGGTAGGACGTTGAATTCACATCCCTTGGGTTGTGAGTTCGAACCCGCCAGCCGAAGACTCTCCGTGCGTGGTGGTGGCTGGTGCAGGTATAAATCTGTCGTGGTCACAAAGTCCTCCATGTCGAGAGTAATACCATTGGGGGTACTGGATCAGAGGTGGTCGTTCTCAGGTTCAGGTCTAAATTACGATCTGTGGTTGAATGAATAAAAAGCATGAAGGAAGTCCACCCCGTAAAAAGGATTGTGACGTGTGAGTAGCTAAGTCTTACTCATGGCCCTAGATGGCGCTACAGAAAAACAAGAGACGCAAAATTTTCGGTTTAAATTCGCTAAACTTTGTCAGCGGGACTTGTCTATGACAAGTGCCATCAGAAACAACAACAAATTTGTTTTGTAAATTTAATTCCAAATTTATAGATTTCAGGTAAATTTTGGTCAATGCACTTGAAAGAAATTCTATCAGTTTATAAACATGTTAATAAAATAACTCAAAAACAAGGTTAAATAATATGGTTGAAATTTGATAAACAGATTTATCATCAGAATTTAATTTTAAACTGAATTTGTCCTAGATGGAATCTTCGAGAGTCTGCTTGCTAATCTCTAACTCAAAAACATAATGACTTTCGTAGATATAAATTGGGATGCTTTCTTATTGACAAAATTGCAGATCTTTATCAAAGTTTGGATTCAAATAGTAGAAAGGAAGATGTCCAAAATTCATACTCAAATATCTTCATTGCATCAATAATTACGTAACGAAACATAAGGGAAACTGCACACTAAAATCAGAGAGAAGGAGAGAATGCAGATTGCTGTTAGCTTCTAGGATATGCTTACTACTTTACCAAATCCCCACTATAGAGTAGTTCAAATTCTTAATAAATTCCTAAAAAAGAAATACTTGTAAATCTTCTTATTTTAAAATTGCATTAAATATTTTAAAGCATTAAAAATAATTGAAACAAAAATATTTACAAGACAGAAATTTATACCGGTAAAAAGCTAATATTTAAAAAAAAATTCATGATAGTGTAAACATTTTACAATAATTTTCTTCCCACGCATTTGCGGAAAAAAAAGGCAAAATATTGGTTAAGTTAAGGCTTGAAGCTGTAGCTGTCGTCGAATATCTATTTAATTTGTTATTAAGGATTTTTCTATTTTTGCCTCCGTTGAGGTGGTTAACCTCTACCTCTTTCAAGCATTGTTAAATCATTACTTTGAAACAAACAAAAACTTGGCCCAATATTTTTATGAAAATAAAATAAAAATTTAAAAGAATAGTACTAGGATGGTTGAAAATTATCATTAACTTTAGAGCATATAAATTTTTATAAAAATCAATAACAATTGAAAGAAATATTGATTTGAAGGTGAAACTAATACATTGAAATGTTCAAATTTAGAATGTTAAGATAATATTAAATATTTTTTAAGATTAATTGCTTCGAAGTTATAGCAGAAAGTTGGAAAAATTTAGATTAATTTCTAAATAATTATATATTTAAATAACTTTTGCGTTTTGAAAACATGGTAGTATTGTTTTTCTTATTTTAAAAAATATATGCACAAAGTTTGACGGAATGTCTCAATCGTTTAGAAGATGTGCAGCCACATGCCAATATTAATTATTGTTTCATTCATATTTTTTTTCTTATGAATGTTTAAAAATCTATATAATTCTAAAAATTCTCATCATAGCTTAATAATTATACCTGAATTATTTTCTGCGCTTTACACTTTACAATTTAATTTTCACGATATTTTTTTGAAAAAATATGTTTTCTACTCTAGAAAGTTAATGAAGTCTTCCAAAATGCTTTCACTTTGATTTCATCTTACCCTATATAAAAGTAACTTGTGAATTGTGTTGAGAAGCGATCGTGCCTATCTCTAATGGAATCAAACATTGCAAAAAAAAAAAAAAAAATTCCATGATTGATGAAACAAAAACTTTAAAAATACTCAAAAATGTATCTTTTATATTAATTGCTTGACATTACTGCTTTTTTAAATTGCCAATTTTGTGGTTTGTTACCTGTTAATTCCTTCAATGACTATAAATCAAAAGAATAATTTATATATACAAATTTAAAAATTATCTGCTCAATTTCACCCGTTAAGAGTTTTGATTTCATGGTGTCCGACTATAATAACAATTGCAGAAGCAAACGATTGAATGTTTTGATAGATGAATTTGAATTCTATCATGACATTTCAAAACATTGTATCAGATAGTGTATCAAATTGAATGTTATTAAAATGAAGGAAAAGATTAAAATAGAAATGTTATCATTAGATGATAATGCTTGAGTTATAATTAATAAAAACGCCATTTTTGTAACTGCTTTAAAAGACACGGGCAATTTCCATTTATAGGTCAAAAGAATCACATCTGTCGATGGTTAAGCCTATTTTTGCTTCGTTTAAATTTTTTGTTTGAAAACTGCTTTTTGATTTCTTTCAGATCTGCTTTCCTCTAACTGAATATACTTTTTGCTACCAAGACGAACTCTGTCCGAAATATTCATGATAATATTTTGCCGCTCTATTTTAAACGTTGAATTCAATGAAACAGTCTGAAATTCGTACAATGGTTTGTTTACATTTGACTTATTTTGCCATTCCAGAATAAGTAATAAGAGGCCACATATATCAGCGTTTTGTATATAAAGATTCTTTGCTAGACATGACTATTTTAGACAGTATAATATTTTCTAATCATTAATTACTTGCAACTTATTTTAGTTAATCCTACCAAACAAAAATTGTCTTTTAATTGGAATAAATTGACGATCTCATCATCTTGTCCAAATGCTTCTTATTGTTTTTTTATTTGGAGCTAAAGATTAATTTATTACTTATTTGGTGCAATTTTAATTATCAACGATAGGTTAGAGATATACAACAGGAGTAGAGATAAAAATGGAGATAGAGATAAATCTTCCATGGCTGAAAGACCCAGCATTATGATGATTCCAACAAGCAATTTAAAAACATAAATGTATCAAGTTCTTATTCTCCAAGATGAAAACTTCGCTGTCTGTGGGCCCAATCTATTTTCTACTTTATTCTCTTCTTGCATTAAAAAGACATATATTGTTGTTTACGGTCATTTTTTTCGCCGACTAAGAATGTTTCAATCTCTTCTCTTTTTCTCGAGCCTGGGGGGGGGGAGACTTCGCATCCAGAACGGAGGTTGTTCGAGTATTGATCATTTACTCATTCGAGAAATGATGGGGTGACCACATCCAGTGGCGAAATCTCTCTTTTCAGAAAGGATTCCGATGGGTTTGGAAGCTCCTGCACAAGGTTACTTAACGGCGATAAATAAGAGATTTGTCTGCTGCTGTGATGTATCGATAAGCTGCGATGGGGCAGTAATGTTTCGTATTAACGAAAATTTCTCTAGAGTTTGCGGAAACTTCGTCAACAAATACATATACCTATATTTCCTAATGCTTTTAACTTCGACTTTTCTTCATCTTTTTTTTTTCTGTTTTCTTCTTTATTTCAGTCTTAAATGTTAAGCCATTAAATTCTTAATATTTCCATTAGTAGTTTTATTATTTTTGTGCAAATAAAACTTTTTGATGTTTAGCGAATTCAATGCCTCTAATTATCTCATAGTGTTTGTAAATCAATCAATCAATTAATTAATCAATTTGAATTACAAATTTTTCAATGCACTGGAGAATTTCAAATATTTTTTTCTTAATACCAACGCAGCAAATATGTTAATTTCCCATTCAATATTTCTGTCAATTTAAAAGAATGAAAATGAGATTATCAAGCATGAAATGCTGTTATTTTTCGATTATCATGGCATCAATTTTTTTAAGCTAAATTTTTGGGGCCTGTTGTCTTGCCAATATTGGAGGCAACAGTGTATAAATAATAAACATCGCAGTCATGCACTGGTTCAAAGTACGAATGGAAGCAATCATCGCCAAGCCAACTATTTGAGCCAATTGTCGCCAAATATTGATAAGAACATAACATAAATAGTAGTTAAACGTATTAGTAAACTACTGACGTCAGATCTTAGAGAATTTCTGTTTGGCCGTATTCGATTGCATGTACCATTAAGCAAAAAAAAATCTGTTTTTCGATATTTTATAATATGTTCAACCATTCGATGCTCTAAAGTGATTCAAGTCTTCAAAATCGTCAAGACAGGGACATGAACTTTTCTTTACTCCTCAACTCGAGCATCACAACATCAGAACTTAACAGAATAAAAAGCTAACAGTTAAAATATATCCAAAATAAAAATTAATGACTCTTTTCTTGTATAAAAGATGTCAAAAATTACCTTGATCATCCAAAAAAAAAAAAAAATTACTCTCTTCTTCGTAACTCTACAACTTTCCTCATATCGAAGCACAGATATGCAAAACGTAGCAGTTTGTTTATCTTAATTTTAATATTAAATTCATAATGAAATTTGTTTAAATTTCAGCATAACAATAAAAATGTAATTGTAGATTGTGTATCATATTAAATTATAAAATTTGTCAAAATTAGAGAAAAAAAAATTGCACAAAATTGAAATTGGTATCGTTAAAAAGATAATGTTATTAATTTTTAAGATTAAAAAAAATCACTTTTGTGATATATATATATATTGAGCTACCGATACAATAAATATGTTTATGAAATACAAAATTCACACTTTTTTGACAGCCTGGATTAGGTTGTACCATAAAAAAAAGCCAAATTTTTGGCTTTTCAAACATTTCCAGCTCCCCATATTTGCCCAAAATCCACAAACACAAAATCCTATAGGGATGAAAAAATAGATTAAAAAAAATTAAATTATGTCTAATACAAACCATGTTTTTAAAAAGTACGTGATACCTATCGGATGCCATTTCATAAAACATGATACATAACATCACATAGCATGACATAAAACTTCTGAAACATTCTAAATGCATGTAATATAACTTGGCGAAACACATACAATAATATATGAACTTTTGAAAAAATATGCGCAAAATTACATGTGTTTTCAAACATATTCCAACTATTTAAGAAATACAACTGACAAACTAAAGTAAAGAAAATTTGAACTTGGAGCCATTGAATAGAACTAATTCACCTGTGCGTTTCAATCCAATTTCAACGTTAGTTTCTCTTGTTTTTACATCTTAAAAAAAAAAAGATGTTTAAGATCTCTCTCTTGTGCTCCGCTGTTTACTCTTCTCGTTCTTTACCGAAGAATCTTTTCTGGTCATTAAGCATAAAGCATTCTTGTTATTAAGCATAAAACAACAGATAACTAGCTTAATAATTGTTGATCCGAAACTTAATAATGCATATAAAAGTACCCAAAAGGGTTCATTGTCCCCATTTTATAGCTTCTCCATTCAAATGTCGCTTGATTTTCATAACAATACTGTCATTCGAGACAAAAATTGGCAGGGCTTATTTGACACATGAAAGGTTAAAATACCTGGGTTATCGATTTATTGATGCTTAGGTATCTGTCTACGTCTAAACGGCCACTTTTGGTCAAAATTCACAATTTTTTTTAAAATTTTTTTATTTTAAAGTGCATTTATTTAGCTTTCTAAATCTGTATTTATTTTTCTCCTACAATTGATAGAAATGGAGATATGAAGATTTATGTTATTCAAGAGAGTCGAAAACGAAACCGGAAGTGCTTACCGGAAGTTGAATGTTTTTTGTCGTTTCATCAAATATACGCTCCTAAAATCTTAAATTAATTAATTTTTTAAATTTATACAAAACTATTTGCAGGCCACCTAAATTTGAATTAATTTTCAGCTCTTTATATACAGAAAAGATTGGCAACAGCTGCTTCTCGAACATTGTTTACGTTTGAAAACATCTGCTCGTCTCGTGTTATATGTTTATTTACTTTGCTTTTTCGAGTGAATACAGACTTTACGTTTGGAAGCATCAATAACTGCAATAATTTTAAATGATAGATTTTATGGTCTCTTGGCAATTTTTTTTTTTTTTTTTTGAACTGGGAATAACTCCTGGGGATTATACCCTGAGACACTTCCTTTCTCTCGATAAAGAAAGAATCATCACGTCAAAAAGGCAGTCATTAAGTACAACAAAAGTTGCCAGGAAAAAATTAAAAGCTATTAGAAAGAAGAAAACTGATAAAATTGTTAACAAAGAAGGTGTATCATACAAATGTGGTGAATATTTAAAAAAAAATAGAGAGAGATATTTTTCATAAAACACAATTAAAAACTTTAAATGCATTTTTTGAGGAACTTTAATTTTGTAAAAATTTTGATAAGCAAAACATGATATCTCAAAATATTATGAATATTTTTTAATGAAATTTTGAATGTATATTATTTATACTATCCTAAAGGCAATGAACTAGGATTATAGTTCTGAGATGAATAGTTTTTTATTTAGAGCTCATTAATGTTGTTTATGCATAAGAATTTTGATAAATTTTCAATTAGGAAATACTCGAACTGCTATAACTTTCTTATAAATGCAAATATTTCTTAGATCCTAGTTCATTGCCTTCACTAAAGCTGTAACTATATTTTGTAGAAAAAGAATTTGAAAATTTTGGTTAGAATTCTTGTTAGGATGTTTTGCGTTTTACACCAATTTTCACAGTTTTTTACCCAAATTTCCCCATTTGACTGAGTTGCAAATTACATAAAACTTTTTAAATGGTATTATTCATTGTTTCGAATTGCAATGACCTAAAAAATAAACTAAAAATGAAAATTGAACAGTTTTTTCAAAAATTTGTCTTCGCACGTAGACAGATACCTTAAATGAAGTTTTAAACCCATTTCGAAGAAGATCATGAATTTATTTTAATTGTGTCGGTATAAAATTGTTCCAGACATGGAATCCTGCTTTTTTAATTATATTTATTGCATTAATCTATTATATTTGTGATTAGAAGATTAAGAAAATTTATATTAATATCGCAGGTATGGTAGGATAAGTAAAGAACAGATGCCGCGAGTTTCACGATTATCATGTTACTGCTTGGCAACCGACCAAGATCGAGTTTCAGTTTCGTTTTCGTTAACAAAAACGCTGCAATTATGATTTTGCATTTTAAAAAATTTGGCTGAGGTCTCTGTGATGCTACGAGAAGTTTATGAAATGTCTGTGCTTCCCTATAGTGCAATTAAAAACATTTAAAACGTTTAAAAAAATAAAGGCAATCGATTTAATTTCAAATGAAAATGGACCGTTGTTCTAGTAACCACTAGAAAGGAAGCAAATGTCAATATCACTACTGTGAGAGCTCAGGAAGATCAGAAATAATTAATATTTCATTGGATACCACTCACGCGTTGTTCAAAGAAAAGCTGCGCATGACTGTGGTGGTTTTCGCGGCTACGTATCATTATTTATCAAAAATAAACTTATAATGTATTCTGCCATCTTTCTTATATTCATGATTTAGCACCATGCGATTTTTTCCCCAAAAATTTAAAGAAGCGTATCTTTTGTAAACATTTCTCATCACCCGAGGTGAAAGGGAGTTTTGAAGGGCCTGTCAAAAATGCTTAAAAGCATCTGCTTAATGGGTTTAAAGGCTAGAAAAACAGGTGGAATGAAATACACTTAAAATAATGAGAAGACGATCAAAATGATTAGGACTAGTAATTATTTTTTATTAATTGATGATAGTTCTCAATTAAAAAAACTTACGTAAATTATAAACTGTTGAAAAAAAATCTCTAGTAATATTTTCTTTACAACTCATGGGACTGGAGAACGTGTTTCATTCCTACGAACTCCATTTATTCGAATTATTTTAACATGAATGTGAACAATATCAACACGTAAAAATTGGAAGTGCATTTCAATTTCGCCTTGTTTGATAATAAAATATCTTTAGTAATGTATCTAAATTTATCTGTAAACTAAGTTCACAGATAATTTTACTTTGTTTTTGCATCATTCTTGTTTGCTTCAAATTATTTTTTTTTAAATCTTATAAAATCGCAGATACTTGATGGTGCGTCATTTACATTGAACTTTGAAGCATATTATACAACGGTCCGTTCCATCTGCCAACATGTGAACGCATAACTCAAAAATGCAACTGGGCTAGATGAATGAAATCTGGCATATGTTTTATATATTTGTTTTGGTGTGTGCTTAGGTATATTGTAATAGTTTTCAACTAAGTCTTTCATCCAGTTGATTGTTGTCAGTCTGTCTGTTCATGTGTTTGTGCTAACAATTATAAAAAATTAAAATAAATGAAATTTGGTTTGGGGTGTTGAAATAATAATTGAAGATTTATTTAAATTTTTTAATCCAATTGGTTTGCTGAAATGATTAAAAATTAGCACTTGATTTTCTTTAAACTACGATACTAAATAAAAAAAAAATACCATATTGAGAAAGACTACTAGAATTATATTAGAAAATTGTAGGTAGAGAAATCCCTCTGATTTCTTATTGTTTAACAACGACAAGGATAAATTTTTAAGAATTAGTTTTAATCAACTGTGTATTAGGAGACAAATTTAAACAATTAGGTTAAAATTGCCCAATTTCTATACAAAAGAAATGCAAATAATGATGCAATATTGAATTTAGAAAAAAATATCAGACTAAATTTTCTGATTTTCAGTGAGTTTACATAAAATGATATGATTAGAAAATTTATAATCGTTGATGAATCAATCACAATTTAAAGTACAACAGTCGAGACTAATTTTTATTTCTGTTTCCACAAGAAAAATTCTTTAATCACACTACGAAGTCTGATTAATTTAAAATGTTTTTACAAGCAAACCGAATCATGATCAATCATTTCTAAAAAATTTTACAATTACCTCTCATCAAAATTATGGTGTTCAACGCTCATGCCGATTCAATAAAACTTCTAAAAATCTATTTAAGCCCCATATGCCAGAAAAATTAACTGAAAGTTAATTAGTATCAGAAGACCAGTAATGATCCTAGAAGACCCGAGAATAGTTTTCATAAAAATAAACTGAGTGATTTTTTTAAATAAAAATGGTGATAATAGATTCATTAAAATTTCCAGGTTTCACGTCCATGAAAACAACTTAACGAGGAATAAGGTTTTTTTTCAGCTAGTAAATTTTTTATCCCCATTAGAAAAACATTTTTTTTTCAGTATTTTTGAATAAATTTTGATTACCATTTATTTTGGTAATTTGGTTTGTTTAATCGCCTCTTAAAGATTCAAGTACAGTAGACTCCCGATTATCCGCGGTGCGGATTATCCGCGCCTGCCGCACAAAGTTTGATTTTTTCAAAAAGGTGCAGTTTTACAGTTATGTTTTTGTAATTACATAATACATTACAGTATTAAAGCAGTAGATATGTATTCATTTTTCTGTGTATCCTTGACGCCTCTCGTAAATACAAAGCACTTTTCTGTTTTCATTAACAAAATGCATTTTAGGTTAGTTTTGAGTGATATACTAAAATATTAAGCGTTAGTTAAACATTTCCTGCTGTTTATTTTACGTTTTATTGTACATAAAACGATTTTTCAAAGTTGGAATGACTGTTTTCTCATTTGCTATACCCGTTTTTAGCTTTTTTTCGGATTATACGCGATTTTTGTTATCCGCGGCGGCCGTGCCACCCAATTCCGCGGATAATCGGGAGTGTACTGTAAATGCCTTTTTCTAAGCATTTTACTGGTCAGTTAGATTCGATGCGCAATGAATGTTGTCAAGTTGATGTTATCAAATAATGAAATACTATCATTCTAAATTTTGAATATTCTATTTCTTAAAATAGCTCAAAGCATGTCAAATATGATATGGATGATGTCTTTCTTACTTTATAGCTCTGGTATATGGAAAAAGAATCGAATTGTCATAAACCATTAGAGAATTTTTTCAGAATGTTTCCTACTTTAAGATTCATTAGCTAATTATAAGTTTTTGGCACGTCATAATGTTGTCAATCTGTTTGTATATTGGATAGTATGTTTATAGTTTAGCATTAAGTTTACTGCATTTATGATTCTTATGAACATTTCCATTATAATTCAATGCAAGAACTTGTTTTAACATCAACGTGTGGAGCTCTTTCGATTGTTTTCCACCTAATGATTCGTTAGTTAAGTATAAGTTACGTTTAATCTGGCAGAATGTTGTCAAATATTCTAAATGATGGACATCCTTTTTCATGAATAGCATTCATCAAGACATGGAGGACAACAGGTGTCCTCTCTTTTGCTTTCCATTCTTATTTCAACACAAAGAAGTGATTTCTTATCAATAAATAGAGCTATTTAAGATATTTGCTGCACAAAAATTAATCTGTGGAGTTGTTGTTTCTTATGGCACTTGCCACGGACAAGCCCGCTGTTCAAAGCCCGCCTCTTGTTTTTATCGTAGAGCCAACTTGGGCCAAGAGGACGACTTGACTACTCACGCATCACTCATTCACTTGCACAACCCCTTTTTACAGGATGGCACATTCATACATCTCACAGATAGAACAGGAAGAACAGCCATGCCCAAACCGGGACTCGAACCCGGGACGGGGAAGACGCTCTACCCCTATGCCAGGACGCCGGCAATCTGTGGAGTGCAATAAGAAAATGATTTGTAATAGAATTTTTACTAAAATATTATTCCATTGTAATGTTAACTGGTGAAATGATAAACAGTTTTTATATATATCTAAACCTCCCTAGGTATTTTCAAATATGACATTAAAACATCATTAAAAAATAAGCATAATAATAAAAAATACAAAGCCAAAAGATGATTTAAAATTGAAATTAAGTACAACACAGGGAAAACCGCAAAACACTTTCAAATTTTCAGTAAATAAGTAATAAGGGAAACTTTCTTCAATATTCAATTAATTTAAATACAAAATACACCAAAATGATGGAAACGAAAATCTTTAAGATGAAATTTTCCCTTCACAAGAAAAATGACGGTTTTGGCATAAAGATTTCGTACCAAATTCCATCAATGTACTCTGTTATAGTTTTGTTTATCCTGTTCAGAAAAACACATACATTAAAATTGGTTTATAAATATTCATTATTATTTTTATTCCAATTTTTCCTCTATTCTATAAAATTTTCTCTTTATACTTCGCATATTAGAAATAATAAAGGAACAGAATTATAAAAATAGTGATTAAATTGAAAATGAGAAGCGAAATAATAATAAATTAAAAGATCTATTATTATTTGTCTGAATTAAATAATATCAGAGTTTTTAAAATGCCTATACTGTCGTTCTGAATTTTTTTATTCTCTTTTGAATATCAAAATCGTCTGCTATCTGAAAAAATATTGGGATATTGCAATCCTTTCTTTATGAAAATTCTTAGAAGATATTTCAATCAATCTTAGTTTTCTATCATCCTTGCAAATAACCAAAAAAAGTCGTCAGACTCACTTGACGCAGCAACCCAAAGTCGTCCGACTCACTTGACCTAGCAACAGCAACCACTCACCCACACACGCTCGCCATAGCGCTTGGCGCTGCTCAAATGGTACTGGCACATTAGACTCAACAGCTAATACATCACCACTCAACAGCCATATCGTTCGTCTCACCTCCGACTCACTGGAGGGAGAGTCTGTGGTGAAAGCTTATAAGCCAGTTAACAGCTATGCTACATGAGCAGTTGCTTTTGTATTGTGGTCATGTTACTGGGCTGTGAACCACAAGGTCCCAGGCTCTATCCTCGCTCATCCCAATCCGCCACACTTTCAAAGACAACAAAATAAATGAGATACGATGAATTACAGGATCTTAAAGACAATAGAGAAATTTAAAATATTGTCTTTAACGAAATAATTTAAATATTTTGAATTTGTCGCAATAGCTTCCTTCGAAAATGTTTTTTTGGTGCAGAATTGGTATTGTTGATATAAATTAATCTAGGAAGGATCGTTATAATCGTGAATAAATTAGACAATGAACATATAGTTGGATAATTAATAATTAGTAGAACAATTTAAGTGGTATGTAATGCAACAATGTTTGAGGAGTCAGAAATTATCTGTGCAAGGAAAAATGTAACCTTTAATAATATATTACTTCAATGATTTTGCTCAGAGATACTTTCTATTACTCTATATTTCTTTAATATTTTAGAAACAATAAATAAAAAATTTAATTGGAAAGCGTCTACATTAACTTGGCCCAGACTTTATTTTTACGCGGAAATGAAACGGAATGGGTTGGAGTATGTTTGTATTTAGCATAACTTTTTTTTTCTTTCACATCAAAATTAGCTTCAATTTTACATTTTTTTTATTGTGATATATTCAATATATAAAAATATATTATTTTTCCAATTTATAAATCGATCTGAAATTATACATGGACAACAAAATTCTTAACCCTTATACGAAACCATTCAACCACAAAATAAATTTTCATTCGAATTTCCTTGTTTGAATAATCAAAATAATAAAAATACTTCTAAATACTCATAATAAAAAATTTTTACATACCACTTAAATTGTTCTACTAATTATTAATTATCCAAACATATGTTCATTGTCTAATTTATTCACGATTATAACGATCCTTCATCGATTAATTTATATTAATCGAAATTCTATCGAATTTATTAATATGCATCAATTTCCAAGCCATCCTGCTGCTGTTGAATTATAAAAATACAATAATGAAATTTAGAACACAAAAAGAATTCCTATTTGCATTTTCTTATTTATTTGATAAAAATCATGCAAATGCTTCTAAAATTTCACGATTCTACATCGATTATTCTTGTATTTATTCTTGATTTAGTCATTATCCAAACATGTATTTTTTTCTGATTTACTCACAATTTAAAATTACATTAATCTATTAATTAATGAATTCTGAAATTTTTAATTCATATCAACTAAAGTAATAAATTTGAAATACAAAATAATTTTTCACTCGCATGTTCTTTATTTATTTGATAAATATAATATAAGTGCTTATAGAACTTCAAGATTGAATATCCATTATTCTTGCATTTGTTTGTGATTTATTCATTAACGAAAAATAATTTATCTGTTCTATTCGTAGATTTGAATTGACCATTAAACGATTAACGACTCTACATCGAATTCTAAACTCTCCTGAAATCATTAAATTATATCAACTAAAGAAATAAACTTCAAATGAAAAAAGGAATTTTGACTCACATGTTCTTTATTTTATAAAAATTATATAAATATACCAAAATCTTCATCGTACAGTAAAACTTACACTTAGCTTTAATTTTCCTTCTATTTTTTTTCCAAGTTGCTCATTAAAATTTCTTAACTTTCTTGAAAACTCTTCTTTAAACGATCAACGTCTATATATCGAAGATTTCAAAACCATTCAGTAAAAATTAAACAATATCAACAAAAGGAATTTTCATGCGTATGTTCATTGTTTATTTGATAAAAATACACTTCCCAGATATATTTCTAAATCTTGAGCACACCTGTCTAATCTTCAGACGTAAATAACACAACTTTATTCTTCTAATACTACATACCCCAGAATTCCAAGTTTCTTTTCCTTAAAACACATCTGTTTCAATGAAACTTTCGACTGCAATTCCATAAAATCAAAGCCTCTTCCCGTTTGAATTTATTCCTAAAGTTTCCCTTCGAGTTTCCCGAGAAAACTCGTCCGATTTGAAAACTTTCAGAATAAATAAATGAGTCTGGTCTTTTCCCGAGACACATTTCGTCTGTGCATAGATGGTTATATTAAACTATAAGAGAAAGAACGATAAGATGGGTTTTTTAACTAAATTTTTCACACATTTTATAAAAAGTATTTCTTGCATTTAATTCCAAATCTTTTAGAAAAGAAAACTCTTAACCCTTCAAGAGATATTAAATATTTAATTTGTGGGTTTACGAAAAATGGTTAATGGTATTCGGAAAAAGGAAATAACATCCTATTGGTCAGTTTATTATTGTTTTGAATCTGCAATATCTTTTCCGAACAAAATTACTATAATGTTTGGAAAGAAATATTTACAAATGTTCTTTATGAATGGCAATTCAATTGCACCCGTTCTTGATCACAAGCTTGGCAAATATTTGGCGATTTGGCGACTTTAGCGAGGAAAATGCAGATATTAGAAAATATTAGAATTTTTGCATTATTTCAATTAAGAACCGAGATCATGACATTCTTCTGGAAATTTCCATGCTCTATCAGAACCTTAGAAAAATGACTGGATCTGAACAGATTCAATCATTCTCTTTTTTGAGTGCTAAGCATGGAAATCGTCCTCTTGTTTACGCTCGGCAATACTACTGTTTTCTATTCAGCTATTTGCTGACCTTTTGTGCTGTTAGGGTCTTCCAGTACATTATATGTATATATATATATTCATTGACTGTGTTTTTGGTACATGTGCTTCATTTGATGAAATGAAGCGTGGTTTTCTATTATCCAACATAAGCATTTTTTACCACAATCCTATTGGGCCATTTCTGTAACAATATATTTCACTAAAAGAATTTTGAACTCTAGGATAAATATTCGTGGGGTTATTTCTAACTTGGCGCATAAATTGTTGAAGAAAATAGTATAGAAATAGCCTGTAATGCGTCAATACAGATTGAAATCGGAGAGAGGCTTGCGGACTGCTGTGACATTCGAGAGTTTGCTGTCACCCTCCCTACATTTTTCTACTTTATGTTCCAATAATGCAGAGGTGAAAGAAACAGATTTTCTAAATATACAAGAAAGTCAAGGGGAGCACTGCTCCAGCTGGTTTCATTTACTGTGTTATCAATAAACATGTGGCCAACTTAATGAAAATTTTCAATATATAATTAGAATACAATATTTTATATTAATATAAATATTGAATTATTTGCGTGCGTGTTGTCGAGATTAAAAAATAAATAAATGTTTCCCAATTTCTGGAAATAAGGAAGAAAAAAAAATATTTCGCTAATCGAATAGCATCACTGAGTGCAGAATGTCCACTAAAGTTCTTCTAATTCAAATTAATTTGAGTACACGCATTTGATATCTAGGTTCAGTGAAGTGGCCAAGTGCTTCATATTGAGATTTGCTGCAGCGCCATCTGGCGGCCAAAATGAGTTATAAATAAGACAGAATAATTAGATATCATCAAATACTTTTATTTTCAATTTCGAAATGCTCTACGCCATCGTATTGACGTTTATTGTTCATAAAATAGTCTTTTCTCCTATCATCGTGAATTGTTATTTTACAAATTTGGAAAATCATGACCAAACATACGCGAGTTGACACGCTGTTTTTTTTTTTTTTTTTTTTTTTTTTTTTTACATTATTGCACTCAAGATATTATTTCGCGCGCTATCGAAGACACTATAATCTTGTATCGTTTTCGAGATAAGAAAACTAACTCGTTGTGGTACTGTAACCAATCTCCCCGTGTAGCGTATGGTCACTTTACTATACCTAGATACCAAGTTGGTGGCTGTAATTGTCGCCGTTCTCATGTTAAGTTGGAATAGAAGGACTTAAGTGAACATCCTACATATTTTGAATTCTGAAAATGGCAAAAAAAATTCTATAATTTATATTAACATCTGTCTTTGATATTGCAGGAGTGTAATTTTGCGTCGAGTCATGTAATCTTGTCAAATAATCATGATGACAAGACACTGTCCCTTAGAACTCAATGCCACACCATCACAAGGCCATTCGATCCTGAAAGAAAGATTTAACATGCAGTTCAGCCATATACACTGCTTTTTGGTGTCATTTCATCAAAAATATTGTAAGTGCACAATTATAAATCTTTTTTCATTTCCCGGATTTTGACCAAAATTTAACGCAGATATACAGTTTCGGTGTTTAGTAAAGGTTCGTTTCTCAAATATCTCATCATGGGATATTATAATCTCTTATTATTTTTATGTTCGTATACAAGCAAACAGACGGACAGACATAACCCAATGAATGTTATCAGATTTCTCATATGGAAAAAAAATCGAAAATTATCAAAATCCTGAAAATTAATTATTATGGTTACAGTAATTTATCTACAGTGGCTCAAAAAATTGAGAGTACACCTTACTTTTATTTGATAAATCCGACTTTCAATTTAAATAACACATAACCGGGAAGTTCAAACATGTTTTTATTTTTACACATAACAAATGGTTTAATTTAGAGTAAAAATAAAGAAAAATCAACGAAAAATTTCTAAATTGAAAAGTTTCAGAAGCATTTTAAATAATCATACGCAGAATTTTGCCACAAAAAATTGTGAATACACCAATGAAATTTTTACAATATCACGCATAGAAACAAAGTGTCACTACTAAGTTGCATGTCTTTTGGCTCTTATAATGGCCTCTAAACGTCATGGTACCGATTCGAACAATTTTTGGGGGTATCTGAAGATATTTTTTCCCATTCTTCTTGTAACACTTGTTTTAAATAGGTTTTGCTTTTAATTTTGTGTTTTTGAGCCACTTTTTTGAGTATGGCCCACGAATATTTGATGACATTGATGTCAGGGTACTGAGGAAGTCTGTGTAACTGCTGTTTGCAATGAAAAAGACACCACATTTTGACGTTAGAAGTATTCTGTTTGGGGTCGTTGCCCTACTGGAAAATGAAATTCCCATCTAAACCCAATTTTTAGCACTTTCTTTTAGATTGCTGCGAAGTATATCCAAGTAAACCATATGATTTATAATGCCATCTATAAGAATTAAATTTCCTACCCCAGATGAAGCCATGCAACCTGACTTCATGACTTAGTCACCACCGTGTTTACCTGTAGGACATAAATTTTTTGAATCCAAAGCAGTATTAGGCTTTCTCCATACAGTACGATGGCTGTCACTGCCAGAAATGTTGAGTTTTCATCCATTACTAAATATAACTTTCTTTCAAAAGTAATTTGTTTTCAATTAATGAATTTTTGCAAACTTTAAATGCTTTATCTGAATTTGCAAGCTGATGAACGGTTTCTCTCTATCAATGCGACTTTTATATCCAGCTTGTCTAATGTCATTTCACACAATTTCAACACTTATACTTTTGCCTATGATTTGAGAAGTTTCTGCAGCAAGTTGGAAGAACCATATGGTCGCAGCAATCTAAAGGAAAGTGTTATAAATGTGTGTTTAGACGGAAATTCCCCTTTCCATCAGGACAACAGCTCCAAACAGAAAGCAAGTAACGTCAAAATATGGTGTTTTTTCCATTGTAAACGGCAGTTAAACACACTACCACAGTACCCCGACATCCATACCATAAAATATTCGTGGGCTATACTCGAAAAAGTGGCACAAAAACATAAAATTAAAAGCAAAACCTATTTAAAACAAGTGTTGCAAGAAGAATGGGATAAATATCTTCAGATACCGCCAAAAATTGTTCGAATCGGTACCATGACGTTTAGAGTACATTACAGGAGCCAAAAGACATGCAACTTAAAAGTGACACTTTGTTTCTATGCGAAATATTGCAAAAATTTCATTGGTGTACTCTCAATTTTTTTAGGCAAAAATTTGAGTATGTTTATTTAAAATGCTTCTCAAATTTTTCAATTTAGAAGTTTTTCGTTGATTTTTCTTTATTTTTACTCTAAATCAAACCATTTGTTATGGGTAAAAATGAAAACATGTTTGCTCTTCTCGGTAATGTGTTATTTATATTGAAAGTAAGATTTATCAAATAAAAGTACGGTGTACTCTCAATTGTTTGAGCCACTGTACATATATTTTGTACATGAAAATGAATATACTTTTTAAAAAGGCTAAGAGATAAAATGCGTTGTTTTATTCATTTTTAAATACTTTTAGTGTTTTAATATAATTAAATATCCCAAAAATGTTTAAATCCGTATATTTTCTTTAAAAACATTTTAAGAAAATAAAGTGGTGCAGACGATATTCAATATTTCTTCTAAAATAAATATCACTTAAATCTTTATAATTCAACGTGTTCTTTAAAAAAAACTTTCTAGGTAACTAAGAGGTACTGAGTAATTTTTTGAAATATTTACAGTGTTTGATTATTAAATAAGTTGAGATTTATTAGTGATATAAGAATACCTACAATAATTCGCCAAATGTAGTTACTCATATAGTAATCGAAAGTGTTGTTTTCATATAACTTTGTAATTGTAAGTAACATTCCGTTCATTTGTAATTTAATTTCGCAAATGTAAAAATTAATTTCTAATCTTTTAATTTTCATCGTTAAGCAAAAATGAATCAAACGCCGTCTTTGATTTAAAAACTTATAGAAGATTTTAAGAACATGAAAAATAAGCTACTGAAGTTTGAAAATTTTATTAAATATTAATAATTTGGCCATATCATTAAAATCATCTAAATACTTCCATAGTTCCATTTTTCCTCTGAATATTTCAAAATAAACATCTTTTTCATCATTTAATTTCCTAAAAAAAGTTTTTTAAGAATACGTTGACTTTTAAAGATTGTGATATTTATTTTCGAGGAAATTTTGAATATCGTCTGCGTCATTTTCTTTTCTGCGAGAATTTTTATAATAAAAAAAAAATGTACGGATTAAACATTTTTGTGATGTTTATTTTCAAGTGACTTTTCATTGCTTTGTTTTCTACAAATATTTTGATAACGAATATAAAGGGATAAAACAGTTTCTACATACTGTTATTTTAACTAGTCTTATTTAATCAATCAAGTCGACGATTAAATTTGATTAAACGAATAATTACTTCTTCTAGCAATTAATTCTTCCACAATCGTGTTTCTTGGAACAACTGAAATTAATGAATGAATGAAAAATTATTTTATTAGCCATGTAGTTCGGAACCAATTAAATTCATTATCAGCTGTATTCTTCAAAATGATTCTTTGCTAAGAAATAAAAATTTCATAAAAGTGCAAACATTTATTTTAAAACTCGAAATATAAGCATAAATTTATCATGGAATTAAAAGAATCGATCTAGGAAAGTTTTTGAAAGTAAATGAAAATAACTTAATGTCAATGAAAACTTCAGTTCAAAATAGTTCTTTGTTGATTACGGCAACAATGGAAATAAGTTTTTGTTCATAGCGATAACTATATCAACTAACAAAAAAGCAACTTACTTGATCAACTAATCATATCTTATTGAAATGTGTTAAACGTCTTTCATGTAATGAACAATTCTATAAAATGAGTGTAAAATTAATGAATAAATTTCACAAAGATTATCTTTCTTTAGTTTGTTTAAATTTTTATAGCAGCTCTTTATGTGAATTTATGGATACTCTGGAAGATTCTAAAATACATAAACCTTTTAAATGCGATTAAAAAATTTCCATAAACGAATCAAATTGTTAAATAATTTATTTCCAAATTTAAATAGAATAGAAATAATTAAATGAAAGATGAAAAAAAAAATGAAAATTTTATTCAATAAAATCATAAAAATTTAAATAAATATGTTTTAGTACATTGTAAAAAGGCTTTCAAATCTTTTCTTAGAATTAATTTGAAAAGCTTCTCGATGGAATAAACTTTATAACGGTAGATTAATTAAATATAAACGCACAAGGTCTAATATTTAATAGCGTGTTGACTCAAGTTGAACTGCAATTTCACTTTCTTTCACCTCTTACGAGATTCATAATAGATTTTTAAATTAAATTAGAGTGTTGAAAATATTAATCCTATCTGCATGTGAATCCAAAAAAAAATATTTATTTAGCAAAAGAAAATTATTATATCTAAAAGATTCCAGGAGTATTTGTTGTTGTTGTTGTTTTCTTCTAAGTTTAATAATAAGTTATTTTTAAATAATTATTTTTGTAGGCTTCATTACGATTTGGTTATTGTTAAACTATTGGCTACGTCATTTAATTACTGAAAACCGAATTTGCTGAATAAAAAAATTGAAAGGAGGCATCTCACCGAATGATTGAAAATAAAACCGTTTTGAAAGTAGTTGTTATTAAATAAAAATATGCAACAGTTTCTAAAATAATCTCAACCTTAAGCTTTTTATTGATGAAGTAATAGAGATATATTAATGGAAGTTAACCTACAAAAGTTATAGCGTTGTAGAATGTCGTATATTTGTTGAAATAATCGTTTTATTTCTTACTTATATTTGTTGAAATAATCGTTTTATTTCTTACTTATATTTGTTGAAATAATCGTTTTATTTCTTAGTTATATTTGTTGAAATAATCGTTTTATTTCTTAGTTATATTTGTTGAAATAATCGTTTTATTTCTTAGTTATATTTGTTGAAATAATCGTTTTATTTCTTAGTTATATTTGTTGAAATAATCGTTTTATTTCTTACTTATATTTGTTGAAATAATCGTTTTATTTCTTACTTATATTTGTTGAAATAATCGTTTTATTTCTTACTTTAGAAAGAACTTGCAGTTTCATAGTGAGATTTAGATAATCTTATATACAATGAAACAAAAATCATTTTTAATCACATAATTTAACTGCATTTGATGTGTGGAAACATGTTATCAATCTTCAAAATCTGAATTAAAATTAAAAGTTCTCTTCAGGCTGTTCTGCATTGAGATTAAAATCATTTTGTGCACGTGGTAATTAGGAAAATAAGAAGAAATGTATACTTTCCGATTGAAAATAGGTGTAGAATTATAACTCAGGGAAACAAGGATTTAATAGGGAAAATGAAGAATTGGCTAACATCCCAAATCCATCTACTTAATTATAACACGAGAATGATTTTAGACTGGATATATTCCATAAAAAAGTGGGTGATATGAATGCATGATAATAACCTGCAGGGGTATTTTTTCTGAAACTTTCTCGCATACTCCCCGACAAAGATTTCGTCCACCCCCATCCCACCCACCCGTCGCATAAAAGTGGGGACCGCGTATTGCCTCGCAGGCATTGTTACGAAATATCGATCTTTGACGTGAATCTAGCATATTTAATGTATTGTGAGATTACATATTTGGATTTTTTTTTTCGAACGATTGAAAGCAAAATTTGAAATAGAACTATAACTGTAATCACAAGATCACATGCTGATTTGCATTTATCTAAATCATTGAGTTTATGAATTATTGCGTTTACATGCATGTAAACGTACAGACATACAGAAGGTTAATCTTTAGACAGATTTAGTTTGAAATTTGATCAGAATTTTCATGTTAGGTGCCAGAGCTATGCTCCTTTCGTTTTGTAATTAGCGAGTACACTTTGTGGCGAATTGTGATGCGCGAGGATAGAACCTGGGACCTTGTGGTTCGCAGCCCAGTAACATGACCAGGACACAAAAGCAATTGCTCGGGTAGCGTAGCTGTTAACTGGCTTATAAGCTTTTCAGCACAACTTAAATACGGACTTCCTTTGATTTCGTTCAAAACTTGATAAGAATCTGTAATTGTAGTGCTCAATTGATATACCAAATTTCATTTGTCTAGCGCGAAGCTTTTGGGAATTATCATGTTCGCAAACAGACAGACATGCTGCCAAAAAAATTTACTTTTCGAATTCAAGATCTGAAACACAGAGAAGCGTGAATATTTCGAGGTCGAATTTTTTGAAGATTACAATACATTCTCTATACTTCATATACAAAAAAAAAAAAAAAAAAAAAAAAAAAAAATCATTTCAAACCTTTTATAGCGAAAATTGTTGGGCCTAAAACTGCCAAATTTAGCAGATGGTTACTTATTAGGAAATATTCACTCACTAAGAAAAGGGGTTTTGAAAATTTAGCCTAATTTTTTTTTTTTTTTTTTTTTTTTTTTTTTTTTTTTTTTACTTAACCAACGGAGTTGTCTCCCCAAAATTTTCTCGCATACTCTGTTGTTAACTTGTCATGCCAGAGAAAGCCTTGCATGGCTTTGGCATACAATAATTAAGAAGTATTAACTTTTGCGGGTAATTTCGCATTTTTACTGAATCTATCATGTTGTCCTTGGCGAATTATTTGGCGATTAATCCCTGGCAAGCGTTAATAATAACCAAAAATCAAATTTGTGTTTTAAATTATTATTGTTATTAGTCTCAAAATCCCATACCATTTTTGAGTTTCCGCATTTACACGTTTCTGAAAGTACAGACGGGCATACTGTCAATCCCTTGTTGGATTTGACTCAAAATTTCACAGGTGTCTAGACTATAGATATTAATTCTGTGTACCAAATTTTATCTATCTAACTCTCTGCAATTTGAGGTTATCGTGTTCACTTATATTTGAATAGCTAAACAGACTCCTCTAAGCAGATTTTACACAAAATTTAATAGAAATAAGGAAATTTATTATAAAGACCGTATACCAAATTTCATCCGTTTAGTTCAAAGAGTTTCAGAGTTATCTTATATCTCGAGTTCTAATTTTTTGACAATTACCGTTCTTTCTTTATACTAGAAAGTAAAAATTGATAGAAATATCTAAATTTTCCCACATTTAATCTTTGTACAGATTATTTCACATAACTCGTTTTCGCATCACTTAAAAAATTCAAAACATTTGCTTATCAATTATATCATTATCATTAGAATTAAGTTTTCTTGTTTTGTATCCATCATGTTTTTTTATCTCTAAGAATTTAAAAAAAGTTTAATTATACTTTACAACAATGGTTTTACTTAATTGATTTATAATCATGCTGCGTTGTGTCGGTATATAATACATTTTTTTTTTTTGTGTGTAACGCAATCATTGCCATTCTTAAAAATAACTTTTTAACATTAATATAAAGACAGAAAATCAAGGAACAAAGCATAAAATATTATAATTTTATGTTTTCGTCAACAAGTTTGAATTTCTTTCCGTTTCTCTATTTTCTCTTTCTTTTAACATTTTTTTACTTGACGTTTTATTTAATTCGCTTTAATAGTAGAAGCGGTGCAAACACTTCTTGCTTATAGCGCTTCGTTTAATTTTTTTCTCTTATTTATCTTGTCGTTTCTTGTTACTCAGATGGAGATGATTGTTTTTCATACACAAAAAAGCGTATTTTAAATCAGTTATATTTTTAAGAACAAAGAAAGCTACAGCGTTACGCGGAACTCAGAAGATTTAAGAAGCATAAAAAAAAAACGAACTTCGTTTAATCTTGTTAAAATGAAGAATGCTTAACGTCTCATAAATAATTTAAGAATTTTGATTTAATGAAACGAGAAAAAATTTACATGTTCTTGTTTTATTTTGGCTCGTTCCATTTTAATAAAGATGGTATTTTGTAATGTTTCTCTCTTTTTCTGATGTGCTAAAAATCCGAAATTCTTCTTAGCTGTGGGATATCATCTAAAATATACTATTTTTATATCTTCAAAATTAATCCTCAACTAATCTATTCGTTTGAATTAAAATTTGATTCCGTATAGGTGGCGCCATCTTCTGGCAAATATCAGAAAAATTTGTTACAATCTTCCATAATATATATCATAGCGAATCAATACTAACAATAAAACGAAATGTATTTCTGTATCACTACTTATGTCTAACCGGCCGTACTGTTTCAGCTGGTTCTATTAAATATGGCACAAATATATAAAGCAGGAATATCAAAATTGTGCATAAGAGATTTAACTCAAATTAAACACAACCAGGTGAACAGAATAGTCACTAGAAGCAGCAAACTATATAGCATGTAAAAAAATTTTAAGTAAAATATATGAATTAAATTATACATTTAACCCCTATAGGAAATGCTCTCACAGGACAGAGCGCTCCAAACCGGTGCGACACGACGGGCCCACGTAGTTTTCGCAGTTAAGCCTAATTTTACAAAAAAATTCATATAAAGTCATCACTTTAATCTAATGACTTCAATTTCACAAGTAACGTTTGTAATATAATACTACTTAATATGTATTAATATAAAGATTATAACATTAATAGAATTGAATGAAATAAGCAAAACACTTAACCTTTAACTATACCCACGAAAACAAATAATATATCCATGAAAACAAAGTCATAAATATCAAAATTGTATAATATTTCACTCTTGTCCTCAGCAACAAACATCTGAAAACGCTCTAACGAGAAAAAAAAAAAAAAAAATCAAAGCAATCAACAAGAACGCCGGAGTCGCCTTAAACCACACGTGCACTTTCAGAGAGCCGTTTGTTTATGCCAATAAATCTATCAAATCTAGAAATGCAGAGCAAAAACCAATGCCTGCTCGCATATGAAGGTCAAATGCCATACAATTAGACAAATATTTCACTCTTTTCATAATGGAAAGGCAAAATAGAACTGATCAAAAACATACAAAAAAGTATATAGTGATTCCGAAACTGCAAACAAAAAAATCTATTAAAAACCAATAAGCATTCCATCCTTTCCCCACTCAGTCATAATATAAAAAAATATCCCAGAGCAAATTAAATCATGGTTCTTTAAATGTCCAATCCTCTCGAAAGAGCCGAACACGTGCAATTGCTTATATGTTTAAATATCCCAGGTCAAGTTTAAAAAAAAAAAAAAGGACTAAACCGAAAGTGAACATTGAAGGTCAACACTCTGAGTATACCCTCCAAAGTTATAAGGGACTTCAACCGCCATCTAGTGCTGTTTAAAAATTTAAAGAAAACGTTCCAAATAGAAATCGCGCCGGATGATCGTGGGCCCATAGAGACGGAAAGACTCATCGCGTATTTGATACCGCGGGCCGTGAACGGAGACTCGCGGGATTACTTATTACAGGGTCCTCAACGAGTTAAAAAATTATAAGAAGAAGTGATAAGAAATAAAAAATGGAGTAATAATTAAAAATAATAAAATTAAATAATAAAAACACAATTATGAAATTTAAAGTTGTTTAATCATATTTTTATTACTATACTATAAATTTTACTTTTTTGTGTTTATTGCTTTTAAAAATATGGACTTTGCACATCAACATTCTTCAAATATGAGAAGTTAGAAACGGTTTGTAGTCACAAAATAATATCACAAATACATTTTCTCAATATTCATAAAAAGTATCAAATAAATCTGATTAGAATTCCAATTTACTAAAAGTATTAGTATATATAAAATTATAATTCTATAAGTGCCTAATATTTTATGATTTTATTTTGATTTTCATATTTTTGATAAGTAATTATATTTTACTATAAAATACGGTAGTAAGAGCATATCTTTTTAAAAAATTCACTTACTTTCATTGTTGATATTCGCACGCGACAATTTATATACATTGACTAACCAAAACTAAAACTAATAATTTTTTTAAACTTTTTCCTGTATGAAGAGAAAACATTTATAGGCCGGGATAGCCTGGTAGGCAGAGAGTTGGATTTGCGTCCCTTAGGTTGCGAGTTCGAGCCCCGCCGGCCGAAGATTCCCCGCGTGCTTGGTGGCTGACGCGCGTTAAATCTGTCGTGGTCACAAAGTCCTCCATGTCGAGAGTAATACCACTGGGGGTACTGGATCAGGGGTGAGTGATCGTTCTCTGATTCAGGTCTAAATTACGATCTGTGAGTTAATGAAGTCCGCCCCGTAAAAGGGTTGTGACGTGTGTGTAGCTAAGTCGTTCTCTTGGCCCTAGATGGTGCTACTATAGAAACAAGAGGCGATCCCCCTCAGGCTAAAATCGGCTGTCTTCGAACAGCGGGCTTGTCCATGGCAAGTGCCATAAGAAACAACAGCATTATTTATTTACTACAAATGCCCTTAAGATTGGCTATGACGCCATTAGATCTCCAGCCTGCCAATATGTCAGAGACACAAGGATGGAGGCAAAGCCTTAGCAGATTTAGTCTTAACCACGGTGCACCGCGTGGAGACCTACTACATTGCATCCCGTGAGAAAGCATTCTAATCATCAAAAATTCGAAACTGAGATTTTGAGAAATCACCACGTTTCAGACCTTTCTGAGTAAAAAATAAAAAAGACAATATGCTTGTGTACGAATACCATAACTCAAAAATGCTTTGAGCTAGGCATGTGAAATTTGGTATGCAATTACTACCCCAAATTTGTAGATGTCTGTCGAATTTTGAATGAAATCCATTTATAGAAAGACTTGTTCTATGGCTGTCAGAATATAAATTAACATAACTACAAAACAAAGAGAGCTAGATAAATAAAATCTGGCATACAGATTTAATATCAAAAGTGTTAAATCTGTCCAAAGTTGACCAGTTCTGGAGCTGTTCTTTTGCATTATAAACGCATTAACTTTTCAAGGATTGAAATGCGCCAGGATAGAACTTGGGACCTTGTGGTTAGCAGTCCAGTAACATAACCGTTATGCAAAAGCAATTGCCCGTGCAGCGTAGTTGTTAACTGGCTTATATGCTATTCACCACAGACTCTTCCTCCAGTGAGTCGGAGGTGGGACGAACGATATGACTGTTGAGTGGTAATGTATTTAGCTGTTGTCTAATGGGCCTGCGCCAAGCGTTATGGCGAGCGAGTGTGGTTGCTGATGCTGCGTCAAGTGAGTCTGACGACTTTGGGTTGCTGTGGGTAGATGGCGCCACAACAGCTGTACGAAGGTTGAAGGTTCATCGTCTGAGGTCACCAATTTAGCGATTTGCGATGAGCAAGGATAGAACCTGGGACCTTGTGGTTAGCAGTCCAGTAACATAATCATTATGCAAAAGCAATTGCCCATGCAGCGTAGTTAACTGGCCTATATACTATTCACCACAAACTCAGAAACTCAATAAATAAAATTTGGTTCGTCATTTTGTGATTACTATTGTATATCTCTGTCAATCTTAGTCATTGGTTTTCAAGTATTTTTGTATTAACTACCTCCCAAAGATTAATTGTGAGAAAAAATAATCCAAGGATCCACTTTAATAGGCACTTTAGCGATTATTAATTGGCTACTTTTGATGACCAAATGCTTTTTTATCCAGACTATTGTCATTTCAGTCTGTTACATCATTAATATGGATCGCATTTCTTTTTTTTAAAAAAATTCACCATCTTACATTTACATGGCTGACAAATGTGCTTTCAATAAAATCAATATGTTGCAAATGAAAGTGGAAATGAAAAGCCTATTTCAGAGTTATTTTCTTCAGAAAATAATATTTTTAATCTTAACATTGATGAACGCATGCAATTAATTGTTTCGATGGATGGGTTTGAAGTCATTAATATTAAACACTGTTACAGATTATATATTACGAAAACTGAATGAAAAAAACTGAAATGAAAAAAAAAAAACTGTACAGAAATGAAATCGATGGCATTAAAAAAAGTTTTCAATTTTACAATAATGTAAAAATCGTTTTTTATGACATATTAGTTTGGAATGTATGGTTTATAATTTATATTGTTAAGTAATAACGATTTCCTAATTTTAACTTCGATTTTATTTCACCGCAAAATTCATAATTTATACGGGAAAGATACGATGAGAAACTGACGTCTGCTTACATCGCGATATAAGAACGAAGTGGCAGAAATTTTTCCCTTCAGTGATTTTACTATATGACTTTGAAGGGATTTCTTGAACACTGGAAAGGGAATATTAAGTAACTTTAAAAGAATGTTGTAAGCATTGGGGATTTTTTTCCCTTCGCTTTGAGCGTGTGAAAATGTGTAAGTTATAAGTTTTCTAGACTGAGAGTTAAAAATAATTTTTTAAAAAGTGGGAATCGGATCATTAAGTAAGAGAACATTTTAAAATGAAGTTAATATGAAATAAATTAAGATGGAAATTAAGTAAGATTTAAAAAATATCGTTACATATGTATATACATATATATAAAGAGAGAGTGATTATTCTTCAACGGCATACGGTTATATAGTAATGCACATTTATTAGAGAATATGCGAGAAAGTTCCAAGAAAACCCCTTAAAGTAATTTAGAATACCATTTGGACCACTATTGATTTCTAAATTGATGAGCCAGTGCAAATTCTACTTATCCAAAATATCATATCATTTAAGGTAGAAAGGTTATCTTTAGATCAACAGATATCCCCTTCGCCTAAACTGAGTGTCATTTTCTACAAAAACCGGTTAAACACTGCGTTCAATGAAAAGACTATCACATGGAAATAAAAAAAAAAACTCAAAGAAACGCTAAGCCATCGCATCACTGACCAGCTGATTGAGGTCAACTCACAAGATAAATAAACGCAAACCTTTTCAATAGAGGAGAGAAAAAAAAGTTAAAATAAATAAAATGAACGAACTTACGTTAACCTCTTTTTTCTTTCTTTTTTGTTACCCTTTTGTAACTCTTCAAAATTAGATTGGAGACGAGCGACGATACTAGATAAATTTAAACATCTCAATGGATGTTTAGTTTATTTAACTACTGTTGTTACAAGTATATAAATTGCGTCTCGCTTTTTTTAGGAGTCGCACAATATCTTCGGCAAGTTATGAAGTGAATTTTGTAGCACATGAAGTTAGTTCAAACTCGTAAAGATCTCTTTACCAATTTAAATTTCATACCATTAAGTATATTTTTATTCGTTGTTCATAATGTTAAGAAAAAAATTCTTTTGCTATAGGCAATTATAGTTTATATTTAAGTTTTAGTTGCCATTGATAATTAATTCTTATACAAAACTGTTATTAAAGTTTTGAATTTTCCAATGCCTTTTAAACATTTTTTTAATTACTAAATATCATTTTCAGCTCATATTAGAATCGCAATTATTCGTCATAAGAGCGTAAAACAAAATAGAGGAATTCAATGGACGCTGCTTAAAATGATTGCGGTTAATATGATCATTTGTTTTATATTAACAAAATTTTTTGGTCCAAAAACGACGTATCCAAAAGCAAAAAATTACAATTTAAACACAACAATATGAATTTTAACAATTATTATTATTATTAATGCCCGATTCTAAATACTGGAAAATGTTATTACTGTGCAATGTTTCATATTTGATTTATAAATGAAAATTCACAATCCACTCTCATTTTTTAAAATATTTACAAATTGAAAAATACCACTGCAATGACAGAAATTAAGACAATTTTTTTAAAATTCCTTTTAATAAAATTCAACTCATAAATCTTTGTTTATTATTTAAAAAATGGAAATGAATTGAAAGGGGAATCTTGAATCAAGTTCAAGTGCTTGCTTTAAAAGTAATCAGCAAATTTTTTATATCAAATTAAAGTCAGCAGATAGTAATATAAAATTTCAACTCAATATTTATTTTAAATTCTTTCTACTGTAAAACAGTCGAAAAATTTAATTGGAATAGGTTTTTCGGAGCCTTTGAAATATATTGTTAGAAAAAAAAATACATGTTTTAAAAAAAATTCGAATCTTTTTCCCCCAATACATGAAATTCAAAAACATAATCCGGCAATGGATATCGTAATCATTAAAAATATAAAATAGCAATAATAATTAAAATCTCTACTTTTTATTCTGAATTATAAAGTTGCTGAGCTTAAATTAATTTGTTAAAATTTCAAAAATACTAATCCGATATTAAATGAAGACAAAGCGATTATAACGCTACTTTTAAAAAACAAAACAAAAGCAAGATTCCGACGCTGAACTTGAGAATACGAAAATATTTCAAATATTTATGAAATTTATATCGTTTATTTTTGTTTTGGAATTCAGTGAGTTTATGAAATTGTGGATAAGTTGTTTGATTAAATATTCATTGTCAAATATTGTGTAGTTATTAAGTGATACATTAAATAAATTTTATTATGAGAAGTTCTCAAACTGAATCAGTTTATTAGACCGAGAAGTCTCTCCAATAAAAAAGAAACGCTTCTTAATGTTTTGTTTTTTAATGAAAGAAAGAAGACAAACATACAGAGAGAGTGTAACTGTCAAGGTTTCTTTCTTCATTGTTCAGTGATTCGAACTTGTAAAGAAATAAATTCAATCCCATCCCAAAAGTAGTCCTAAACATCCGATTAATAGTTTATTTTTCTAACTACGCCATCTTTCATCACAACAAAATTTTTATTGTTTATTATTTCTGAGCATTGCATTTTTATTTTTAGCAAAATTTATTCCCGGTTCTTTTCATATAGTTTAGTTATTAGAAATTCTGGATTTCTTTTTTGGGTTACTAATGCAAATGTTCGATGAAAAAAATACATTCTAATGGATTTATTTATACAATATCCTATTTTACATTGATTTTTTCCCCTTTCGCACTCTAAATAAGGCGGCTAGAATATCGAATTTTAATGTTACACGAATGATTCGTTTATGTAATAGCGATATATCTGCTTTTCCTTATTAAACAAAAAATATTCAAACGCTGGTTGTCACTATCAGCACTGAAATTTGAGTAAGAAAATTGAAAATTGAATAATTATTTTTATTTTGAATATTTCAAGATTATCTGAATATATCTAGTTATTAAGGTGGAGAAAACAATCTTCGTTTTAATTTTCAAGAATCTAGAGAATAAGTAAAAAATTTTTCTTCAATTTTGCGTTCCTTCACAATGGTGCCCAAGGCACTTGCACTGCCTGTCTCACCTTAATTACGCCACTCCTATGACGTCACAATTATTGACCTCACTATTAAGAGATGTTTTAGCATTAAACAATGTGCATGAATTTTAATCCTGTTGCGATTCAACTCTACTTTCGTTTTAATTTTTATTTCTTTTTAAATATCTTATTCTTTATATTTTTCAAAACTATTTTAACATTTATTTTCGAAAACTCATCCTTTCCAAACAAAATCGTTTATATATTTTAAAAAACAATCCTTATTCAGCATTGAAGTATTGACTTCGTTTGAAGGGGGTTGATAATTTATAAAAAGCAACAATTTATTGATCTTTCAAAATATTTCTATATTAAATTTTATTTAAAATAATTTATGAATTTCGGTAGGAAAATTTAAATATATATATATATAATTCGCAAAGAAAATAGTAAAATTCTAGAAATTTTAATATTGGATTCTTTTTCTTTAATATTTGCTAAAAAAACTTGCGAATAGTTTCGGAAATATTTTATTTGGAATCTAGGTGTCAGAGCTTTTATACTTTTAGTAGCACTTCAAGAATTACAATAATATTTATGAATAATATTAAACTTTTTAATTATTGTAATTTCTCATCCTTTAGAAAATGTTATAAATATTTTTTCCAGTATTCTATATTTCATATAAAAATAACATATATATATCTAGGACAATCAAGTGGTTATACTCTTAATAATATTTTAAAAGTTAATAGATAATAAATAATACTACTTGATATACCTGGTGTTGTTCGGGATTAAGATACTTTCATGTTGTGTCCAATAATTTAATGCAAAATTTACTACTTTCATTACAAAACTCTTTTATTGTTAGTAATGTTTTTTTAATTAAAATGAACTGAATAGTGGAACCAAACGATGTTAAAAAAACCAGCGACTGATAATTTTTCCCATATCAATGAACCAAATCGTTAGTTTTTTCTGATCGAATCGTATGTTTTTAACCTTTGATATTCTACGAAAATGTTCAAAAGTGTTCTAGAAACAATTCCTCTTTTGTATTCTTGTTCTTCGATGACAAAAAGCATTGTAGCAAATTTTGTAAGCATTTCCTTTTAAAATCGATGAAAGAAGCCAGAAAAGTTTTTAAGAATAAAATAGAAAAATGAAGAAATAAAAAGAGTAAGCATTTCAAATACTTGCTGTTGCCTAACAACAGAATATGTATAAATTTCCTTATTTAAAAATCGTCTACATTTATTTAATTATTAAATTTTGAAAAAGTAATAAAAAGTGAAGAATTGTTCTGAAGTGAAATTGGCATCATTGAAAAGTTAAAACTTTGAATTTTAAAGTGGCATAAAAATATTTTTTGAGAAATAATTTAATCCTATATTATTACATCGAACATGCGATTAAGTTTTTATTACTAGAATATTAAATTAAATTTTTTACAATTTGAAAAACTGACAAACTTCTTCTGTCTTTATTAAATACTAGCCGCCTTTGGCGACCAGCCGGTTCGCCAATCTTAATGGTCGTTAAAATTTTAATAATTAAATATTTTATGTAATTCCTACTTTAATAGCTTCTTCATCAAATAGTTTAAAGCTTCAAATTTTGATAGTCATGTAATTCACTCATAATAATATAAAGTCCTTCAGCCATAACATAATATGTATCTCTCTAATTTTCTGTTAGTTCCGGTAGAATTTGTTTAAAATTAAAATGGAAATGACTAAACTGCAATTAATATAATAATATTTTTTACTGAAGCAAAGCACTTTTTTTAATAATATGATTACTGATAATAGAGTCACTGAGCGTTTAAACTTTATGGGCACAAAAGAATATCTTTCTTAAGTTATGTAATATCTCAAGAATTTGTCAACAAAATTTTCTCAGATTCATCATGAACAGATCGATTGATTAACAATGTTTCATTTTAAATGCATCAAACTTTAAGAAAATAAAATGAATCGTTTAAAATAATCGGTCGAAAACAGGTTTATAAAACTGCTTAAAAAACGATGTACTTAAAACTATAAGCATATACAAAAAATATATAACTAACATAAATACAATTTACTTACAAAAGCATGCAACTAACCTAAAAATAATTTAAATCATCCGTTGATAACGGTTGTCATGGCAACAATCAGAATGCGCTTGCGTGAAATTTCTTCGCCAGCTCCGGTAACGCAAATGCGGGAATTTTTCTACGCCAGTTGGGGTAACGCTATGCAGATTATACATTTTTAATTTCCTTTATTCTGTGTTATTTTAATTCAAACGTACTTCAGAATGAATCTGAAACATGGATTAATTAACAACGTTTAATTTTAAATGCATAAAACATTAAGAAAATAAACAGAATCGTTTGAAATAATCCGCCGAAAAATGTTAACCCTAGCCTCATTGCTGTTGGGAGAAAAATAAATTTAAGCCTGACTCATTTGGCGGTGGGGAAAATGGAAGATTTTTTTGGCGGAAAAGTTGGCGGTGGGGAAAATGGAAGATTTTTCTGGCGGGAAAGTTAGTTTTTAATTAATAATTAAAATTCTAATTAAAATTTCAAAAAAAGGGACCCCAGGTGCTTTTTTTATTCCCGACCTCTAAGGTATACATGTATCAAATTTGATAGCTGTATGTCAAATGACCTGGCCTGTAGAGCGCCAACACACACACACACATTGAGCTTTATTATAAGTATAGATAAGTGCTCGAAGTTTGGTTAAGTGTGAATTAGTTGCTTAGGAAGAGATGCAAAACGTATATGCATGTATATATAAATAACCGAAATAACTTTTATTTATATTAATATTAGATTTTTTTAATTATATTATTTCACATAATTAGAATCCCTATAAAATAATATCTCTGGGAATTTCTTTAGTATACGACCTGCCAAATATTTTATATTTTTATAAAGACTTCAAAAATTGTGATAATATTTAAGAATTCCATTAAATACATCAAAAAATTGTCAATTTGCTCCATCGAAGTTCCTATAAAATATATTTTATCCAAATAAGAATTTAATAACTCAATAATTTCCAAAAGCACTTAAAGAAACATGCGAGTATTTTTCTAATGTATAAACTTTTTGAAATTTTGAACTTACAGATTCTCCATGAAAATAAAATGTTTAAATATATTTAGATTATTTAATTGGGGATAAATGTTAAGTCCATGCAATTGGTGCCATCTGGTGATGAATTACAAAAACTTTCAGTATTCTTGAATATGCAAACTAATGTGTAATGATTAAAGTTTAAACCGTTTGAAAAAATTAAAAAGAAAAAAAAATATTTTTTAGTATAGATAAATATGTTTTTAAAAACTTCTTCAAATGAATATCGAATCTTCTAAGGAATTCATGTGTAATAGTTCACTTTCAAAAAACTTGATACAATTAAAATAAAAAAACTACTTTTTAGTACATTAATAAAAATGTGTTTTTAAAAACTGTTCCAATTTATTTGTTTCATATTCTTGAAGATGGAATTTTGTAATCTGTATTTTACTCTCTTCCTTACATTAGAGTAAAAATTTTACATTCTGTATAATTTCATGATCTCGACGACAATATACATTTCTAATATTTAAGAGAACTTAGTTATTAATGAAGAGATAAATTTCGTTAAATTTTATTTTCCAGCGAGGATTTTCATTTGATAATGAACTTGAGAAAAAAAAAAGTATTATAAATCCCAGAATATTCATGACAGTCAACCGTGAATTAACTGTTTGAGGAGCAACTTCTGTCTCAAATTTAAAAAAAAGATTAATAAAATTGCCATCATAACATAAAAATTATTTTATTGAATGTTTGAATATTTCTAAAATTTAAAAACTTTCAGTAACTTTTAAAATTAATTGGAATGTCTAAAATGTAATTTCAAATTCATGTCTTTTCGGATGGAAGCATTTTTTTTAGGAATTTCCATTTAATTTTTGCCTAAGGATTGAAAATAATTATTAAATCATGACTTATATGAAAAAGAATACCTTTGCCCTCCAGTTTGCCAAAAGTATTTTTTTTTGTGTGTGTGTGAAAGAAAATTAATTTCTGAATAAAGATTTACTGCAAAAGAAATCTTTAAGATTTAAGAACATATTTAAAACAAATTCACTCATAAAGAATAAATTTCCTTATCAAGTGTTGAAACTGAAAATTAATAAGCATACACTTAACTATAGGTTATAGCACAGTAAAATAAAATTATTTCAGAATAAAAGAATAATTGTTCAAAAGTTCAGATGTATTTATAAAAAAAATGTCACAAATCTGAATTTATTTTAAATATAATTGCTAACATAAAGATATTCCTATTTTTTGCTATCTCCCAGTTTATGCAAAATTGTGTTGTTTAGAACAAAATGCACTGTGTTTTCTTGGAGTTTCCGAGAGTCCCATTCAGTTTACCATTTCCCGCTGGTTTTGAAAACTATTCCGCATTTTTTACGGAATACTCTATTGTATATAGTACATGTGGGTTGTTGAATGCATTCACTGGAAAAACCATATTGCTTTTCTTTATGGAATAATTTACATTGGAAGGGGGGGGGGTCTTTTCTCAGCGATACTTTCCGCTGAATTTAATGTCCTTTAGCGGAATTTTGAGTCTGTTTTCTTTGTCGAAACTAAATAAACATAAATACATGCACTGACAAAGAATGTTTTTTTTTTCGTTCTAAAAAAACTCTGGAGGGCAATAAGATTTCATTGATTGTATATCAATGGTCAGTTCTTTCTGAATCTTTCAGGAATGATGAGATTCATTAAAATATCTGATTAGATTGATTGTGGGAAATGTGGGAATTGATTGTAGGAAATTGAGGATTGTGGCAATTGATTGTGGGAAAATTTTTATGTTACCGTAATTTCCTGCATATTATCTGCGGCGGCGTATAATCCGGTGATGCTACTTTTAGCCCTGGCAAAAAAAAAAAAGCAGATAATCCACACCGCCACATAACCCGCGGATTAACCGCGGTGGCAGATTATTAGTGAAGATTACAGTAAAGATTTTCATGTTTTTTAACAGATAATCTGTGGATTATACGCAGGCAATTACGGTATTATCACAATTTCAAAGATTTAATTTCAAAAATGGGCTAAAAAATAAATTTTGTGCTCCGAGTGTAAACGAGAAACATGAGACGCCAACACCAGTCGATTCCAGAAGGATTTTGGGAAATATCAATGTCCTTTGTAGTGCAATGAGATCTACTCCCTCCCCCCATCTCCTTTTGAGAAAGTCAAAAAAAAAATGCCAGGTGTAAAATATTTTACTGTCGAAGGATAAAAATTCGCGAATGTTACAATTTTATTATGATTTTTTGTCCCTAAATAATTATTTGAACATCTAAATTCAAATTTCATCTAAAATTCTAATTCAAATTTAGTATTAAAAAATTTAGAAGCAAAAATTAAATTATATTGACCTTGTTATAAAACTTTATCAGCTCTTAGAACTTGCAAAAATATTTACAACGAATTTTTTCTAGCGATGAGCTTTATTTCCTTTACTATATTTACTATCAGAAATCGATTTAAATTCACAAAATGTACAAAATATTTGTGAAATCCGAATTGATTATGCATGAATCTCCAAGCTAATACTTTGCATTTAACATGCTGCCAATTTTAATTATGAAATATTGCACAAAACTCATTTGATTATAGCATAAATTTTATCAATTTCCTGTCATAGTCGAAACTTAACTTCTTATCATTCTAGCATGATATGGGTATAATAATTTCCCCATGCAAACCTTTCTTTAATGATAACACGATTAAAGGAATCTGTTTCATTATTTATTATAATGATTAAAAAGTCATTATCTTTTATCATTATAAATGAAGGTGTAATTTTTCGATTCTTTTAAGAATAATTTGTCAGAAGAATTTTAGAAAGTCATTACGATAAATTTTCTCGTTTGCTGAAAGTCTTTCTTGCTTCCTAATAACATTAATCTTTCAAAATCTTTTTTTCGAAATCCTGAACGCGCAGACGATTATTTTATTTCATCTTTTTATTTGCGCTACTGTTGCCAAGAAAATAAACAATTCTTTCGACGAGTAAATTAATAATTAGAAGTTCTCGGAGCTTTCATTACAGTCTATTTTATTTTCACCTAGTTAAGGTCTTTTTCAAAAAGTGGGTGATGAATGTTTACTTTATCTTGAAGGCCATTTGTTTTGTTTTGTTTCTTTTTAGCTCTATAAATCGGAGACTTACTGTTATCGGAATGCTGTAATGAGCGTCAACGCTATGACTTGAATAAAATCTTTTTCTTTATTTTTCTGATGAAGTCTTTTTTTCTTTAAATTACCAAATACAGTTTATTTGCTGTTGTATTCATTTTCAAAGCAAACATTTAGAAAAAAAGCAAGTGTTTAATCTTTAAACATCAAAATGTAGAACTTTCGTTAAAAAAATCGGTTGTCTTTATTTTATTATTGGTTTATTACTTTATCAAAACTATTTAATTTTTACTATTATAAAATACATTAATTTTTAATAAATCGTTTTCTCCCTTCTTAAAAAATAATTTTATAAAAATTCTAAGTGAACAAATAAAATTTTACAATCAAATACTAGAGCTGGAGTTTTCATTTCTAATAAAATAGCTTTCATTTTCATCTTTACTCATAACTTTTATTACGTTTCGATATGTTTTATTTAAATTATATACTTTGGCATTTATCGTGTTCATAACGCCAGATGTAAAAGTTAATATAAAAATAGTTAGAATATAAAACTGTGTATTTATTTAAGTACTTTTACTTTATACAATACAGAATAGGCAAACATTCATTTTTCAAATAAATTTTTGTTGGCTAAAAAATAAATCATTCTTTCGATGAATAAATGATTAGATATTCTTGGTTACTTTATGACAGTCCGTATTATTTTTTTCTAATAAGTTCTTTAAAAAAATGGTTAATAAATGTTTATTTTCTTCTGACGGTCGTTTATTTTGTTTTAGCTCTATGCAATATTGAAAATTTATCATCTTCCAAAACAACAAACAGTATTATAATGAGCTGAAGCTCTCTTTCTTACATAAAATTTGTTACTTTGTTATATTCGGGAAATATTTTCTTTTCGACGGCCTATTTCATACTTCCATTTGCTACTCGATGGATATATTATTCTTTCAGAACAAAAAGAAGTACGTATTCTCCACTTTCGGATCATAAAAAATAATCGAGTTATATTATTATAGAAGTAAATGCTTTTTTTGTCATTTAGATAATTATCACTTTTTTAAAAGTATTTAAATTTTGCTCTGATAAATCTATGCATTTAACGAAAATTATTCGTTTAAAAACGATGTTCGTAATCTGAAAAGTTCTTTATTCGATCATCAGTTTATCATGGAATTAAAAGCGAATTTAATTCTTTCTTAGTATTTTTATTGTTTGTCTGTCTACCTCTCTATCTATCATTATAAATATAAATACAACGGCTTATATAAAATTTGCTACTTTGTAATATTATTGTAGTATTTTTATTTTTTATTACGAAGTAAAAAAAGAAAAATATATTGTTATCATCAAAAAATTCGAACTAGACACTTAGTTTCTAAGCTATCATTATCCGTCTATCTCTCTGTAAACACGATAAATCAAACATGTTTTGAGCTAAATATTTGAAATTTGGTATATGGTCTTTAAACAAAACATGTATATTTCAAATTTTGATTGAAAAAATGCCTCCTCAGGAAGTCTGTCTGAATGACTGTTTAAGTGCATATGAATATAAAACGTAAAGAGGTAGATTTTGTACATAAGTTGGAGTACAAATTTTAAAAGCTAATGCCCAGTTCCAAATAAAATTTATTGCGAAGTTGATCGTATCACACGCATGCAAATGGGGTTATTCGAAGAAGCAACGATTTAGATATGTGAATTTTAATATGCGAAAAATTCGAGGAAGCCATTCCTGCTGGCTAAAAGGACAGATCAAACTTATTTCTTGGTAATTTTATACTCTATCTAGTAAAAAAACAATTGAAACTTTAATAATTTAAAAAAAAAGTCATACTGAAGAAATACATTAAAAAATAGAAACTAATTTTTTTCTATCTGAAATTTGGATATTTTCAAAGCCAAAGTTTTAAAAGCATTAGAAAATCTACAATTGTAATTCTATGTCAGATTTTGGTTTCCGTTTGTTTAAAAAAAAAACGCGTCTTAAACACAAATTCGATTTTTGGATGCTATTAACCACATGCTAGGTGTTAATGGACAAAAAATACTCGCCACGAGAGATTCTGTAAAAATGCTAAATTCATGACAAAAGTTAATATTTCGTAACTATTGTACGTCATTGCCAATCAAGGCGTTCTCCAGCACAGATAACTATTAGTACTTTGAGGAGACCAATCCAACTGGTTTCTTTCGGCGATAAGTGTAAAATTTTGGAAGAATTGATAAATTATGGATCAGAAAATTATAGAATTATGGATCAAAAATCTGATACTGTTAGGCAATCAATATTCAAAGAATGATAATATGTAAAAAAAATAATAAGGGGAACTGGGGAAAAATAATAAGTGTTTATAATTATCTAAACAAAACCCCAGAGAATGCAAATCTTGAAAATACAGAATATTGTTATTAAAAAGACATTCTGTGCATGAAATAGATATGTAGATATCATACTTTCATTACTTTTTCAAATAAAATTTATCATATGTATTTAATGTTAGGAAAAGTAAATTATCAATTAATCAATTAAATTTAGGGTTCGTAGTAATGGGGACTTTTAATAGTAGATTCGAGTATAAAAAAATCACAATTCAAGATTTCAAATTTCTAATAATGATTTATAAATTAAAAAAGAAAATGGTAGAATTAATTAAAATAATTAACACTTCAACTGTTCAGTATTTAAATCAATTTTATTAAATTTTGTGTTCAGACGAATTTTGAAATCTAATAGTAGATTCGAATATAAAAAAATCCTATTCAAGATTCCATATTTCTAATAATGAAATATAAATTAAAAACGAAAAAACAGAATTACTTTAATAAATTACAGAATTACTTTAATAAATGTGGGGGTTTTTTTTGAAAATGTGAAAGCTAAATTTAAAAGTTCAGAAGCTCATTGTAACCGAAATGAAAACAAATAGTATTTATCACGCTTCATAAATTCCTTCTTACATATGTTTATTTCGTTCGATAACATTTTATTTATATATTATTCTTTGAGGAAACAATTTGAAACTATCATCTTTATCAAATAAATTAGATACTTTTCAAAAGCCAAACGTTTTTGAATTTTAGCAAAAAAATAAGCTATGATTTTCTATATGAATGTGTTTACTTGTTCAAATATGTTTACTTTTTGAATAAAAATAAACAGTCGACATATTAGAATAAAGACATATACTTTACGCGATTTCTTATAAATCGTTTTATTTATGCATTATACATTTTTATCCAGAAAATAAATTTCATTTACATTGATATACCATTTAAAATTTTCGCTATTGTGAAAACTCAATAATATTTTATTTCTAGTTATATGTATAACATGTTTATTACTTTTATAAAGTAAACATATTTGTCAATTTCATCCCTAAATTAACACATTAATGTTTAACACGCAATAGAATGAATGGATAGCGATTTAAAGATCACGAAAATGTTTATCTCTAATTGAAATAATAATTAATTCCCTTGTTTTTAATTGGAACAACCAATTTTTGAACCTCATGCTCTAAACGGAATAATGTAATTCAATTAAATGATTAAGAAAATGACACCTGCAATAAAATTAATTGCCAATTCGTTTCTTCTGGGACTAATAGCAACGAAAATTATTCAATTTAAACATCGCTATTTTACTTTATTCTATTTATGAATTTTCTTATCATTTTTGAATAACAATGCTAAGTCATTGTAAATAATTTAAAATGTATGTTGAAATCATCGCTTTGAAAGTCTCCGTGTATAAGATAAATAAAAATTAAAACTCTTAAGTAATTTGTAAAATTTAAGCTACTGAATAAATTTTCTTCAAATTTTGCTCGCACATATATTTTGCTATTTTTAACCACAAGGAAAATTTTAAATGTTTCTCGGCAGTTAATTAATTGATTCTTTTATTAATTAAAAATTGCCCAAATATATGAAAATATTATATTATGTTTAGTGTTGCCATTCTTAGCGAATACAAAAATAATAAAAATTGCATTTACTTTGCTTCAAGCAGCCGTTTGCAACGTTTAACTAAATTATGCATCATTCTTTAGAAATGATTAATGATTCATGAAAAAAATTACTTCAGATGATTTTTAAAATCTTTTGGTATAACTTGTATAATTTCTGTGTAATTAATTAAATTTTTTTTTAATTCAAGTTATAGGAACAATTTTTATATTGTTAAATTTTATATAAAAGCATCTTAAATATTAAGAATATTCATTTTTAAAGAAATTGTGTCATAAACATGGAATAAATATGCAAATAACCAACTCCAGTTTAAAACAAAGAAACTGATTGGATAGCAGATGGTTCTTCTGTCATCCCAGAATTCCTCAGTGTTTCTCAACCGATTGGATGGCAGATAATTATTCTGTCGTCTGATAATTCTTCAGTATTTTTTATATTTTATTTTTATTCTCTAATTTTTCTCTTTTGTATTAGTTTTATTTTAATGGAATTTTTTTAAAGGATAATTATTTATAAACAGTTCTTTCTGCTTATATCAGTGTGACAATATTATTATGTTTCAAAAAATTGAACTTGAAAGCATTTTTAATCCAATCAATGACAATTATATAAATTTAAACTATTTAGCATAATTAAAGATTTAGCAATGTTAGACGCAAGAGTACACATAGGATGTAGGATAATAGAATAATGGATTCGAATCCTTAATCTATCAAACGATTTCGCTCCTTCAGTACTATAGCATTATCAGAGAGGCTTGAAGAAAATCTTTAAAAAAACTTTTCTAAACATAACATCTGGTTAATATAACATAGTCTAAACATGATGACCTTTGACTAAACGTGAACATAGGTTTCCTATTCAGATTTCAGACGGAATGGTAACGAACTTGTAAATAAAATCCGTAACTGCAAATTTATAAACAGTATATTTTCTCTTATTAGTATGACCTAATATCTAATTTCTATATCGCTTAAGACAGACTTATTATTTCATTAAGAAAAAATTGCTTCGCATGAAATGAATTAATTCTTATGTTAAGTGAATCCACAAATATATTTTTCAAAAAGTTACGAAAAGTAACTTTTTGTATAATATCTCAGTCTTATCAATCATATTTAGCAAACTATTCTACACTGTGGTAATATAAACAAAAAAAATCAAATTTTATGCTACTAAAAGTTATAAAACTTTGAAATTCGTTATTTTAGACGAATTTCACAGTTAAACTGCAGTCTTCAGAAAGATTTTAAGGCTTTATTTGTGCTATTGTTAATAAACTTATATTTTTCCGAACACATATAATTATTGCTTTAAAAATATTTTTAGTATATAATTATTCTTTAGTCTTTTATTTAACTTTCTTAGTCTTAATCTTTTAGTTATTTTATTGAACGAATGATGTCTCATTTTAAAGCAACATTTCATAAAACAATGATTCCCCCCCCCCTCAATTTAGCAAAATATTTACTTTTTGTGTTTGAGACTGTAGAACATTTAGAATTAATATGGAAATTAAAGGAACTCAACAATTCACCAAGGAAAAAAAGAAAAGAAACAAATATATTTCTTTTCCTAAATTAATATAATAATTATATCTCATAGATCTCAAATCAGTTTGAATGTGCAAAATAAAATTTTAATACTTCTTCTATAATGCAAAATTTTATCTGTTTATAAAATTTGTTTTTAATTTTTTTATAGTTTTACTTATACGGGAATTTGGTTTCATTTAAGTTTTTGTAATTAGAAGAATTCTATATGTTAATCCTTTTGTAACATTTATTTATATATTTTGTGGATTAGTCCCGCCTGTATATAGAATTAATTGCAGAACATAAATCGTCTTAAATAAAGTAATTTTCATAGATTAATTTTTATTTCAAGTCTTTAGTACCGTTGTTTATAATTAGATTTTAAATATTGCTTTATTCTGTGATAAAATTAATTTAATTTTCACTTTATATTTTTTGTCGTACAAGGCGCATTCTTTTTCTATTAATATTTAATGCTAGTTTAATGTGTGTTTAATATTTTACTTTTGAATATATAAACCAATAATAATTATATTTTTAATTTCAATTAAATGTTTCTCATTTTCAAGAATATAATTGTATACTTCCAAAATTTGGGTTGAACAGCTAGCTATAAATCTATCAAGTTTAGTCATAAAATAAATTCATTTTTCAATCGTATATTTTAAAGTATTAATCGTTTTTTACTAAATATGACTAAGAGACTAAATATGTCGTTCATATAAATTATAAATTACAATTTTTTTTCAATTTTGATGAAATTTGACACACATGCTCTCCAAAACGAGAGGAACATCGCAGTCAACATCAAAATTTTTAATTAAAATTCAGCTTTTCTTTTTTTTTTTTTTTTTGCTACATCTTTTAGAAAATCTATGTATATCAAAAATGATTTTTACACTATTTTATAATTAAAATCGTTTATTTTTTAAATGACAGCAATTTCATAATTATAATTTTAATAATTATAATTATAATTTTTCTCAAATTTATTAAATGTTTTAAATCATAAGAACAAGTTACATACAATTTTGAAGCAAGGACACACGACAGTTTTAATCCAACCAGCTCATCGCATTTTTATGTTATCGATTTCACATACACGTGGATTGATAAACACGAGGATGTAATTTAAGAAACGTTTCTTTTTTTATTTTATTTTATTTTCCAAAAAGATAAATAAGAAAGGTCGATATTTTTTTTAATATAAGTGTCAAATTATTAGAGATTACAATGTTTTCTTTGTGGACACATTATTCTCTAATTATGAAAAAGCAGAAATATAAACCTTTTCATGCGCGTCTTTTTCTCCGACGAAATTAAAGACACAAAAGCCAGGTTTAGCAATATTGCGCCACCATTTGACATTCTGCGAGAGCCTCTGACGAAATCGCTGGTAGAATTGTGTCGAAATACTTAAGACCTTTTTCGAGGAGATTATTACCCGTCAAAGCCTTATGTCGGGCAGAGTTCTTGTCCATTTAACGATTACTTATTTGTTAAAATCATTTTTCTCATCTTTATTATTTTGCTTTAATATTTTGCGCAAATGGAAGGGAAGCAATTGTGGTGTGTTTGTGTAGTGTAACTTATATTATTCTAGCTCTTGGATGCTCGTGAGCTGCAAGAACAATTTTCCTCTATTGTAAAATCACTGGGTAGTAAAAATATCTTCGGGCTTTTCTTCTACTATCTCAGAATTTATATAAAAGAAAGATTAATTTCTATATAAAAGAACGAACGAACTAATTTCAGTTTTTATTATGTTGGTTTTAATAAATTCCTTTATTATATTTCATTATTCTTTAACAAGAACAAATTTGCATTAGAGTGCTTATGTTATAATGGAAAGAAATTTAATACATTACAATATATGTTAATCATAATCATAATCATTAAAAGTTCTAGAGATGATAGAAGAATATGAATAGAGGTGGAGATAACAGAAAAATTTTGACTTTATAATGGCCTATTGGAGATCCGATTCAATCGCCATATGTACAAATTTTATCAAGTTATAATTAAATATAATACATTACAATATATGTTAATCATAATCATTAAAAGTTGTGGAGATGATAGAAGAACATGAATAGAGGTGGAGATAACAGAAAAATTTTGACTTTATAATGGCCTATTGGAGATCCGATTCAATCGCCATATGTACAAATTTTATCAAGTTATAATTAAATATAATACATTACAATATATGTTAATCATAATCATTAAAAGTTGTGGAGATGATAAAAGAATATGAATAGAGGTGGAGATAACAGAAAAATTTTGACTTTATAATGGCCTATTGGAGATCCGATTCAATCGCCATATGTACAAATTTTATCAAGTTATAATTAAATATAATACATTACAATATATGTTAATCATAATCATTAAAAGTTGTGGAGATGATAGAAGAACATGAATAGAGGTGGAGATAACAGAAAAATTTTGACTTTATAATGGCCTATTGGAGATCCGATTCAATCGCCATATGTACAAATTTTATCAAGTTATAATTAAATATAATACATTACAATATATGTTAATCATAATCATTAAAAGTTGTGGAGATGATAGAAGAACATGAATAGAGGTGGAGATAACAGAAAAATTTTGACTTTATAATGGCCTATTGGAGATCCGATTCAATCGCCATATGTACAAATTTTATCAAGTTATAATTAAATATAATACATTACAATATATGTTAATCATAATCATTAAAAGTTGTGGAGATGATAGAAGAACATGAATAGAGGTGGAGATAACAGAAAAATTTTGACTTTATAATGGCCTATTGGAGATCCGATTCAATCGCCATATGTACAAATTTTATCAAGTTATAATTAAATATAATACATTACAATATATGTTAATCATAATCATTAAAAGTTGTGGCGATGATAGAAGAATATGAATAGAGGTGGAGATAACAGAAAAATTTTGACTTTATAATGGCCTATTGGAGATCCGATTCAATCGCCATATGTACAAATTTTATCAAGTTATAATTAAATATAATACATTACAATATATGTTAATCATAATCATTAAAAATTGTGGAGATGATAAAAGAATATGAATAGAGGTGGAGATAATAGAAACATTTTGACTTTATAATGGTCTGCATTTGAGTACTAATTTTATGAAGTTATAATTAAATATAAAGCGTTATAATAAATGTTAATCGTAAAAAGTTGTAGAGATGATAAAAGAATATGAGTAGATGTAGAGATAGTGGAAAGATGTTGACTTTATAATGGCCTGAGTTGGAGATCCAATTCAACCACTATGTGTATAAATTTGATCAAGTTTTAATTAATTATGATACTTTGCAATATATTTTAATCATAATCGCAAAAAATTTAAGTATGGCAGCTATTCATTAGAAGAATTTTGGCATTATGGTTGTAGGATATTGAGTTGGAAATTCGATTTCAATCATTGTGCATTCAGGTTTTATACAAGTTAAAATTAAATAAAATTCATTGCAATGTACGTCAGTAATAATCATTAAAAGATATGGATTTGGTAAATATTAAGTAGAAGAATTTTGTTTTGTAGTTGGAGGAGATTAAAGGGGAAATTCGTTTCAACCACCATGTATGCAAATTTTATACAAGTTATACTACACTAAACTACATTGAAAAAGTTCCGGAACGTTCCAAAATGTTTTGCCAATTTGGTATCTTTTTGAGAGATAACTAGATTCTCTTCAATGATATCACAGTGAATGAGGTTTTACAAGATACAAACTTTTCTTTATTTTCGTCACAAATTAATTTTTATTAATTAATTTTTTACATTATTATGTATATAATTGAAATATAATTCTAAAAATTAATTTATGTACAGATAAAATAATGTCGATGCAGGTAAACAATTGGCATCAGCATTGAAACATATCTAACCCTATTTCCATCTGTGATTTATAAAAATATTTTTTTCTCAGAACCTCAGCGCTGCAGAAATTCGTTTTGATGACCTTCTATAGGCCAAGCTTTTAACCTAGAGCTTCCATACTACATGCCTATATATTTTGGAGGGTAAGAAAATACACAGTGGAATGAGTTTTTTAAATTTTAAATAAAATGTTTATTAATTAAAAATAAGAGACATTTTTAAGTTTTTTCCAACATAACTGCTGAAAATATTACATCATAAGGTTGAGTTTTACACCACTGTAAAGTTTAATAAATTGTCTTTTTAATAATGCTAATTTTTTCACACAATCTTCTCTCATTTTTTTAGTAAAAATATTTTTTTTAATTTAATTTGTAACGATATATTTCAGTTTTAACATATAATTCAAATCGTTTTCACTGTTGGTATAAATATTTCACCCTGGAATTTTTTTTTTATTACTGCTGACAAAAATATGAGCTTTTTCTTGCTGAGTAAATTTCTATTTAACATATGCTTTTGACAAAATTATTGAAATTTTGTTGTACTTAAGACTTAGTTGTACTTTGTTAGTAAGTAAGCAATGATGAAAATTTTTAAAAATTCGTCCGTTTTTAAAAACAATTGTACTTTTCTGTAATATATTTGAAAGAATAAAAATATATCATCAATCTTTCAAATTGAATATTCTGTTTTCTTTTTACTGTATTACATTGAATTTTTGTTGAATCAAAGAAATTTCCGTCAAATAATTTTCTAAGATAAACGGAAATTAGGAAATATATTCTGTAGTGTATATAAAATTCCAATGCTTAAATTTTTTTAAACATTTTATCCTTATATTTCTAACAAGCGGGCTCTGTCATCCACTCAGTTCGGCATGAATATTGGTTATATATATATATATATATATATATATATATATATATATATATATATATATATATATATATATATATATATATATATATATATATATATAATGATATTTTAAACTCTTAATTTAACCCAAATTAATTCCCAAGATTTTATCTTAATTTAGCCCATTGTAACTTCATTCTAAAATATTATCTTATTTCGTGATCCAATTCCACTTTCGTTTAATTAATTCCTCTGTAAAAATAATGCGCCATCAGTACTACGTATCAAGAGAAAGTGATATCTTTGGTTGCCCTGGAAAAGGTGTCAAAGGTCACCAAGTGTATTGAATTGACGCCTGGCCAGAAATCCTATGTTATATAAGACTAGTGATCATTTGTTCGTCCTTTATCGCCTTCTGCTTTTGTGTCGTGCTGCGTCTTCATGTAAATAATCATGTTTGCCTCCCAAGAGAGAATAAAACGGAATTAAAAATACAACGTCTGGTCTATGTCTTCAACCTGCACTCTGCTTCAACCAAAAAATATGTTATATATATATATATATATCAAAAATCAGGTTAACTTTTTAATTAATTAAAATTTCAAAAAAATTCTCAGGTTCACATTCTTAACCTTCGACGTATATATGTACCAAATTTGATTGTTGTAGGTCAAGCATTCTGGCCTGTAGAACGCCAATACATACACACACACATTTATTTTTATTATTATTATTAGATACTAACCACCTCTGATGATCAGCTGACTCACTGGGAATATTTATTATATTTAATTTCAAATAAATTGTTTAGATATAACTTCATGTCCATGATTCTGCCGAAACTGACAAACGTTAAAGCTGCATTATTTTAATTGTCTTACTATTCATTTTACTGTGCACCACCTTACTAACAAATAAGTATAACATCGAAGCGATATTTAAAATAGAAATGTCCGATTCATTTATCTTTTTAAATTATGTATTATAACATCATGTATTAAAAATAATAATGCATTAAAAATTGCATTATAATTTCACTTTTTTATTCATCTAGCACACTATACAGGTATTATACAAAATCCTTTTTTCTTAGTTTTCTAAAAAGGTAAAAAAATCAAGGGATTAAATATGTCATGCAACAATGAATATGGTTTGAATTCCAGGGCCACATAGTATATCATAATCTATTGTTGGATATTAGAAAAAAAATTTTTAATTGTCGAAATTCAGAAAAAAAATCTATAGCTGTTTAACTAATATCATTAAAAAGATAATGTTAAATTTTGAGACGGCACAAAATGTATTCTCATGCAATAATATTTTCGGAATTTATCACGGAAAAAAGTCAGAAATTCAGTAATGATAAATTTTTAATGAATTAAAGGTCTAATAAAAATTTCTGAAATTCTTAGTGAGGCGCATATTCTCTCGCTGCAAACTATATATTTGCTAAATTTTCTAACAATAGCTGAAATTGTCGGACCTGTGGAAGCCAAAACAGACACATTCATGTATATTATTAGTAGAGATAGAGGAGAATAGGCTTAAGCACAACAAGAGAGTTACTGTATTAATTGAAATTTGATCCCTTCGGTTTCAAATTTTGTGTGAGATGACAGAAAATTCAGCAAATGCAGAGCACAATGAACGAAACGGTGTTATAGGAATGTATAAAAATTCATTTTTAAAAGATGTCTTGCTGGATAAGCTTTCGAGAGTTGCATAAAATTTTTAGTTGAAAATTTTAGAAATCATCATTTTCAGGGAACCAACTGGTCAGCAAAGGCGATTAGTTAAGAATAATGCTGATTATTGCAATAGATAAGAAATTATCAATGTAATAGATAATAAAGGTAATAAATTGGAATGCCTTATATTTTATTTTGATATATTGCACGACTAAACGACTGATTGCCCAAAATTTCGTCATTTTTTATGCATTCCTTGAAATGACTCCATTTTTTTTAATATGAAAATGGAACAACAGATGTGGACAAATCCCATAGTATAGCACATTAAATTATGTGGAACATTAAATATAGCCCATCTAAATATAGCACATTAAATTATGTGGAACATTAAATATAGAAAATCTAAATATAGCACATTAAATTATGTGGAACACTAAATATAGCACATAGTATAGCACATTAAGTTATGTGGAACATTAAATATAGCACATTAAATTATGTGGAGCATTATCACATTGGAACTTTATCTTAGAACAGCTGCTTACTATTTAACTTTGTTTATTGTATACTGTAAAATGAATTTTCACGCTAAAGTTTTATGTTCTCTCCCTAAAACAAAGAAATGAAGACGACGTAAATCTGATTTATTCCACCTTTTAGAAGAATTTTTCACAGAGCGAAACATTTTATGTTTTTTTCAGATACATGCGTCTAAACTTGCGTAAGTCCTGTGCTACCGGAAAGTCTATATCTTTTTAAAATGTGAAAGAAAAGAAAAACAAAAGGAGGACTGCAATTCTCGAAAGAATGCGCGCATAAAAGGATAAGAAAATTCAATTCTCTTTGCTTATTGTGCATGAGTTATAAAATGTTAAAAAAATATTCGAAAATTGTTTACACCATTTCGTCGCTGTTACTTTTGACTTTTTTACGTGTTAATAACGAACTTATATGACTCTAAATTGCTGCGTCTTTTGAAATTTTTTCCTAGATATTTACTTTATTTTTTATGTCTACTAATAAGAAAGATGAATTTGTGCGCGTCTACATGTGTAATGGCTTTCTGCACTTTATAGGGCAGTTTATTTTTTTTTTTAACTGGAGAAATCAAATTTGGCACGAATATCTCTTTAGAGAATATGAAGGTACACTTCTAAGTGATTTATATCGAAATTTTCATTAGAATTTTAATTCGTTCCAATTTGATGTTTTCCTGCGATAACTTTCGAATAAAAAATAATTTCGAAAATGCATAGAATTAAATTTTACCCTATTGTAAAATTTTGAAGAAAAAAAAATTGCTTTTTAACTATATCAGTTCTGTTGTCAGGCAAACTTTCCTTAAATTTTGGCAAGATTTTTACTTTCTCCAATACGTAGTACTGTGGTGTATAGCATATAAGCCAGTCAACAACTACGCTACAGGAGCGTATGCTTTTGTATCATGGTTTAGTTACTGGACTGCGAAACACAAGGTCCCAGGTTCTATCCTAGCGCATCACATACCGTTAAATTGGTGACCTCGGACGATGAACCTTTAACCTTCGTACAGCTGTTGTGGCGCCATCTACCCACAGCAAACCAAAGTCATCAGACTCACTTGACGCAGCAAACCAAAGTCGCCACACTCACATGACGCAGCATCAGCAACCAATCACCCACACACACTCGCTACTCAACTGGGTACAAGCCCATTAGACAACAGCTAATAAATACATCACCACTCAACGGCCATATCGTTCGTCTCACTTCCGACTCACTGGAGGGAGAGTACTGTGATGAATAGCATATAAGTCAGTTAACAACTACGCTACAGGAACGTACGCTTTTGTATCATGGTTTAGTTACTGGACAGCGAACCACAAGGTCCCAGGTTCTGTCCTAGCGCATCACATATCCCAAAATGCAAAAAAAAATATCATAATAGGGAAAAATTTCAAACTCCAGATTTTAACAAATCTCCGTGTTTTACATCTCCCTGAGTTCGAAAAACATATTTTGTAAAATGTCCGTCTGTCTCTCTAAAATAACTCAAAAATGCTTTGAACTAGAAGGATAAAATTTGTTATACGGTTTTTTCATTAAATGTGTAAAACTCTATCAAATTTTTAGCAATATCCGTTCAGTGGATGTCTCTGTAAATAACAAAATAACTGCAAAACAAAGAGGGCTAGATGAATAAAATTTGGTACTTATATTTAACATCTATTTTGCAACACCTATCAAATTTTAAGCCAAATCCAATGACCGGTTGGCCATGTGTTGATTTGTACTTTCAGAAACATATAAATTCGATACCTCATAAACACAACTACTATATAGTAATACATACAGTAAATTTGGTTTTAGATTTTGTTACTACAAGTGTAGATTTGGGGCTATCCAAACATAAATACTATAATCACCTGCCGGATACTATTAATCACATGCCAAATATTAATCGCCAAAAGTCACGCCAAGGATAAGTAACACGGTAGATTCAGTAAAAATATATTAAATTCAGACCAAAAAATATTTCGTAACTATTTTACAGCAATTCCCTGCAATGCGTTCTTTGGGGAAACACTTTTATTAGAGAATGTGCGAAAAAGACCAGTTTCGCTGGTTTAAAAATATTTTTAAACAACTTTCAACAGTGCTTTCATTGCAACAATGAAATTCAGACCAATTTCACGGCAAATTTTAAATTGCCACATAAAGTTCTTAAAAACGAATTAAGAAAGGTTTATTATATTATATTCAGAATTTGGATCGGAAATAAGGAAACGAAACTACATTACTACAAAAAAATATTGTGTATTTCGATTACCCAAGGATTTCCAAAAATTACGAAGAATAAGTTTTTAATGATTCTATAATATCATGGAACCCGATTCCATTAAACTCCTTTAACTCCCACTTTCACTTTTTCCGATGAAAAAAATAACAATTTTTTTAGTATATATTGTAGCGAAAATTACTCCTTCGAACCAAGCGCCGATGGCTCAGACGGCTGAACGACGCATCTCATCGCGGAGCGGAAGGTTGCGGGCTCAAATACAGCCAGGCGAACTGCCAAAAATTGCTTTTTAATTTCAATTTCTTTATATCAGACTTATGCAAATTTATGTTAATTATTCTAATATGTTATTTATGTAAATTCCTAATTTTCTGCGGGACTTCTTTTCTGCGGGCCTTCAAATTCTAGAAGGTTCTTGAACTGTATATAAGTAGTTTCACAATCGGTTAGATTGTTATTAAACTCTTCAGTTGATCTTGAGTGTGTTCATTTCCATTGGATTTACTACATTCACTTTATCTACGTGACAATATTTTTTTTAGACGTCACTCATTGTAAAAAGATACACCGATAATTTTCTAAAGCACTATTCAGGTAATTTCATTTAAAAATTTCGATCTAATAAGAGGTAAACTGAATATTTTTTAGTTCGTACTCTCGCGATTTTTTTTTTTTTTTCAATATTGCTTTTTCCTGTATTGATAAAGCGCCACTGCTGGTTTCAATGGCAATCGGTAGGGTTGCCATAATTACCTAACATTAATTTTATTGATACGTCTAAATATTAAATAAAGAATCCGGTCATAAAATCAGAAAACTACTTAAGAAAATTTTAAACAAAGTTCTATTTTTAATTACTCTTATAAGTATAGAGAAAGTGTGGTAATCGTCAAAAAATTCGAATTCTAGAGTTTGACGAATCTAGAATTACTAAACCTCTCTGAGCTCGAAAAAGACATTTTGCAATTATATCCGTCTGCTTGTAAAACAAAGAGCTCAAAAACGGATTGACGTAGATGGATGGAACTTGTAAACAGTCTTTGCAGATTTCTTTTAGATTTTCAGTAAAATCCGTTCTAGAGGAAGTCTGTCAGTCCGGCTCTTCGAATATATAATAGCCACAAAACGAAAGGAGCTAAGTGGATGAAATTCAGTACGCAGATTTAACAACTATAATGTAGACACCTATCCAGTTTTGAGCCAAATCCCAAAATGGTGGACCGTATGTCGGTCTGTACTTTCAGAAACATGTAAACGGTGATAACCCAAAAACGCAATGACTTAAGCACATCAAATTTGGTATAGGATTTTGTGATTACAAGTGCAGTTTTGTGTAATTTAAATCATCGCGTTTACATGTTTCTGAAAGCACAGACCGACAAACAGCAATTCTCGAAGTTGAGTTTGACTGAAAATTTGATATGTGTCTACAGTATAGATGTTTAATCTGGGTATCAATTTTTATCTATCTAGCTCTCTAGATCGTATGCCAAATTTCAGCAGTCTAGCTTAAAGCGTTTTTGAGTTATATTGTTCATAGACAGATAGACAGACAGAAGGACATTTTCCAAAAATGGGTTTTTCGAACGAAGGGAGGTCTGAAACGTGGAGATTTGTCCAAATCTCGAGTTCGAATTTTTCGACGATTACCATACTTTCTCTATACTACATATATGACAAAGTAAAAAGGGATATAAATCTAATATAGCAATTGATAAAGGATCGAAATTATGATTATGATCTTACCAATCATTTAAAAATATTTCCTGTTGATGTAATACGGAAATTTGGAAAGCGTATTATCAACTCAGATATCATCCTCGTCTTTTGACAGAAGTTCAAAATTATAAGATCAATCCCAAAACTGCCCTGGGCCGTGGTGGCCTGGTGGTAAGGTCTCTGCTTGTGAGCCGTAGGGTTTCAGGTTCGAGACTCCATTCTACCGAAGAACCGACGTGTAAGGGGGTCTGTTGCACGATAAATCAGTAAGGGCCAAACATCCTCCCGTTGGTGTGGTGTGGAGAGGAGGGTGCCAGCTCTGGTGTCGTCCTTGTCATCTGACCGAGGTTCAAAATTACGAAGACCGTCCCAAAACAGCCCTAATGTTGCTTTAAACGGAACGTTAATATAGCTAACTTACTAACTAACTAACCCAAAACAGCCCTAGCGTTGCTTCCAAATGGGTCCCAAATATAAGCTGAAGTAAATCTTTATAAACTTAGCTTAGAAAATTATTCAGTTGGATTAAAATGAAGGCATACGAGATTTTGGTCGTTGTTGTAAAAATACAAATAAGTGAATGAAGAAATTTCGTAAACTAATTAAAATGATTACATTTTTACTAAATAAAATATATATAAAAGTAAAGTTTGAAACAAAATTTCCACGGAAACAAATAAGAATATTAATGAATAAGTTTATATAGCAAGAATATAATTATGAATTTAGCCGTTTGTCAATGCTATTGTGCAAAAATTAAATAAAAGTTTTATTTAAAAAATTAAACAATGCTGCTTATTTTTTGCTTTTTTTTTTTTCATTGGAATTTACACAAGTGACGATCTTTACTTTAAACCGTTCATGCATCCAAACAGTTTAGACTTTTGAAAGTTTCTTTCTTTGATGCCTGCTTGAAAAAAAGAAAAGAAAATATTTCAGTTACAACATGATTTTCACACTCTAAATTCACTCACAAAGAAATTGCAACTTCAAAAATTTCTTCATGCAGTATGAAATTTCAACATCTTCCCATATTGCATCATTTATTTCAACTCCATACATAATGGAGAAAAATTACAATGTAATGTGGAAATTCTGAGCCTGCAAGGGTAGATTTTCGAAGCTTTCAAGAAAAAGAAACAAGAAAAGAAAAGAGGGGACAAAAAAAAAAAGAACGCAAACGAAATCTGGAACAAAGAGCAGAATAGAAAATGGCTGAAACTACAAAATAAAAGAAAGGGTGTTGAAGACCAGTAAGCTACGAAAATAAGAGGACGTAAAAAAATAAAAAGAAGAAAAAAGAAAAGGGATGAAAAATCAAACCAGTTGTAAGCTGAAAGGCATTAAAAATAAAAGCAAGTAGTGTGGATAAAAGAAATCTGAGAACGCAAAGCGATATCTATCGCGCAGACGACTTTTTTCCCGTCGTTGCACAATTCTATTTACTCGCCTGGAATTTCGCTAAATTCTGAAAAGAAGCAGATTATTTTTCAATGAAATTAAAATGAAAGAATTATTGTCATTATCGCAAATTTTGAAATGTCGCAAAACAGAAAAGAAAATTATCACAGAATTAGAATGAAATTCAACTCCTATAGCTTATTTTACAAAGTTGACAAAGAATGTAAGGTAATTGAAGCTTTTCTTTGTCTAAAACACGCAGCCGTTAAAAAGTAAACAGAATTTAAAAGTTGCAAATTCATTACTCTTTGTATTCTGAGAGAAAAAAAAAGTTGCCACATATAACAATGCATTGTCTTAGCACAATCCTGATAAGTACCAGTGCGTTTTTATTTTCAAGCAGAACATCAAAACGTTCATTATTTTGATTTCTACATGAAATAAAGTGATTTGCTTTGAATTGTTAAAATTTCATAAAGAAAAAAGATATCGTCTGCAACTGTTCTTTGACTATCAAACAATAAATGTTTAAAAATAGATCTGCATTTATTCCAATATAGGAGAAGGCATCTTTCATAAACATGTTGACTTATTCTTGTTGTTCAATTATCTTCGAATTAAAATATTCTACAAGGATAATATTTTGTCTAGATAATTGTTTTTGAAGCATGTTTTGAACTCGTTATGTATACAAACAAAGACAATTGTTCTCATTGCTAAAGAAATATTGATAGCAAACACAGAAGCACGAAATACTTTACTTTAGATTTAAATGAATGAAATGGAATAAAATGGCATTCTAAATAAATTATTAAATTTATTTTTCTGTTGAGGTTACACAACCTCATTTCAATGTCAATATAGCTAGTAGGAGCAGGATTTGAGTTAGGATCCAATTTCCCTAATATCAAGATATAACGAAAGACATTTAAAATTCCTTCGGAATGGATGCTCGCGAGAAGTACACACACAGGACGACCAGGCAACCGTTGACTCTTCCGTATAGGCCGGAATATTTTCACCTGCTAAGCCTAACGTGCTTTGTATTTCGTAAAAGACTACTGAAATATTCATAAAAAATACCGTTTGCATAAAAATGAAATTTTTAAACATGTGACAGCAAATGCTGATTGTTGCGTACAAGCCGAAGCATTTTCTCTGTTTAAGACTAACGCGTTTTATATTTTGTAGAGATACTACTTAAATATTCGTAAAATATCGCTTGCATAAAAATGAAATAATTTTTAAATATGTGATAGTAGATATCATATTTTCAATCATGGTTTAAAATATATTTTATATTTAGTATTAAAAAACATATAACATATTGTGTGTTTTGTTATGATGGATAGTATTTTAATCAAAACGAGATTATTAATGCAAAATATAAAAACGTAAGAAAAAAATAAATATTTACGAATAATATTTTAAAATACTTTATAAAAATTGCAATAATCAATGCTTTAAAGTTGTATGAAAAATCTCAAAATGCAGATAAGTATAGAGACCTTGTATTACACAATTTATATTCAACTATGCTTCTAAGTTTTAAATTATCTATTTTACTATAAATAATTTGGTATTTTCTCATAGTCATCAGAAAAATTCTTAGATCGACCATTCATAAATTTACATACCCCCGCCCCTCCGCCTCCCCAACCAAGAAAGATAATTGAACTTTTAGTCATGATTGCACGAATAAAACCCTTGCTAGAATAACATCTTATCTCAAACGAGAGTATAAATTGTAACAACCATTTCAAAACGAACACGTGTTCCCCTTTACATGAGTAAACACGTGTTTCTGTTTATATTTTCGAAAATCTAATGATTCACATTTCAAAAATCCTATGATTCACCTACCTCAATTTGATCTAGGACAGGGAAGGCGAACCTTTATAGATCAACGTGCCATTTTTTCTAAAGAAATATTTAATTAGGTATAAACGTGCCGTCATATAATTTTGACTTGTGATTATTGGTAAAATAATAAAACTATCTAACAACTCAAAACTCTTTATTTACTATGAAAAAAAACAACAATTTGCACTGTATAATTGTAAATGTTTTAGTTATCCGTGTAATTCAAATTAAAGTAACATAACTGTGACTTCTGTTGTTGCAGATTAGATGACAAATAACTTATATTAGGATTATAAAATGTTCTTTTAGCAGAATGCATGCTGAATTGGGAGTTATCTGCCAAATGGTTTCTAAACGAGTCTTTAATGTTATTCATCTCTGTAAATAATGATTCGCAGGCATAGGTAGATGAAAAGATAGTTAAAATAGCATGAGCATTTTCTTCAAATAGTTGAATGTGTCTGGAATCAACTACCATGTTTCCGAAATTTCGTTACTGGCATTTGAACTTATATTGCTTCTTTATCTTTCTGTTTCAATCAATTCCAACTTTTTCCTTGTTTCAATAAATTTTTGAATCCTTGTAGAACCAGATTGGAAATCAATCAGTTGCATTTCAAATTCTTCAACTTCCAACCAATCGAATTGGGACAAGTTCAGTTTATCAAATGAAGTCACCTGCAAACCGTTTTGTAAACCGTAAAATGGTGGCGTACCCGAAATATTGTCGCGTGCCGTTGGTTTGCCACCCCTGATTTAGGAAATGAAAAATAGTAATGTATTATTTGTCAACGGATTATAAAGCCCACCGCGCTTTTGCGCATGCATTAAGATGAGTTTAATTCGTCGAAATAGGGGTGAGAGGAAAGATGAAACGAGGAGATGTTTATATCTATACATAGTATAAAATAAATCTCCTGAAAGCGTCTGTATGTTGAAACCCTAAAAACTTGAGAAATACTTAACTCATTTTGGAGATATTTGTACCATTTTGTAGGGCATTTATTGGGGAAGGTTTTAGCATGTTGAAATCATATCAAAATAAAAAAAGGAGTTTTATAATTGCGATTTTAATTATTTTCCTACTACGATTCGCGCATGCTTAAATTAGAAATATCTGTGCTTTGCACTTATCCGCGCGTGAGCGGAAATCTCAAACTTCGCATGTGCAAATAGCAAGAGCTGTGGCATTCATATGCGATACATTTCTTTGTTTACATTTGATTTTAAACAGCGATTCAAGTCTCATTATCCCCAAAAGAAGGAAATGCAACCTTGGCCGGAACATATTAAATACCAAAACGCTTCGTTTGTTGCGCGATAATGAAAATGTAGAGGAAAGAAACGTTAGGTTAGCAAATATCAGAGAAAGAATGTCCACACTTTTTTCACAGGAGAGTTCTTCTGCTGAGCGAAGTAATCATCTCTCTTTAAAACGCACTGCAATTGAATTACAGAGACAGAATGAATCTCACCTGTCTGCTGTAAGAAAAAGGCCATTTAAATTTAAAACACAGAGGAAGTGAAAGAACAAACGTTCCTTATTTGCTCAGAAAAGGAGTACTCCGCACTGAATTTCGATCCATGTGTGTATTACAGAAATGATGCCTCGGTTTCAATAGGAACAATGTTATAGACCAGTGGTTCTTAACCTTTTTAAGCCGCGACCCAAATTTGAGAAATATTTGAGAAAAAGTCAAAATTTTTTCATTGCTTTATTTTAGATCGTATTTTTAAAAAATCTTCAATCCTGATGAAGATTTTTTTTAACTTACAAATTTTTACTTACAATTTTTTTTTTAACTTACAAAAGTATTTTTCGATCCAAGGAAAATTTAATTAATAATCAAGTGTTTTTAATAATTTTTATTGACCAAATTAAAATATATTTATAACTTTTTGAAAATAATTGACATTTTAACTTATTCCTAAAAAAAAAAAAGAAATATCAATACATATGTTAAGTCTTTTAAATTTTAAATGCAAGTCATACAGTTTTAATGAGAACCTTGTGCTTGAATACATTTTGAAAGATCTTCAAACCTCGGTTGAATGCTTGTCAAGGAGCACCTTATATCTATTTCAGGATTTAACTTGTTCCGGTAATTTTTTTTTTTTTTTTTTTTGATTACACACTGAGCCGAAAAACCAGCCTCACACATATATGTTGTCGGACATATATTGAATCCGAGTTGAATATATGTCGGACATATATTCAACTCGGAGAATTTAGATGCTAATGGGTGTTTCTTTTCTCTCAAAAATAATTCGACTTCTGTCTGCGCGCACGCAAAGCAATGGCGTGCGTATTACCAACACCTCCTATACTCTGTTTCACCCCAACTTGGCAGTATTGTAAAAGGCAGAAAATGTGACGCTCCGCGCTGGGAAAGAGTTCCTCATCCATTTTGACTTTAAAACAACTAAAATGCGCTGAAATTTATCAAATTATATCATAAATTACAGATATCGTTTTTTATCAGCATGTATTTAAAATTATTCTCAAGTTAGAAGTGCTTACCTGTTAAATATTTTATAAATAAAGCGAACGAATAAAACCAAAAGATTGACATAATGAATTCCACTTTGTAGAACTGGTCTCCAAGGTCAAATATTTGGCGCGCTTCTCTTGTACGCCCTCGCCAGCTTTGCTCCATTTAGTTCTCACCGTTATTATCATCATACGTACTTTTTTTGCTCTCGCTTTTTAATCAGCTGATATTTTTTGATCTTGTTAATCACATTCATTTTCGATTGTTGATATTTATTCAAGTGGTCATTTCTAAAATGTCTGAAATTTGGTGTATTACTAACTTTTTTGGTTCGACTCAGCGCGACCCAAGAAATATGCTTCGCGACCCAATTTTGGGTCGCGACCCATAGGTTAAGAACCGCTGTTATAGACTGTCCATATTGTTCAGCTTTAGGAACAGCTTTGATATACAAAATAATTTAAAAAGTAATTTATCGCCAAATTTTAGCGAAATGGCCGAGTGTGGCGAGAACGACAGCAATAGGGTAACGGTACCAAAAGCGCCACCGAAAAATTACCAACCTCACAAGGCGCAAAATGACTGTATATCAAAGCATAGCCCAGCTTTTAAAATGGAAAGATGAATCAAAAGGCATGTGTTGTTTACAAGGGAAAATTGAAACCATTTTAACAGTCGGAATATGGAATAACATTGATATACAGTCATTTTTACCCAAAAAACAGTTTGTCGCCAAATTTTAGCGAAATGGCTGAATGTGGAGCGAATGGCAGCGTTTCTAATCTAAGGGTTCCGAGGAACACTGCTGCAAATTAACAGAAATATAGAAAAAAGTCAATGAACGCAATAAAATGAAATGCATGCAAAAAAATCGTGCAAATTAATCGAAAATAATGAAAGTAAGAGAAGAAGTATGTGCAGCAGGAAAAAATCAAGGAAAATGAACTGGAAAGATCAAAATACAGTAGCATACAGTAACATAAAAAATGGCGGCCATGTAACCCCAAACAAAGCACCACGGTAAAATTGCCAACCTTGCAAGGCGCCAAATGACTGTATAGCTCATGACTCAAAGCTCAACCCTAAATATTTCTGAATATGTGCTATAAAATATTGTTTTGTAGTTATTTTTGATGATTTCTAAATATCTTTTTGATCCCGCGTGTCATTCCCATGTCATATCGGGTGGAGGCTAGACTTAAGTCTAAAGCTAATATTTCCTCTTAGATGTTATGCCACGGGCAACGCTGTGCGGGTACTGCTAGTTTAACAATAAAGTGAACTCGGATTACTCGCACACTGAATTAAAATAAAATAATACGACCAGAAACGGCACGATACTCATATACACGTGAAAAAAAAATATCTAAATAGTATCTAATAGGGTTGGAATCACTGTTACAGAATGACGAAGAATTCTGTAAATGCTCTCATTATTCGGCGTTTCATCCCTTTGTGAGATAGAATCGTCGAAAAGTAGTCGTCTCAGGATTCAGATTCGAATTGTGTGAGAACCAATCTTTTAAACAAAACATGAATTAGTAACGTCATTTAACAGAAATAATCATTTCGTTCCGAAAACCCGATGTAAAGATGCGGCGCTCAGCCCTGAGAAGAATCCATTGCTAATACACATATGAGACGCTCTTCATGAAGTAGTTATACAAGCTGAGAGACATAACACACGATTTGACCACATTCAGGGCACGAAGTGCAGATTGTATCATGGGCCTTCATTATCCTGAAAGAAATTATGGTAATTAATACTTATAGCGATCTTAAATACTCCTTGCCGAAACTAATATAAATGTTAAATTAAAAGAGAATATATATGCCCCTCTCTAACATTATTATTTGGTTTTATTGACATGATAATGTTTCTAGGTTGATAAACTATTTGTAAATTAATCGCTATAAATATTCTGTAAATTAATCAGATTGTATATATATATATATATATATTTAAATAGATAAATTTATAACTTTGATATCATCTGCAAATAATATCATGTGAGATATGATAAGCATGACCAGTCCATCAATATTCTAGAGATATCAAATTCGACACACTTACTGTTTCAGTATATATGCCCGCTAAAAATGGTTTTTCAAAATTTAGTTTACATTATTATTTAAAAATTAAATTTGTAATTGCGCAAACATTATTATCACACCACGTTCAAATTTTTTTTAAAAAATAGTTTTATAAATATTTCCGTATATTATTTAAAGTACCTGGGAAAACGAGCTTTGCTCGGTAGTTTTTTTTATAAAATCGTGTTTTTCCGGAGAAAATATTTAGATACGAATCACATACTGATTACATACGAAGATTTTTCAATTTTACTTGCATATGAACTGTTTTTTAAATAAAAAAAATCATAAATGCACTTATTTTAACATGTTATTCGAAATGGTTAATACAATAATTGCATTGTTGCTATTATTGTACTAACCATTCGCATTCGGATAATTTAATTGCATTGTTGCCATTATTGTATCAGCCGAATGTATTCGTCTTCGGATAATGTCATAAAGCGCCATCTCACAAAATTTTGTGATACCAGTAGGTTATCATCCTATGGCGACAATGCAAGTACTACCAAAAAAATTTACGAGAGGGCGCTATATGACATTGTCAGCATGAGAGCAGATAGAAAAAGGCTTTGATAGTTAGTCATAAAAAATGTTCCTTTGTGTGTAAAATCTCTTTTTTCTTTTTCAGGAGAGACACCTCTGTAGATAAACTTAAAAAACAAAACCTTATCTACATATACAATTTGATCCTAATCGTTAGAGCCGTTTCCAAGATACACGAAATAAACATATATATATGTAATGATATTTTAATTCTAACTTCAATTTAATTAATTTCCAATATTTTATCTTCATTTAGCCCATAGTAACTTCATTCTAAAATATTCTCTTATTTCGTAATCCAATTCCACTTTCGGTTTAATTAATTCCTTTGTACGTATCAAATGAAAGTGATCCCTTTGTTGCCCTTGAAAAGGTGGCCGGAAATCCCATGTTATATAAGGCTAGTGATCATTTGTTTAGTTCCTTTTTGCTTCTTTCTTACTTCTGCTTTTGTGCCGCATTGCGTCTGCTTGTAAATAATTATGCTTTTCCGAGATGGATATTAAAGAGAGAATAAAATGAAATTAAAAATATAACATGTCTCTTCAATGGCTTCGAACCTGCATTCTACTTAAACCAAAATGTTATATATATATATATATATATATATATATATATATATATATAAAATATAAATACAGGGTGTTACCGAATTAAACCGTCAAATTCAGAGAGATGATAGTAGGCATCAGGAGGATAATAAATCACCATACAACATAGGGTCCCAAACGATGGTTAGTAGGTGAAAATCGCAAAAATGTGGGGAGTCTGAAAACTGTTGGAAACTGAAAAATTGATTTAAAAAAATAACAAATGGTGTTTTAACTATGAATTTTTTAAAAAATGAAAGCTCATTCTTAAGATTTTTTTCATGTAGTTAACATGCGGATATAATGATCTAAGGGGTCGTAAATTACTGAAACGAAAAAGTAGTTTATTAATTGCAAAAATATTAAAACTTGAAGAAAAAATAAAAGCTTGAAAATGTAAGGAATTTTATATTCTATAATGTGATATAAGCGTGTAGTGTGAAAACTGGGGAGTTTTAAAGATATTTAAAAAAAAAAAAAACTAAAATGGGAATCAGAAAACATATCTGCAATATCAGTACCGATGTTTGCAGAGAGTGTTGTCAAATTCGAAAGATAAATTCAGAACAAGGATAGTAGATGAAAAATTACCAGAAAACATAGGGTCACAGGTAACGTTTATTCAATGAACATCACAAAAACAGACGTCGTGAAGACAATGAGCTCGGCGAAAAGAATGTCCCTATGGACACGTATGTAAATTTTTCATGCTTTCGAGAAAAATAAAAGCAGCGAGCAAGTATTCATTAATGAGCAAATAAGAATTGATGGTTCATTCGCAAACAACAGATCGCAAACAAATGTTCTGGCGCACAATTGTCGATGTTTCCTGCAGTAAATACGGAGGAATGTGCTAGAAGAAAACAAAGTACTTTGTGCCATTCAGGTGTTCGGGCAGAAGATACGGTCCAAACAGATGACTCTGTCCAGATATTAATATCAAACTTGTGTGTACGTACAAGATAGTGATGTGGGGATTTTCGAATGACCAAATATTCGCATTGTGCGTGTTGAAGACACCTTCTCTCGTAAAACAGGCTTCATCTGAGAATAAAACACTAGCAGAAAAGTGTGCATCTTCCTGTGTGGCATCAAGCATCCAGCGTGCAAATTCCACCCGATTTGGAATTTTCACTGAAAAACGTTATCTTGCAACCCTATGTTTTCTGGTAATTGTTCGTCTACTTAATGCCTACTATTCTTGTTCTGAATTTATCTTTCGAATTTGACAACACTCTCTGCAAACATCGGTACTGATGTTGCAGCGATGTTTTCTGGTTCTCATTCTATTTTTCTTGAATATCTTTAAAACTCCCCAGTTTTCACACTACACGCTTTTATCAAATGATAGAATATAAAATCACTTACATTTTCAAGCTTTTATTTTTCTCCGGGTTTTAATATTTTTGGAAATATGGGTTATAAACTACTTTTTCGTTTTCAGTCATTTACGACCCTCTAGATCATCAAATCTGCATGTTACCTACATGAAAAAAAAACTTTTAAGAATGTGCTTTCGTTTAAAAAAATCATAGTTGAAACACCATTTGTTATTTTTTTTATTAATTTTTTTCAGTTTCCAACAGTTCTCAGATTCCCTATATTTTTGCGATTTTATATATATATATATTATATTATATAAAGTATTGCTTATTTAAAATTATAAGATATAAAATATATTTAAATATTTTTGCAGCAATTTATGTCATTGTTTTATTTTCTGTATTTATATATAAATACACACGTTTCCACTGTATTATATGCCTTTTTCCGTGCAGGTTATCGTTGCCATTATTAAAAGTAAGTTTTTATAAATAATATAAATACGGTAGAGTTAGGCCTAAAAATATTTATTATGCTACGATGTTTTGGATTTCAGGTTTTTCTAATTCTGACAGTTCTTTCTAATCGTTATTATAGGTAAAGGTATATCGCAAAAGTGGGAATAAATTAGTCCAATATTTTTCTTGAAAAAAATTAACAATGCGCATTTAACTAGAATTGATAATTATTCTAATGCTCATGCCACTTTTCAAGAAAGAGCGATTACAATGTAGAATTCATTAGCAAGAATTTCTACTTAACTGAATAATAAAAAAGTTTTTGTCACATTTTCATTGTTTAATAACCTTACTAAAAGTTATAAGTATTATTGTTATTTTATTAAAATATTTTATGGATAAATAATAGAAAATTAATAGTGATTGGCGATAAATATTTTGTTGTAGTGTTGAAATAGCATCTTAGAAAAGATTTGTATTCATTTTGTAAATTATGATCTAAATATTTAAAAAAGTAGAACTTTTAAAATCTTTCGAAAAATATTTCTAATTATTCATTTTTCATTTTTATATCAATAAAGCAAAATTTATTAGTCCTAAATGCATAAAAATTAATCGTAAAATGAAAACAATAAATAAGTAAATAAAAGAAAGAAAGAAATCGGAAGCAAACGATTTTAAAATGCAAGAAAATAATGACGTCAGTTCGGTTTTTTTAAAAAGAACTCACGTGATATTTGTTTATCAAATAATTTTAAATTCCAAATAAAATATTTGACAAGACAAGCATTGCTAATTTCATACTCGGAGAGAATAAAAAAGATCTTCCTTTTTATATTTCACCCCCTTTTTTTATTTCTTTAAATATAGCTGTTTCGTAGAATTAATTCCTAAATTTAAATACAAGTGGGTAATCATGACTTCAACTATTTTTTTTTAAACTTTTGAAGACTTTTTGAAGAATTTTTTAATGATAAATGATTACTCAATACAAATAATGGTGCTTTAGAATTTCTTTTCTTAGAATCTGAATTTTTAAAGAGTTCTTTTAAATAACAAATGTATTATGAATAGTAGAATAAAAGATCTAATATCTATATAAGAATAGAGAAGCGCCTTGTTATATTTTTTGAAACCATAATGACTAGCTTTTCATTTAATAAGATTATTGCTGTCATTTTTTTTATCAAAAGCTATCTATAATTTTACTGGAAATATTTTTTTCTATATTACTTTTATTTATTAATGCGACATTAGAAGATAAAAATTTTATGGAGATTCGAATTTCTTAGTCCAAAACAATTTTGATGATGATTATTTATGCTCGATTCGTTTCTATTTTTAAATTATTACGTATTTTACAGTGATAACATGCACATAAAAATTGCATCTAATTCTGTTATAAATTCCAATTTAATAATAAAACAATGAAGAACAGTGCTGTAAAATATAATTAGAAACATTTATTAAAATTAGAGAAAACATTGTGACAAAATAAAATGGTGTAGTAAAAAAATTTTTCTTTTAACTATAAAATGATTTAAAAATTATTTTTATGGAATAATATGTTTAACGTGACTTAAGAAAAATGCTAAAATTTTGAATTAAAAATGGGATTTAAATTTTAAAAAAGCTTCCTTAAAGAGCACTTACTACTCAGGAAATAATTATGTACCAAATTTGGTAGACCTAGGACCAATAATTTGCCCATTAGAGTGTTTTGCAAGATTTTTTTCATTAGACAAATCATCATTATCCGTATATATTCTCAATTTACGGGAAGCAAGCTTGCTTATATATGTTATCATTTTAATAACAACATTTTTATCAAAGCTATTATTTTAAATCATTATTCTTTTTATGCTATTCAGTTGATATTATGTTAAAAGCATTTAATGTAAAAGTCGCAGCCCACTACAAGCATTTTTGTAACTCTGTAATGTGAAATTCTAATAAAAGTTTTGAGCTAAAATATTTGTTATAACTACGTGTGATGACGTATAGTGAATTCAGCAATGAACGACTTCTAGTTTTGTTAAGTTAAACATTATTTCCAAGCTTTAAAAAAAAAAACATTAGTTTAAACAATATGAAATTATGGTCGATTACTGTTCTTTTGTTGAAAACGATGAAGACCATTCTGAAATAAACCTCTTGTTTCTTTAAAAACAAACATTACTAAAATGAAAATAACCTAAAAATCTGGTGTGACTATTTTGTATAAAATTGCAATACTATAATTTCATTTTTTAAAAATGAAATTATAGAATTTTCATTATTTAATGGAATTCCCTTTTGTATTAGAAATCAAATAAAAGCTATCATTTCCAAGAAATTTTTGATTACGATAACAAGGAATTAATTATTGTCTAAATTAATAAATTATTTTTCATTTAAAATTGTAGATTCAAAATGCATTTATTAGATAAGTTAAGAAAAAAACAATAAATTGAAATTTGAAAAACACAAAATGACTTATTTTAATAAATTAAGGACATAATATTTTCACGTAAAACTTTTGTAACAAAAACTACTAATTAGAAAAAATTAAATTAAAAGAGAAAAAGATATCGATAGGCGGTATATACCTCTCTCCCACTATACTATTTACAGCGAAGTATCTCTTTAGTCCAAGCTTGAGATAGACAAATGAATTATATATAGATTGATTAATTGATTAAAATATAACCATAATTTAAATCTGCACAAAACAATGCAGCTTTACAAATATTTGTAAATAGAATATTTTTTAAAAATATTTTTTTGCAGGTTATGTAAAAAGAAAGACACTCGAGAGAAATTCCATTTTAAACGCTTTTATTTAGCTTCGCATATTTCATTTTTGAATGGAATTTTATAATCAATTTTACTCTCACTTTTTCATTGTTAGATTTTTGAAATTTTGTGCAGCTATTGTTTCCAGGTGACAAAAGAATATTAATAATTTTAGAAGTATTAATTATCAATAAATGTATATATGTAGCAAAGAAAAAGAATGGTTTTACAGATGTAGCGCCATCTATCATTCATTTGGAGAAAAGTTGAGTTCATAAATAAATATTGATAATTATGAGTTATGAAATATATTAAAGAATCAACAGTAGAAAAGTAAATATAAAAAGGTTTTAAACACGCTTTTATAAGTGCAGTTGCATATAGGAAACAAAATTTTGTTATCATTAAACCTAGACAGCCCAGGCATTTATTAAAAGTTACAATTACAATTTATTACAAATGTTATCAAAATTCCAGTCTACTTAGAGTATTTTTTCCAAATTTCAGGTTATTTTTTGACATTTCTATTTTTGATTGAGACATAATAAAAAAATTAAAAATATTATAAAAAGATTAGAATAAAAATATTATTCGCATAAGAAGATTGTAATTAATACGAACTAGAGTTACTTAATATTCTAATAGAATATAGTTTAATTGTGATTATTTGATAAATATATTTAAAATTAAGAAAAGTATGATATGAACATTGTTTTCCTGTAACTTAAAAAAGAAAAATAATTTTTTAGACAAAAATCGTAAAACTCGGGGGACAATGGAAAAGATTACAAAAATATAATGAATACCATAAGAAACAAAACAAAAAATTCATCGGGTAAAAAATAAAATATGATGTAAATACGATTGCAATTCAAATTTATTTAAAACTCCTTTTCAAGTAAGTTCATATTGCAATTACATTTATAGCTCTCTGCGGATCTTTTTCTTACGCTTTTTGTTTAAACCTCCAAATTTTTAAAGAAAAAAATAGTACTTCTTAGAAATTCAGATTATATAATTTTTCAGTTCTGAAGATAAAATTTTCGGCCCAAATTATACTTGAATTTTTTTATAGAACTCTAAAAGGGAAAAAAATTTTAACGAGCCCTGCATCCATGAAATATTCTTCAAAATGTAATTATATTCCATTTTACACTAAAGAAATAACTCAGTGAATATATCGCAGCTATTTCTTGCGAAATATGCAGATTCCAAATCCAATCGGACGTATTTATTTCGGAACGAATAATCTAAATTCTTGAGCTTATTCTGAAGTGACTCAAGAAAATAAATAGATAAGAGAAAAGTTTGAGAACTGCGAGTTTAATTTTCGCTCTTCTTTCTTACTTTTTGTTTTCATTCAAAATCGATTTTAATTTGTAGAATTACTGGAATAAAGATTGTTTCTTTTGGGATGTTTCACAAGGCAAAAATGAATCTCAGGTAAGGTTTAAAAGTTTCATAAAATTAATATACACTTGTTAATTGCTAGAGAATGTTTGTGGAATTCTTGAAAGATAATTTATTCTTCTAATTTAGGTTCAAAAATTAAAAATTCCTATCAATTTAAATAATAATTATCATTTATTTTGAATAATATTGTTCCAAATGCAGTATTATCATGGATTATCTATATTTTTTGATAAACAATTTCAATATGCTTGAAATTTTTTTAGATATAAAATATTGAATCAATTTTTCAGCAAAAAAAGGCTTTTCCACTTTTAAACATGCCTTAGTCGACTTCATTTTCTATAAAATTGTGATAAAATATGAAATGAAGGGAAATTTTTTTTTACTTTTTTATTAGATGCGAATTATATTACGTATTATATTGCGTAAAGTATTATACAGATTATTTTATTTTTATTTATTGATTTGTAGCACATTTGGAACATTTTAAAAATACAACAAAATAACTTTTAGATAAATTCCTATAGGTAGACTACCTTTTGCAATGATTCTAAGGATACGACTTCAGGAAAATTTCTTCAGTTCTTTACCGATCACCGTCCCTAGAACCCAAAAGAAACCTTCGTTCAATATATATGCAGTTTATATATGCAGATAATGCTTTTCCCATGTGATCTTGTGAAAGGATAACTACAGTAATTTCGTTTGAATTTTAACTGACTTGGAGTATGTTGTCAGAAGTGTAAAAATCTCGGATGAATTCGTAAATGGTCAATCGAGCTCAAATGGGTTGGAAATGGGGGGTGGACTTTTCATTTCGCTATAACTTTCTTAATATTGAAGATAGAAAATTAAATCCAATTAGCCAAATTAAGACCAAATTAAATCTCGTTAAGACGATCAATTTTTGTATTTTAAGTTCTTCGATTACTGCACTATCTTAGAAGCTAGGGGCTGAGAAGTGATTCTCAAGCTCTAATTTTGATTGTTTTTAACATCAGCAATTTATGTTGCCTTATAGTAACTCAGATACAAAGGAATTTACTTTCACCTTCCAACTTGACGAGAAGATTTTTTTTCTTTCTGTATACAGTCATTAAAATTTTTGTACTTAAGAACCACTCTTCTTATTCACGGCGCATCACCCCTTTAAGTAGTAATATAGTCTAAAAGTGATAAGAGAGTTCATCTGAAATTGAGTTGACTGAAAATTAATATTGAGCGTTTCGTATTTGAAAGATTTAATGAGAAAATAACATTCATTTTCTTAAAATTCCGTCTGAGAAAATCAAAGCTACTGAAATCGTTAAAAGAGCCAATTCACCATAGTAGTATAATCACTCCAAAAAGTTTTCCCACAGTAATTTTTCTACCTATTTGCTACAGTGAAAAATTGTCAGGTTTGCCAGAATCTTTAGTCATAGCATAGGAAATATCACTTACAGTACACCGCCAAATGTGCGCCAATTTTCACTATTTGCAAGACTGAAAAGAATTTAAAACTGAATTAGCGCGATACATTTCGCATTCAATGGTTCACGAAATAGAAAATAAACATTTAAAAAATGTCGGTTGTCAGAAAAACCATGAGAGTCGCGAGTGCTCACATTTTTATTTTCAGAGTGCCGAATATGAGTGTTTGAAGCTTCAAAATACAATAAAGAAATTCCATTAAGCACTTTGGAACTTTCATTCGATCAATTTGAATCAAAATTTGACACCAAACTATAATTTCAACATAATGAAATAGATACGAATCTAATTACTCATACTTGGCAAGAAAATTAAAGTGTTAATATTTTTCTAATATTTTATAAATAATAGATTTTGCAGTTTTTCGGCAAATTTATTTATTTGGCAAGAAGTTTAATAACATCTTTTAAATTTACCTATCAAACCCAAACTCATTACAGCTGTCGAATCTGCAAGCCGACAGTATACCACCCAACAACAAACCCTAATTCGAACTTGAAAGGTGGTTGAACTCGAATTTGTAAGTATATACTGTTTGAAGGTTGGTTTACTTTATTTTTCTTAAAATAATATTAATATCTAAATACAAACCGTAATTTAAGTTTCTACATTTTGCAGAGTAATTGGGTTCGAATTTTGAAAAGGGATTTTTTATATTTATGAACTTTTAGCACTTCGAAAAATAATTCGATGTATAGTTATTCATTCCATACAAGGACTTGTTTTTGCTTCGGAGAATGAAAATACGATTTTTTTTAACCTATCAGAGCTGACCTATCAAAATTAACATCTTTTTTTTTACCAATTTATAGGTAATTCAACAATCAAAATTTAAAAATAAAAAAACAATTAAACACCAAAATGATGCATCGTCTTCAATAGCTTGTCTCTAACAGAAAACCTCCGAGTTCAAACGGTTAATATTAAGCACTTTTATTGAACTTGATATGTCCCCTGTCCCCTGTTTATAAAGAGGGATTATACAACCAACTCCCAGAATCACATTTACAAATTTAATGTCGAAAACATATACCATATTTTTTCTGATTTAGTTTCTTATATTTTAGAAATATTATTTCCAATGCCCAAGAACAGGTAAGAGAAAAGTCATTTAACTACTAGGGATTTAATCTAAAATTAACGAAATACGATGCGAAACTATAGAAATTTCTTTTTTAAAATCAATTGTTTCATCATTAACCATAATTTGATAGGAATTTCGAAATATTATTTCCCATTTTCCGGAACAGACAAGAGACAAGCCATTTAACTACTAGGAATTGAATCTAAAATTAATGAAATACGATGTGAATCTACAAAACCTACGAAAATATTTCTTCCTTAAAGTCAAATTGTTTCATCATTACTCTAATTCGATAAGGTTATCGAAATATTATTTCAAATGCTCAAGAACAGAAAAAAGACATAACATTTAACTATTAGGGATTGAATCTAAAATTAACGAAATACGTTGTGAATCTACGAAAATAGTTCTTCCTTAAAGTCAAATTGTTTCATCATTACCATAATTTGATAGGGTTATCGAAATATTATTTCAAATGCTCAAGAACAGAGAAAAGACATACCATTTAACTACTAGGGATTGAATCTAAAATTAACGAAATACGATGTGAATCTACGAAAATATTTCTTTCTTAAAATCAAATTGTTTCATCATTACCCTTATTCAATAGGGTTATCGAAATATTATTTCAAATGCTCAAGAACAGAGAAAAGACATAAAGACATACCATTTAACCACTAGGGATTGAATCTAAAATTAACGAAATACGATGTGAATCTACGAAAATGCTTCTTTCTTAAAGTCAAATTGTTTCATCATTACCCTAATTCGATAGGGTTATCGAAATTTTATTTCAAATGCTCAAGAACAGAGAAAAGACATAACATTTAACTACTAGGGATTGAATCTGAATTTAACGAAACACGATGTGAATCTACGAAAATATTTCTTTCTTAAAATCATATTGTTTCATCATTACCCTAATTGCTAGAAGTAAGTAAGAAGTAAGTAGAAGTAAGTAGAAGTAAGAAGAAGTAATTGCTAGAAGTAACAATGCTTAAATTCTTCGAAGGCTTTTACAAAACGTTTTATTTTTCCAAACAAAAAATGCCATCATTCACGTTTATTTTTAAAGTAGAACTTGCACTACTTTAAAAATGAAAAATATCAACAGCTGTCCGTTAATGCCCTTTTTCACCGCAAAATGCGAAGTGAAATATATCTTAAAAAGTGTCAAAAATTTTAAGCGACAAACAATCAAGACACGAAACACGGCGAAAAGAACTGCCGGTCGGATTTGCCATAAGCTTAGCCACAGAAAAGACAGAGCACAGTTTCCTCGCCAAGAATTTTGTGGAAAGTTGTGAAAGATATCCTGCTTACAAAAGATTAAAAGAAGATTTCATGAGGCTCCGCTGAAAGGAGATTTGAGTTACTCTTTTTAGAAAGCGTGTTATTGCTAAATATGGTCTTAAACTGACATTTTTCGTCATTTAACATTAAATACTAGAAGACGATACCGGGAAAAAATTTCCAAAATATATGTCATATTCTTAAATGATGAAAATAATATAATAACTTTGTTTTGATTTTTTTTCTCTTACTTTCTCGTTTATGTTGTATAGCGAAAGTATAGTAATCGTCAAAAAATTCGAATTCGGAATTTTGACGAATTTCCACATTTTAGACCCCCTCCCTGAATTCCAAAAACACATTTTTGGAAAATGTTCGTCTGTTTGTCTGTGAGAAAGATAACTCAAAAACGTTTTTATCTATACGGTTGAAATTTGCTATACGGTGTTTAGACCAAATTTGCAGATTTCAAGCAAATTTTGAGTAAAATCTGTTTTGAAAATGTCTATATGTCCGACTGTTTGAATATAAACACGATAACTACAAAAACGAAGACAGCTGGTTAGATACGATACGGAATACATATTTAACATCTATATTGTAGTCACCTGTCAAATGTTGTGCCAAATTCAACTAAGGGTTGACCGTCTGTCTGTCTTTATTTCCAGAAATAAGTAAACGTAATAGTTAAGAAATACAATGATTTTAATATATGAAATCTGGTATGAAAATTTATAGTGCAGTTTGAAAGTGCAGTTTTGTGCCAAATCTTTGTTTCAATCGATTGGGAAAGAAGCATGAAAGCATAAATTCGATTTTCAAATGTTATTAACCGCATGTCAAGGATTTATCGCCAAATAACTCGCCAAGGATGACATGATAGATTTGATAAAGATGCTAAATTCAAGCCAAAGTTGAATACTTCGTAACTATTGTACATTAATGCCATGCAAGGCATCCTCTGATATCTAATCGCCAAATAACTCGCCAAGGATGACATGATAGATTCAGTGGAAATGCTAAATTCAAGCCAAAGTGGAATATTTCGTAACTATTGTACATCAATGCCATGCAAGGCATCCTCTGATATTTTATCGCCAAAGATCTCGCCCAATATCACACGATAGATTCAATAAAAATGCTAAATTCACGCCAAAATTTAATATTTCACAGTTATTGTGCGCCAGTGCCATATAAATCGTTATCAGAACATGATAAATTTATTAGAAAATATGCGAGAAAGTTAGGGGACAGAGATCTTACTGATTTACGAGAGTAACTACAGATGAATATAAAAGCTTCGAATAAAGAGAAATAAAATGAATATCGTCTGCAAAAAAATTATTTACTTTTGAATATTGACTTCTGATGACTTTAGTTACTACATTGGTTCTGAACAAAACAAAATTGATTTGAATTTTTAAATGAAATGGTATCAAATGACGGTCACGTATTATTGAAGCATAGTTTATGTTTAATTGCAAAAAAATTAGTAATAGTTTTATGCTCGATTTATTATTCGTTGGCTTCTGAAAAATTCTGATTATTATCTTGATTATGAAGTAGAAAAAATGAAAAATCACCGATTTCCAGAAATTTATTCAAAATACGCATTAACACTCCACTAGACCAAACAAAACTTTTCGAATTACGTCTGTCCGTCTATGAAAATGATGATTTAAAAATTTTAAAAAAATCTAGAAGAACGAAATTTAACGCGTGAATTTTAAAACCTAAATTTGTACAAAGCTAGCAAATGAAAAAATTTATTTTGTATTTGTGTGATATTGTGTATTGTATTCGATTTTGTATTGATTTGAAAATGTGTATAAAATATTAGATCAAATCTTCATCGGTTCGACTGTCTTTCAGTCTATCTGTTCATGTGAATGTAAACCCAATAACTTAAAAACTAATAAGATAAATCAAATCTGATATGTTTTAACACCAAAATACAGATTTGTGTCAAATTTTGAATCAAATCTGTTAACATAAAAATATTCAAAATAAATGTTCTATTCTCTTTACATTCAAGTTAAACGCAAAATACACCATTTCCTTGAAGTAAACAAGAAAGTCTAAGAAAGAACAGTTTTTTTATTAATTTTTCATCTTTATTCTTTGCTAAGACCAGTGGGTTCTGCGGAAATATTGATTATATTTAATTTTAATTAAATTTCCAAAAATAACATGATGCAAAAGACTTTTATTTAAAAAAAAGGCATTTTTAGCATTAATGATGAACATTAAAAATTGTGATTTTAATATTCTTGTACTTCTTACGTCCATTACATCCATCATGTACATTTTTTAATGGAGTGGAATCCCATGACGTCATAGACTGCTCATTATTTTTCAGTTGCAGCTTTAATGTATCAGTCAGCTCTATAATTAATTAATTAAATAAATATGTAATAACACAATGCATGTAGACATTTTTTCATTCAGTTTCACAAAACATGATGCGAAAGATTTTTATTTAAAAAAAAGGCATTTTTAGCATTAATGATGAATATTAAAAATTGTGATTTTAATATTGTTGACGTCCATCATTTCAATCATGTACTTTTTACGTCCATTACGTCCATCATGTACATTTCTTAATGGAGTGGAATCCCATGACGTCATAGACTGCTCATTATTTTTCAGTTGCAGCTTTAATGTATCAGTCAGCTCTATAATTAATTAATTAAATAAATATGTAATAACACAATGCATGTAGACATTTTTTCATTCAGTTTCACAAAACATGATGCGAAAGATTTTTATTTAAAAAAAAGGCATTTTTAGCATTAATGATGAATATTAAAAATTGTGATTTTAATATTGTTGACGTCCATCATTTCAATCTTGTACTTTATACGTCCATTACGACCATCATGTACATTTCTTAATGGAGTGGAATCCCATGACGTCATAGACTGCTCATTATTTTTCAGTTGCAGCTTTAATGTATCAGTCAGCTGTATAAATAATTAAATAAATATGTAATAACACAATGCATATAGACACTTTTTCATTCAGTTTCACAAAACAAAAGTAAATAAAAGTTAGTGACAAAAAATTATTTAAGAATTTTCTTTTCCTCGATTTTTAGAAATATCAATATAAAACTCTTAAGTAAATGTTTCATTCCCTTTAGGATTAAATTTTGAAAAGGAAAGCAGGGTTAGTTTCCAAATATCGACTCAATAAGTAGTTTCGACATCCACTTATTTCGGATTTTCTTTAGGATCATTTTGCTTTTTATCGTTTGGCCCCAGTAACATAGAAATGCCAGTTGTCTAAAGGATAAAAGTATGTTTTTTGAAATTGAATCCTTGTTAAATAAAAGTTGTATTGATTGAAACAAATCTAATAAAAATCATACTGTTTTTATGAAACGATGCATTTAGTTTAGAATGCTGCTCGTTTACACTGGCATTTTCTAAATATTGATTTCATTATTGTATTATTAAACAAAAAGAACTGTTACAAATTCTAATGTATTAAATTCTCTAGTCTATAACGAATATTATTATTTGGTTTCGAAAAACGTTCTTTCAACCTGTACAATATTAAATAAATAACGTATGGTTAAATAAATTAATAGGAAAATCTGTTTTCAGCAGTGACATAATTGTACAAGTAACAATTGCAGCACACATATTTGTCTGTAATAGTAAAATAACTCCATTATTAAAAACATATTTTTAAAAATAATAAATTATATATTTCATAATAAAATACTTTAAAGCAATTCATATTTGTTGTAAGGGAGCTAAACATTAAATTATGTATTCTGTTCTAAATAAATTATCTATTTCTGTTCTTAAAATTTGATAGGTCACTTTTTTACAAAATAATAATTTTTATGTTAAAATACTTCCTTTTTTATTTGTTATTGATTTTTTAAAACATTTTAAGACTAACAGCGTTACATAATCGCAGTCACGTTGGATAATAGTATATAAAATATACTTTGTACCACTCCTAAAAGCCTTTTTTGACCCTTAAATTAAATATATAAGCAAATTTTGAGGTAAAATAAAAATCATACCTTCATAAATGGCAAGACACTCACATATGTATGGAAAAAAAGAAACTAAACGAAAAGTATCTAATGGAGCGGAAATCAAAGAATAACGAAGAATTCCGAAAATAGCTCATCCCATTCTCATCTGCGTCTCGCCCCTTAACAAAGTAGAATCTTCAAAAAGTAGTAGTCTGAAGATACTGAAATGAACAGTATTTATTTTTTCTATTTACTAACCTGTCCATGTTTCTCATTTCATTGACGCATGTCTATCTCTCCCCCAGCTATGTCCTTTCAATAATCAGGAAACAAAGAGCTGTCTGTAAAATGGTTAACAATAATTATCAGCAATGTAGCATTTGTTGAATGATACTTAACAAATGCTACCCTTCCTCATGAATAACTTTAGCCAGCCTATCCAAGAATCACTCAATCTAAAAATGCTCTTTTGTCAGTTATCAAAGATGGCAAGCGAGAAATTAAAGATGATTGATTACATTTTGAAATCTAGGTATAAATGCGTTCCCATTAATATTCTATTGCCTCTTTTTTATTTATATATTACTCGCAAAATATAAAATTGAACTTTTTATAGAATGTTTAGACATTTTTAGGCGAAGTAAGCAACAATTCATATTTCACACATTTTTTATGAATTCTGTACATTATCAAGTGACAAATTAACTAAAAGGGAAATACTTTTCCATTCGTATTTCTTAAAGATTTTATCTCTATTGATAATAAAGGAGAATTTATGTCAGTATTGGCGCTGTATATGCTATATACCGTTTCACCAAAAACTAAAAATTTTGATTAGAATTTGTGTTAATTTTTATATCTGTTTATTATTTTTAGATTAATTAAATTAACTTAAATTATTTTATGATGTAAGAACATGATGTTGTTTTGGTTAGGGGGTTTTGAAGCTCAAAACCGCGTAGGCAATGAATAAAGCATAAATAGCAATTTTTATCATCTTTTAATAGCATATATTTTTTTACCTGCTTTTACCAGTATTGTATTATTATTATGTATGCTTCTTTGAAAGCAGATGCGTTTTTAAAAAATTAACCTGCTTTTATCAATATTGTATTATTATTATGTATGCTTCTTTGACAGCAGATGCGTTTTTAAAAGGTTGACCTAGAACTATGACATCATAGCTGTCATTTCATCTCAAAATCGGTCGAGCTCCAAAGCTCCAAAACTTTGTTCGTCAGCTAGAAAAATTGAAAATGAAAGTTTAAAATCTATACTTATAATAAAGCTCAATGTGTGCGTGTGTGTGTGTGTTGGCGCTCTACAGGCCAGGTCATTTGACATACAGCTATCAAATTTGGTACATGTATACCTTAGAAGTCGGGAATGTGCACCTGGGGTCCCTTTTTTGAAATTTTAATTAGAATTTTAATTATTAATTAAAAACTAACTTTCCCGCCAAAAAAATCTTCCATTTTCCCCACCGCCAAATGAGTAAGGCTTCGTTTTTTTTTCTCCCAACAGTAATGAGGCTAGGGTTCATATTTTTCGGCGGATTATTTCAAACGATTCTGTTTATTTTCTTAATGTTTTATGCATTTAAAATTAGGCATTGTTAATTAATCCATGTTTCAGATTCATTCTGAAGTACTTTTGAATTAAAATAACACAGAATAAAGGAAATTAAAAATGTCTAATCTGCATAGCGTTACCCCAACTGGCGTAGAAAAATGCACGCATTTGCCTTACCGTAATTGGCGAAGAAAATTCACGCCTGCGCATTGTGTTCCGATTGTTGCCATGACAACCATTATCAACGGATGATTTAAATTATTTTTTAGGTTAGTTGCATGCTTTTGTAAGTAAATTGTATTTATGTTAGTTATATATTTTTTGTATATGCTTATAGTTTTAAGTACATCGTTTTTTAAGTAGTTTTTTTAAACCTGTTTTCGACCGATTATTTTAAACGATTCATTTTATTTTCTTAGTGTTTGATGCATTTGAAATTAAACATTGTTAATGAATCGATCTGTTCATGATGAATCTGAGAAAATTTTGTTGACAAATTCTTGAGATATTACATAAATTAAGAAAGATATTCTTTAGTGCCCATAAAGTTTAAACGCTCAGTGACTCTATTATCAGTAATCATATTATTAAAAAAAATGCTTTGTTTCAGTAAAAAATATTATTATGGTAATTGCAGATTAATCATTTACACTTTAATTTAAAGCATAAATTCTACGAGGGGTAAGAGAAAATTAGAGAGATACATATTACGTTATGACTGAAGGCCTTTATAATATTATGAGTGAATTATATGACTATCAAAATTTGAAGTTTTAAAATATTTTGCTGAAGAATCTATTAACGTTGGAATTGCGTAAAATATTTTATGGTACGACCGTAGTTTAACCCCCTGCTTGGAGCAATTTTTAAAAATCGCCAACAATGGCCTTGCAAAATGTTCAAAAGCAAAGGAGCAGATGTTCAATTATAGTGCATAATAAAGATTGCCAGCTTTAGCGCGTTATCGCAACTTGGCGAAGAAGGGGGTTAAACTCCGGTTCAACCTATTTAATTATTAAAATTTAAACGAACATTAAGATTGGCGAACCAGCTGGTCGCCAAAGGCGGCTAGTATATATATATATATAATAGTGAGAGAGAGAGAGAGACCGATAGAGAAGTCTCGTGATTGTTTTAAACCGGTTTAAATTGGTTAATGACTTAAATTAATTAAGACAAATAATGACTTAAAAAATAATGATGTTCACACATGATAACTTAAAATTTGCGATCGTCGATTTCATTAAAAAAAAATTATTTTATTTTATTTTAATTTTTTTTTAATTTAATTTAATTTTTTTATTCTTGTCTATACATTATTTTTAACTATATATATTGAGGTATTTTTGTATATTCATGCTTTTGTCTTGCTATTGTGCTTGTGTGTGTATTTTTTTTATCCTTGCTTGTTGTTCGCATTTTTATTTATTTACGGTTTCGAACTTTGTAATTCTTTATACTTCTTACATTTTTATGTGTGTTTTAATTTTGCTTCCTGGTTAGTGTGCCTTGTGTGTTTTTGATTAATGCAGTCGGTAAATCGAATCAGTCTCTGTAATGTGCTTATTTCAATTTAATTAACTAATTAATTTGAAATAAGCGCATATTCTTATTTCAAATTTCTTAATTAATTAATTTGAAAAAAATTAAGCAGTTGCGTTTTTTTTTTTTTTTTTTTGCTATAACTTCTGAAATGGATCCTGCCCAAAAATGATTTTTACACCGTTTCAAAACTCGAAAAATTATTATTATCAATTTAACTGTGGTAGAGTAAATAAGTTAATAATATAATTAAGCTTTTGAGCCATTCCTTATTTTACATTTTTATTATTGTGAATGAAACCAAAACCTTTTTATTGTTTACCAAATATTCAATTATGTGATTTATTTATTTTTCATTTTTGAATCTAAATAAGAATTCTGTTTAATATTTGAATGATTGACATCTTATTATTTATTTATTTTAAATTCTGCTATGCTGACATCGAAGATATAATTTCAGAATTCAGTAATGATGAAAAAATTTCAAAGTTTATTAGTTTTTAAACACTGTTGTTCTTTCCTGTGATAAAATAGATATGTAAAGGCATAGAATAGAAAAACGAATGGCTTAAAAAGTAGAATAAAAAAATAGTAATAGAATGACAGCTGAATGAAAATATGAAGGCAACTAAATCAGTTAAAATTATCTCATAATTTAATAAATTTAAAATTAAAAGCAAACAATTATAAAAGCTAAAATCGTTTGCCTTTTTTGATACAATAAGACATTTTTTATTTTGTTTTCTTTAATAAGAAAGACAGAAATTGTTTTTTATAACTTCCATTTTTCATAATTATTTTAAATAAACTATTTTTAATGGCACGCTTTCATTATTTTTCAGTATTTTAAATAAAATATTTTCAATTGCACTCTTTCATTATTTTTTTTTTATCTAAGTATCACTTGTATTGCTGAAAAAAGCAGTTCTTTTAAATAAAGGTCTTAAAACGACCTTCTTTTCATACTTTACTTAATTAACATCTGTCATTTTATAGACTGCTCATAAATCGCGTATAATGCCTAAAAATAATAAAGGATATAGAAATTTTTTTAAAGGATATAGTATAAAGGATATAGAAATATTTTTTGCTTTGAATAAATTTTTCATATTTCTTATTTCGCCTGAAAATATATAGATATTCTATGGAATACCGGCTTTTTATACAATTCTATTTTTCAACAATGCATCAAATGATTAAATTCTTTGAAAAAAATGGGGTGGTGGAGTTGAAAGTTCGCAAACTTTTCTAATAAATTGGTAGTTTAAAAAAATAAAAAGAGAAGTAAATTATATCTCTGAGGCAGAAACTGGTAGGTTCAACTAGTTGTTTTCCGTTTCGTCTCAGTTTCAAGCTCTAAATAAAAATATTGCTTTTAGATTATTATCATAATGTCACTTAAGAGTTCATTTACAAATGTGACGACATTCATAAAGATATAATGCTTCATGTTTTTTTGAGTTTATGAAAGCATTCTCTGGATAAATACTTGAGTTAAGTAAATCGACGAAAATTAGAAAAATGTCAAAAACAACGTAGTATTAAATCATCTATGTTTGGAGTGACATTTCTGAGAAAAGTTACCATTCACTAAAACGCAATAATGATTGTGACGATTGAATTAGCTTTAATCTAATAAATAGGGCGATAAAAGATAGATAAAAGATACGAAATCGTATTGATAAGAATTATCAACTTATCATATCTTACACTTTCAGCATAGATGTTTCGTAGCAAACGATTTATGTTAAAAAAAAAAAACTCACACGTGCTAGCGGATGTCTAAAGAATTTTAAAAGTTTTTTTTTTTATTGTAGAAGATTTAATTATTTCTTTTATAAATAAAGAAATATTTTAACATGATATAAAGATATAAGGACAAGTTAATGAACATGATATATGACTAAATTGTATCACCCGCATTGCGACGTGTTTAATGGAAGAATTGTTCAAAACATTCTACAGAGCAGCGCGTTAGATCTACAGCCGTTACATTTCACACGTAGTTACAACTTATGTTATAAGTGTTCACAAAGAAAACGTTCATTAAAAGTTTAATTAAGTTTTAAATTCATATATTCGTTAACATTTAAAAATTTTTCCTCTTGACTTTTGTGATCTATTATTGCTCAAAATCTATATTTTTTCCCTCACTTGAACATTTATAAAATTAGCTCTTTAGCCATATCTCTTATATTTCCGAACTGAACAATCTTGTATTTCTAAACAATTGTATTTTCTAATTTTAATATGTTCTTAAAAATATTTCAAATATATTTTATAGCAATACTTTTCATTGTTTGAGCTGTTTTTTTTTTTGATACACACGAACACTGCGACGAAATTGAATACATTTCTTTATGTACGAGCACGTAATCGTTGCTATAAGAGCAGTACATAATTGAGTAAGTTGCTATATAATGTTCAAAAATAAGGCAAACCTGAAAGCAAATATAGATTATAAATTACCGAACGAAGTGTGTGTGTGTGTGTGCTTGCGCGTGCGTGTGTGTGTGTGCTTGCGCGTGCGTGTGTGTGTGTGCTTGCGCGTGCGTGTGTGTGTGTGCTTTCTTTTTTTTTAATTTAAAGTATTATACCTATCTTTCTATCTGTCTACATGATAATTACAAAACGCCTCAAGCTAGACAAAGGAAATATGGTATATGACCTTTACACTAAATGTGTAGATTCATATCAAATTTTAAACGCAATCTAATCAAAAGAAGTAAATCTGTTTGATTTCTTGAATACAAGTGAACACGAGAAGTAGAAAACTGGAGGTATAAAATTCGGGACTCAGATTTAATATCTAAATTATAAATCTTTCAATTTTGAACGAAATCTGTCTGGAAGTTGATCATCTATTAGTCTGTATTTTCACCAACAAACGTAACAAACAAAACGTAACGATTTTTGAATCTTAAAAATCAAATGTGTAGTTTTGAGTTAAATTTTGTTTTTTGTCAGTCGAAGACGCCCAAAATACATGTTCGTTTTTCATTACCATGTCATGAAGTACAAAATTCTTGCGTGCAGGACTCTGGAAATAAAAATCTGAGCACTGGTGTTCACTATCTTGACAAAATTTTGTGTGCTCTGACTTACGGCACTTTACAAGCCCACTGACAGTTATCTGTCAGCGATTTAAGCCGAGTGAGCATCTCTTGTTTTTTTCAGTAGCGCTAAGTAGGGTTTAGAGTACGACTTAGTTACTCACGCATCACACATCCCTTTTACGGGGTGGACTTCATTCATGCATCTCATTCACTCATCCACAGATCGTAATTTAGCCCTGAATCAAAAAAAGATCACCTCTGAACCAGTACCCCCAGTGGTATTACTCTCGACATGGAGGACTTTGTGACCACAACAGATTTATACGTGCGCCAGCCACCACACACGCGTAGAGTCTTCGGCCGGCGAGTTCGAACTTACAACCTAAGGGATGCGAGTCCAACGCCCTACCAACCAGGCTATCCTGGCCTCCAAAATTGTATGCAAAGAATGAGAGATACAACTTAGGGAGTTTGCGAAAGAGTCTTGCAAATACCTCTCACACTGGTTTAAAATGGAAATGGCTTTTTTTTTTTCACTGAGATTTTTTGCTTTAATTTACGACTTGAAAAATTCGTCACGCTCAGTATACTACCTCTGCTAGAATCTAATAACATTGAAATGTCATTAATTTCGTAGTAGTTTTTGTAGTTTCTTAATTTAATTATTGTAGAAGTAAAACAAAAACTATTTTGAAAATGTCTAAAACATCGTCATGCCACAATGTTTTGAAAGTTTCGAATCTCGCAAACTTTAGCAATAGTCGTCTTAGCCAGTTAGATGCTTCGTTCATCACATTTATAGTTTTAATTTAACTATAGCAACAATATTCAAAATTTTCTAATTTAATTTTTAATAGGTTGGGAGACTTTATCAATACGAAAGACAAATAAGCACTACCTTAGATGCAAGAAAAGAGTGTAAAATAATTATCAGTATTCGAAACAAACGTTCATATGTAAACAAAAAAAAAATGAAATAAATGCTGTGCATTTAATAAGAATGAAATGCTCTGACTTTTTATGAACTTTTCAGACATTAATGAAAGTCTTAATGAAATGCTTAGACTTTTAAATTCATCGTTTTAAAAAGTGTTAGATTGAAAATTCTCTTATTCTTTAAAAATATGAAAATGGAAGGATATTATTTTTGTATTTTGATCACGCATTATAAGTCCGCTCTCAATTACTACCATTCTATATTATTTAGAAATAAAGAACATATTTAAGCTGCTTATAGCACTTCAGAGCTTAAGTAATTCTTAGCCAGCGAAAAAAATTGGTTTAAATTCTTAATTTAAAAGAAAAAAATTCGAAAATTGCAAACTTTCAAAAAAAAAGAAAGAATTTTAAAATTTTACTTTCATTCATTAGAAAAAGAAAATCAAATTAACAAAAATTTGGGACTTCAGTTTCAATTAATAGAATAAAATAAACATTGTACTGAAAAATAGTAATGTGATAAAGATGAATTGTATTTAATTACAATAAGAGAAACTAATGTTACAAAATGTAAGAATTTGTTAAGAATTAAGTAAGTTAAAGATTACTTCAGAAACAAAGAAAAAGATGTGATAGTTAGAAAATTTTCTGTTTTTAAACTTGCTCTGTTCCATGTAAAACCATGGAACAGAGCAATCCATGAAATCCATTTTTATCCATGAAAATTTCAAGATGATTTTTATATTACTTTTTAACTCATGGAATCCGGGAGATTAAAAAGCTCGATATAATTATGGAATCTATTTGTTCTTTGCAAAATCAAGAAGAATAACTTCAAATTATATTTTTAAAAACATATTAAAATATGGAAAAAAACATTCAAAAGAATAAAATTGGTATTACAGAAAACATATTTTAAAATTTTGCAAAACTCATTTTAACGTCATATTATTTTTAAAAGTATTATTGCATTATCTCTGAAATTAAAAATTAAATTAAAAACGCTGAAATTTTGCTTGGTTTTTAATTAATTAAAATCTCATTTAAACATTCAAAATAATCCAAAGGGCACAACCCTATTCTTTAAAATACATTTGACAAATTTGGAATTCCAGGCCTTTCTTTTCTACACTGCAGAGCGGTAATAGATTGATACATACGCATGCATTCATCTTTATAAGTTGATTATTAGTTAACGTCCAATTTTAGATGAGTACTAGGGCAATTTTGAGACTGACCGCAATTTTGAGCCGCGGGTAGATGACGGAAACGGTGGCTGAGCTCCAAATATATTCAGTATAGGAGATTTTTATGTTAAGATATTTCAATTATATTGACTTGTTCCATATTCGCAAACATGAACATTATAATTGCTTTTTTCTATATTTAATTAATATGTAATTGTTATTTTTATATTTTACAAATGTGTTTTTGACAATGCTATATTATTTGAATAGTTAAGTAATTTAATTAACAATTAATATATTAATTTAATTAAATTTTTGGTACCGTACTCGTGTAACTAACCTTATGTATTTATGCAAAAATTAAAGTTCCATAATATTTATAACAATGAATTATAAAATAACTAAATAAAATAAATTTTTAGTACAATAATTAAAGTGGTTTATGAAGTATTAGTTCTATGAAATTTATTTAAATATTAACACCTTGAGTTAAAATACTTAATGAATAAATTAGTAATGCAATTAGTGAAAAGATGATTCAATTAGCAAGAGATGCAAAGCTTTTTGAAAAGAAATTTTAAAAAATTCATTTAATTCTGAGCAAATAAGTAATTTAAGGTAAAACGTTAAATTTAATCAAAATTAGAATTAAGAGTTGTTTTCTGTTTTTCCACAAGGCGTCTGTTTACCAAGTATCCCAACATCTACTCACTTAAAAATGCTTTAAGACCTTAATTTATTGTTCAAGAATTTTTATAAATGTCAGCAACGACTTAACAACAATTTGTTAACTCATAATAACAGACACAAATTATTTTCAATTTTTAAGCATATGATAAATTTTTAACATACAAAATAATAATCTGAAACAAAATTTAATTAAATGCACCATAAATATTTTATTCTATTACTAAATCATTTGATCTTGAACCTCTACTTTATTAATAATCGACTGATATAAAAGAAGGCGAATGTGGATATGTTTGTGACTATTTATGACCGATTCACCTACAGCTAAGAATGGAAATGCACAACTTGGAACGATAAATTTTTTTTGAAATTTTAATCCGAATTTTAATTAATGAAAAATTCGAAAAATTACACGAAATTTTGATGTTTTCCTTCGATAACTGAAAACATTATAGCTTAAAAATTATTTTTCCATCATCTGGAAACTCAAAAAAGTCATCTTTACAATGATAGAATTTTTTTATCATAGAATGTTTCGTACTTTTTATTGAATTTTAAAAATATTTTAAGAGCATTTTGGAACAATCTATTTCATTGTTTAAGCGAACCTAAAATCGTTTTCATTATTGCTACTAATATTTCATACTAGCTTTTTTTTTTTTTCATTCTTAATATTTAAGATATATAGATTCGTCTTATCTTCCCCTGTTATGGGCTTCACTATAAAGCATGCTTTTATTAAAACTTTTGAAAATTTAATGCATTTTGTACTTGCAATTAAGGTTTAAAATCAGAATCAAACAACGATTCATTTTTTTATATTACAGTATGTATAGGCCAAACATAAGTCATGCTTTTGTTAAAACTTTCATAATTTTATTGTTCTTTCAACTAATGTTTAACAACAGATTCAAGCAACGATGAATTTTTTTTTTTATAATAAGATATATAAAGTCAAACATAAGGTATGCTTTGACTAAAACTTTTGGAATTTTATTGCATTCTGTTGTTTTTGCAATTGGGGTTAAAATCAGAATTAAAAACGATTAAAACTTTTTATAATACGGCATGTATAAGCCAAACATAAGGCATGCTTTTGCTAAAACTTTCAACATTTCATTGCATTTTGTTGTACTTGCTATTAAGATTTACCATCAGAATCAATCAACAATGAAACATTTTTATTATAAGGCATATAAAGGTATATGCAAGGCATGCTTTTACTAAAACTTTTGGAATTTTATTGAATTTTACTGTACTTACATTTAAGGTTTAACATCAGAATCAAGCAACGACGAAAATTCCTAATAATAAAGCACCTATATAGCAAATATAAGGTATACTTTTACTCAATTTTTTGGAATTTTATTGTACTTACTATTAAGGTTTACCATCAGAATCAAGAAACGACGAAAATTCCTAATAATAAAGCACCTATATAGCAAATATAAGGTATACTTTTACTCAAACTTTTGGAATTTTATTGTACTTACTATTAAGGTTTACCATCAGAATCAAGCAACGACGAAAATTCCTAATAATAAAGCACCTATATAGCAAATATAAGGTATACTTTTACTCAAACTTTTGGAATTTTATTGTATTTACTATTAAGGTTTACCATCAGAATCAAGCAACGACGAAAATTCCTAATAATAAAGCACCTATATAGCAAATATAAGGTATACTTTTACTCAAACTTTTGGAATTTTATTGTACTTACTATTAAGGTTTACCATCAGAATCAAGCAACGACGAAAATTCCTAATAATAAAGCACCTATATAGCAAATATAAGGTATACTTTTACTCAAACTTTTGGAATTTTATTGTATTTACTATTAAGGTTTACCATCAGAATCAAGCAACGATGAAACATTTCTATAATAATACATATAAAGGCAAATATAAGGCATAATTTTACTACAACTTTTGGAATTTTATTGCTTTTGTTGAATTCACAATTAAGATTTAACATCAGAACTAAGCAACGATGAAAAATATTTACAAGGCATGAATAAAGCAAATATAATGTATGGTTTTACTAAAAATTTTGCAATTTTATTGCATTTTGTTGACCTTACAATTAAGGTTGAACATCAGAATCAAATAACGAAGAAACTTTTTGTAATAAGACATATATAAGACGAATATAAGGCCCACTTTTACAAAAACTTTTGTATTTTGTTGTACTTACATTTAAGATTTGACATTGTAATCAAGCAACGACGAAGAAATTTTATAATAAGGCATATATAAGACGTGCTTTTACTAAAACTTTTGGAATGTTATTGCGTTTTGTTGTCCTTACAAGTTTGTCCTTTGTTGTTAAGGTTTAACATCCGAATCAGTCAAGGATGAAAGGACTTTTAAGGTGTATTAAACACGGGTGTTCATTCCATGATTTAACTTTATTTATAAAAGTATAGACAGGAAATTTGAAAATGGGAAATTTGAAATAGCGCAATGAACAGAACTCTTCTTTAAAAAACTAGAATTTTATATCTATGAAAATTTGAAAACATTTTACCGAGGAAGCCATTAAAAATCAAATTACCCAAAATATTTATTTGAAAGTTTTAGTGACAAACTATTCGCAAAATGTATCTAATAATTTAATGAAATGTAAGAGAAACAGTTTGGCTTAGCTTGCCTATTGAAAGTTATTAAAAGCCATGAATGCAAATTAGTTGATTTAGAGCAACGCGTTTTCTTTTAAACTTGCATATGAGTGACTTAAATTGTATGTTTTTGCAGCAAGACGTTTATTTTTGCATCTGTGTCCCTCTTGGGCCAAGTGTTCTCATTTCTTTTCCCAGCTCAAGTTTGTAGGAAGGAAGAAACTAAAAATAGAACCCTACTTGTGTCCATCCCTCCAGGTCGATGAATTAACACGGAAAAATGGTAATAGCACAATCAAAGCTGTCCAAGAACTACGACACACATTATAGGGAAGTAAACAACTGAAAAACAACATTGCGTTTTTTTAAAAAAGAAGTCCGAATCCAGAATATTTTTAAGTTGTATTTGAATTTTTGGAATGCATATTTTAATTTTGCCTAGTTTGGGCATTGCAGTGGGATATTCGAATATAAAATTTGATGAAAATTTTGTCTATTTGTGGTATGACACTGTCCAGTCTTTGAAAAAAGTATGAATTTTGGACTTTATAACAAATCTCCTATGCCGGCAACTTAATACTAATTTCATCAGGATTGAGTGGAAAGACACACACATAGAAAGATGTATTTGCGTAAAAATATGTTTGTAACTTTCAGAAAAAAAAAGCATTCATAATTTTATATACATTGATGAATGTACAGGTATCAATTTGGTTCATTAAGACAAGCGAAAGATCACTGTTAAGTTTGCAAAATCCAAAAGTTAATTAAAATATAAGTAAATTAAAAATTAAATATATGTGTAGTGTTCTTCAGTTATATCTTCCAAAAACGTTATCTCTACCACTGATCAACAATACCCTTTGGATTTTAAGGCCCTGGGTACAAATATATAATCGAGATGTATGGGAAAAATACCCCTTTCCTAAAAAGGTTGTGTTTTTTTAAATAGTCTTTTGAGTAGTATTACTCAATGGAGAAGGTTATTAATTTTTTTTATAATGATGGTTTGCTCAATAGATTGCTCAATTTAATTTTTTTTTATATAGTGATGTTTTTTGTCCCCTCTTACATATCTTGCCTATTGCAATAGCCGGCGTCCTGGCATAGGGGTAGCGCATCTTCCTCGTGATCTGGGCGTCTCGGATTCGAATCCCAGTTCGGGCATGGCAGTTCTTCATCTGTGTTCTATCTGTGAGATGTGTGAATGTGCCCCCTGTAAAAAGGGGTTGTGCAAGCGAATGTGTGAGTTTCATCTTCATATGAGCTAGAAGTCAGACTTCTGCCCTCGGGTGCTCAGGGGTCTTTACCCTCAGAAGCTACTGCACCCCCTTTCCGTGGTAAGGCGGACACGACATCATCATCATCACCTATTGCAATCTTTCGAAAATATACAAAAGAAAAAAAAAGATTTTTTTTTTTTTTTCCCATCCCAACCTTGAATTTTAAATAAATTATAATTTACTTGAATATAACTTAATTATATTCAAATAAATTATAATTTATATAATAGCATGTACTTCTATGTTTTATTTATGTAATGCTATGTTTTATGCAATATGCATCTAATGCAATGTTTTAGGCAATATGGATATGATGCTATGTTTTATACATTCATGTTTATAATAAAAATGCTTGATTTTAATAACAATGAAATATGTATTAAATCCATCTTCAATACATTTATTAAATTAAATTCTTGTAATTAAAAATTAATTAAACTCTTGTAATTTCTTGTAATTAAAAAAATTAAGGAAATTTATCCTGACTTTTGGATTATTTGGTATATATCCTAATTATAAAATATCATATAAAACAATACCACATACGGAAATAAAACTGAACATATTTTTGATGCCATTGTTTTAGAACAAATAAATTCGATAAAGAACCAAAACTAATGCAAAAATAAGAAAAGAAATTATGTTTTAGAATTATCAGTTAGAATTTTTAAAATTCCATGATTAAAAAACAAATAATTTAAATTTAAATTTGAAAAAATGAGTAATTAAAGAAATCTAATTAAAAGGATTCGTGGGAGTTTGAAACATGAAGTTTTATCAGTCATTCGAAGGTCGATTTCTCGCGATAATTAAGATTTCCTTTTTCAAATATTTCTCAAAACATAGATTACATATTATTAAAGATGTGTTCATGCAATTTCTTATAAATAAATAAAAATTTAATGTAACTTTTTTATCCCATTTCAAGTCTGATTCTTATAAATTTTTAAATAATATATAAATGGAATTACTCGGAAAATTTGTCCATCTTTTCACGGCTTTTTTGTACAATAAATAAAAGCAAATAAAGGATGTGTAATTTATAATTTTTTAATACATAATTATTGAAAAAAAATATTTTATTATTATAAAAAATGTAAATCAAAACAAAAAATAAAGAAATAAACATTTATTTCAAATCGCGCAAGAAATTCTTTCTAAGTCACAAACGAACAGGAAATGCGAGATGCGCAAATGATTCCAAATTGAAGAGTTCTACGCTCTCTCTGAGTACCTCATGACCAAGAAAGAATTGACTTCCATTTACTTTGCTGTCTAACAGAGACAGTATTAAGGTTGAACTCCCTGAAAGGATTATTGCACAATTAAATAAAAAACCTGGCGAAGTAGGTCATTCCCTTAATTTATTTCTCTTTGTAAGTTTATACAGATAGTATCTACAGTGCGGAGATAAGAAGTATCCGATTGCATTATTATATTTTCTTCTGCAATAGAAAAAAAAGTCGTCTCATTTCCCTTTTTGAAGGCGGAATAACTAACTATTCTTCAAAGATAGGCAAGAAAATAAATGCTGTATATTTTATATCAAGGCATTAGTTCTACTTTTTTGTGATATTTACAATACGATGGGTTTTGTCTTTAAGTAAACAGAATACGATGAAAGTAATAGTGTGATTTGGAGCTCTTGCTATTGGTTCGTTGGATCTAAAATTTGATATAGATTAACAACATTAGTGCCCAGTGGTATTTTGTGACCCAAAACCATGCATATTTTAACCCTTTAAAGGGCCATTTTTTTCTAGTCATATTATGTTAAAATATTTTTAGGTTTGAAATTAGAATAAGAAAAGGGATTCATTTAATTTATTAAATAAATTTAATTTCATTAATTAATTAATTAGGTTAATTAATAATTAAGTAACAAATCAAGACACATCATTTTGTGTAAGATAAAGACTGAAGCCTCTAAGTTTCTGTTTTTCTAAAAAATTTATCAGAACTGATGCCAACCTACATAAATTCATACAAAGATTGATAAATTTGGTGGAAAGCATACTTCCCATGGCCCTAGAAAGGGTTAATAAGATGATCTATTTAGTTTCACATTTCAGCACGTTTTAACATGGTAATGATATATTTTAGATCAATATTTTTTTATTTTATTAATTTTGTGAAAGTATGTCTTTGTCCATTCTGATTCAGATTGCCCGGTGCCCACATATTATGGAAGTACTTATTAATATTCTAATGACTAACTGAAAATAATAAAACTTATAAAAACCTGTCTAGTTATACTTGATTGAGTATTGATATTATCGTAACATTTTATTATTCATAGAAATTATATTTTTTTTACATATCGAAAATATTAACTTTATTTAACTACTTGGACTCCATTTTTAATCAATTTGCTAGAAATCTCCTCTTTGTTCAGCAATCCTAGGCAGCTGCCTAGTCTGTTAGATGTAAATCCACCATTATTGGTGTCAAAATAGCATGCTGAATTTCCGAAATTCGCCTTCTTGTGGTATAGAATTATCATTATCTAATGCATATGAACATACGAAAAGACAGAAAATCTAGACGTTAGTTAATTACGATTAAATTTTATAAAAATTTGCAATTATTGTGTATTTGTTGAATAATAAATTTCATCTAACTCGTTGCATTTATATAAAATAACTTTCAAAAAAATAAAGACAAGCAAATATAATTTTTTTAAAAATGTTTTTTATAGCGATCCGAAGCAAAATGAATGAAATTTAGTATATGGCCTTCATATCAAATTTGTAGATTTCTATCAATTTTTGGACGAAATCCATTCAGATGATGTATGTTTCTGTGGCTGTCTAAATACAATATGATACGTTAACTATCAAATGAAAAGAGCTAGATGGGTAACATTTGGTACATAGATTTAGTATCTAAAGTGCTAATAGTTATCAAATATTTGACCCAGTAATTCAAAGGGATGAACATCAGTAGTTCTACACTCTTGAATGCATGTAAAATACGATAATTCGAAAGTGTTACTACTTACGAAATGTAAAACATTCGACATAACGAAAATGAAATTTAGCGCTATGTTTGAGCATTTGAAATATAGACATTAAAATTCTGAAAAAAATGTATCAAAGAGCTAAAAGTCTGCCAATCTGTAGTTTTGAATGCATGCAAATTTGATAATTAAAAACGCTATGATTTAACCCTTTAAAGGGCCATTTTTTTTTCTAGTCATATTATGTTAAAATATTTTTAGGCTTGAAATTAGAATAAGAAAAGGGATTCATTTAGCTTATTAAATAAATTTAATTCGATTAATTAATTAATTCGGTTAATTCATAATAAAGTATCAAATCAAGAGACATCATTTTGTGTAAAATAAAGAACTAAAGCATCTAAGTTTCTGTCTTTCTAAATAAAATTTGTCAGAACTTATGCCAACCTACATAAATTCATACAAAGATTGATAAATTTGGTGGGAAGCATACTTACTTCCCACGGCCCTAGAAAGGGGTAAATAAATGAAATTTGGTACGTGATTTAGTTATTGAAACTGTAGTTCTATACGAGATTTCAGTTTCAGTCGGATTGAAAAAAATTACTTCAAAAACATGTTTTATTTCTTTGGAAATTGCGTTTTACCTGCATACTAACGATTAATCGCCCCCCCCATAAAAAAGTTGTCAAAAATCGCACGTTAATTGGTTTTTTGATAGCAATTGTTCGCCAAAAGCATGTGACTAATATACAAGTACCGGTTTTCTGTCCTTTATTAAGTACACATTTCTCATTCGCAGGGCAGTAAAAATAAAAATCTGAGTATTTGTAGAGTTCAAAGTATTACCTAAAGTTCACTATTCTTATACAGGGGGAATTAAAATTATTCCTCCTTGTTACTTTCTCCTTTATCTTATTGAGAAAAATACGTCAGTTAGAAATGCAATTAGAATGCATTCCTTTGTTTTTGTTTTTCGAGATTTCCACGTTCAATATTTTACTGCTTTTTCCTTTTGCTAAAAGACAGCTAATAGATTTAAAGTCAATCCGGAATGCTCTTAAGATGCAAAAAACTGTAATCCGAGATACCATAAACTATTTCTGGTTTTATAGATAGTTATATAGTTACTTTCCTTTTATTATTATTTAGATATATCTAGAAAAGATTGCACTGTCTAGTTCGGATGGTTTTAAGCTTATCTAGAAAGTCTGGCGGAAAGCTTTAAGTACCGGTTTTGAATAAAATATTCAGAAATAAAATAATAAAATGAAGATAGTAATGCTGAAATATGGTTAAATTTTTTATTCTTGAGAGAGATATAAAATATATTTCTCTCGGTAGAATTCAAAATTCATACGTGTAAAATGTTTCTTATATACATTTATTTGTGGGGAAATCAATATTTATAAAGGAGTAATCTTCATTACTTATAAAAAACATATACTGGTATGTGAGCATGCGTGAGTGGCAGTGTTGGCGCTCTACAAGCTAGACCGTTTTGCCTAGAATTAACAAACTTGGCGAGAGTGGCAGTTTTGGCGCTCTACAAGCTAAACCGATTTGCCTAGAACTAACAAACTTGGCATATATATACTTTGCAGGATGAAAATATGTAACACAGAGCAATATTTGAAATTTTAATTAGCATTTTAATTAATTAAACGTTAAACAAAATGTTAGCTTTTTTGCGTCATAACGCCCAAAAATATAACATTACAAAACCGATTTTTACATAACCTTCAAATCGAAAAAAAAAAAAATCTTTTCATCGAAACCAATTTTTTAACATATAAATTAATAATTTTTTTAAATACGTGCATGAGAAAAATTAGCTTTCATTAATGTGTTTTCATCGCATTTACAAAATCTCCAATGAAAAGAACACGTTAACTTTCACTGTTAACTAAACCCATAAAAGTGTAATTTTCATCCCGTGTCTGTAAGAAATAAAATAAACACAAAACACATTTTCTAGAAAGATAAGAGCAAGAATATGGTTTATTTGAATTTTTAAAATATCTGAATAATTTATATATAGTTATTATGATTTATATATAGATATAAATATATAAAGTGTCCGTTCTAATTGGGTCCCAAACCTAATTTCTAAACTATATTAGACACATACATCTATTAGGAAAAATGGTCTATGTAAAGTAAAAAACACTATTTTATGCAGTTTCAATAATAAATGCTCTGATGAATTACGAATTTTACATACTTATACAGACCTTCGGTGCTATGAGTCATATTTAGTAAAATATTCTTGGGATACTTTATGCAGTTTCAATAATAAATTCTCTGATGAATTACGAATTTTACATACTTATACAGACCTTCGGTGCTATGAGTCATATTTAGTAAAATATTCTTGGGATACTTTATGCAGTTTCAGTAATAAATGCTCTGATGAATTACGAATTTTACATACTTATACAGACCTTCGGTGCTATGAGTCATATTTAGTAAAATATTCTTGGGATACTTTATGCAGTTTCAGTAATAAATGCTCTGATGAATTACGAATTTTACATATTTATACAGGAAAATCTTAATAGAAGGAAAAGTGCACTCTATTGTGATAAAAACTGAGAAAATGAAAATATTATTATTTGAATATTATTATAAAACATATTAAGAATTAAAATATATATATATAAAAAAACGCATGATTTTGGACCATTCATTGACCATTTCAAAGAAGATAATTAATCAGCGCCCAAAGTTTCCTCAAAGCTAGCTAGTCTAAAACTATAAAATTGCTGATTGTTCTAAAATCCAGTGATAATCAAAACTTCAAAACTCATAGTACGTCATAAAGTACCTGACCTTGTCGGTTTGATTCGCAAGCATCATGGTATTTGCATTTATTTAAAACATTAGTGTGTCAAAAAAATTTTGTCAGTCAAAAACGATACTTCGTTAGAAATTTACTCACATATTATCAACCGCATGACAAAGGCGAACAAAAGAACCTGTAAGAGTGCGATCTTTAATGATTAATTACAGAGAGACGGTCAATAAACAAGGATCAAAATATCGAATTTGTATTTTGGAAATAGTTTTTCCGGATGATAAAAAAAAAACAATTTATATAGATTTGCAATTGTAGTTGAAAAGTCACATTTGTAATATTTCATATTTTTAGATCATTGCATTTTTGAGGTATGTTTGTAAAAGTATAGATCGTCAGAAATTTGACATGTATCTACACATTAGATGTGAAATTAGATGTGCACCAAACTGCATCCATCTAGTTCTTTTTGTTTTGTAGTTATCGAGTTATATTGAAACTGCTGGACAGACAGATTTCTGCTGGATGAATTTCGTTCAATATTTGAGAGGAATCTACAAATTTGATGTAAAGATCGCATGCCAAATTCCATTCGCCTAGCTCAAAGAAGAATTTTTTTTTTTTTATTGTGTGCATAGACAGGCAGACATAATTCCAAGAATGTGTTTTTCGAATTCAAGAAAGTTTGAAACGTGAAAATACTTCAAAATTTAGAATTCGGGTTTTTTTTTTTTTTTTTTTTTTTTGCATACAAAAAATAAATAAAGGTCTTGTTGTTGTTTCTTATGGCACTTGCCATGGACAAGCCCGCTCCTACGAAGACAGCGATTTAAGCTGGTGGGGGAGCGTCTCTTGTTTTTATAGCAGCGCCAACTAGAGCCAAGAGTACGACTTTGCTACTCACGCATCACTCATTCGCTTGCACAGCCCATTTTTACTGGGAGGCACATTCACACATCTCACAGATAGAACAACGGAAGAACAACCATGCCCAAAACCGGGATTCGAACCCAGGACGCCCGGATCACGGGGAAGACGAGCTACCCCTATACCAAGACGCCCCCCCCCAAAAAAAAAAACGGTCTTTCGCATTTAGGCAAGTTTCGATATGTTAAGATTAGTCGAAATTTAATAGATTGAATTTCGGTTTAGAAATTAAAATACCTATTTTATAATTTGTACACAAGAAAATAAATAAAGACATAGAACTAATCTAAAAAGCATACTGGCGATCCATTCACATGACATCACAGTCACGTGACAAGCATAACTTTTTGTGTACATCCAGGCAAAAAATATGAAGAATGCACACATTCTATCTTAAATCATCCATAACACTTTATGACACCAAACTGTGTCACTTTTATTAACGACTGGCGAAAAAGTCTTCAGGAAACAAGTGGGAACAAGGTGCACGGCAAGCACTACATACACGAAGTAAGATGTTGAAGCAGCTGTAAAAGAAGACTAATATATAATTAATGAGCACAGTTCTTAAGTCAAGTGAGTGATTGGAATAGTTATAAAAGGAAACGACGTGACGTAAAAAAAAAAGTGTTATTTATTTCGAGATTAATCTATTGTCGTTGTAGTAAGACAGCTGATACAACAGCGGAACTCGGCTAATTCGGGTATTTTTAGTTAGAATTCGAAATTAATTTTAATTTTTACTTCTTCGAATACTAAGGAAGAGTATTATAGTTGTCAAAAAATTCGAATACAGATTTGACAAATCTTACGCTTCAGATTTCACGTTCCGAAAAACACATATTTGGAATTAAATCTATTTGTCTATGAACAAAGTAATTCAAAAATATTTTGAGCTAAATGGATAAAATCGGGAATTAGTATTATAGTTACCAAAAAATTCGAATTAAAGATTTTGAAAAATCTTCGCTTTTTAGACCTCCATGAGTCGGAAAAACACATATTTGGAATTAGGTTTATTTGACAAGATAATTCAAAATCGTTTTGAGCTAAAAGAATAGAATCTGTAATTAGTTTTTACTCAAAATTTGTAGATTTTTTTCAAATTTTGTTCGAAATTTAATCAGAGGAAATCTGCGTGCCTGTTTGCCCGAGTACAAGTGACTAAGAAACGTAGAAAACTGGTTGGATAAAATTCTGTAAGCAAATTTTAAATCTAGAGTTTGATCCTTATCAGATTTTGAATCAAATCTGTAAAATGTTGGCCAATGCCATCTATCTGTGTGTATTTTTGCATGCAAATATATATGCGATAACTCAAAAATGCAATGACCTAAATAAGTTGGCATGTGAATTTGTTACCAAAAAAGTAATTCTGTGTCAAATTTTGTTTTCAGTTGGTAGAAAATCAATCATCCAAAATGTATATTCGGTTTTCATTGTATTACCAAGTACAAAATGCTCACGTGCAGTACTCTGAAAATAAAAGTGATGTTGAAAGCTTTAACCCTTTTAAGGGCCATTTTTTTCTAGTCATATTATGTTAAAATATTTTTAGGCTTGAAATTACAATAAGAAAAGGGATTCGTTTAGCTTATTAAATAAATTTAATTTGATTAATTAATTGATTTGGTTAATTAATAATCAAGTAACAAATCAAGACACATTATTTTGTGTGAGATAAAGAACTGAAGCATCTAAGTTTCTGTCTTTCTAAAAGAATGTGTCAGAACTTATGCCAACCTACATAATTTCTTGCAAAGATTGATAAATTTGGTGGGAAGCATACTTCCCATGGCCTTAGAAAGGGTTAACTAAGCCCTAAAGTTTTATTCCGAGGGTGGGGAGGATAATATCTTTAATAGATAACGTCTAAGATAAAGAAACCCGTTTAATTCATGGCGCATAGACGAGTATTATTAGTAAAAAATGGAATTGTATGTAACTTTAATGGATAAAAAGTTAAAAACTGTTGTTAAATATTTTAATTTAAATATTATAATTTCATAAGCAAGCAGAAATAAGTAAACAGTATAATCTCTTTCAATAAAAAAAAAAATAGTATAAAAATGCTTGAAAAACAACAGTACAATTCCCGTACAACATTGTTCCAAGTTTTAAATATACAATTGTCAACTTCTCTGGTGAATTAATTTATATTCAAAGAATTATTAGTAAATATTATTCATGAAAATACTATTTATAAGGGAATATGTGTGAAAATATAAGAAATAAGGATCTTTTTCTAGTCCCTTGGAATTCCTATTAAGATAATACAAAATCCTCATCTACGATTCGAATTTGTTTTGGCTCATTTCAACCAAAACAAAGATACTTATTTTTGAATTGCCATAACAGTGTAATGTGAATAATTTTGAATACTTTTTTTCAGATGATTCATGGTATGGATGATTTTTTACATGTTAGATGTTAATTATATTGTTCATGTTGAAATTTCTTCATATTACTTTTATATTCAACATGCAGTATACTATTTATTTTTTCTTACATGTAATGAATTATTGCTCTTAAATTTAAAAAATAATTGATAATTACTTTTAATGCCTTATTCATTGAAATGAATGCGGTTTATTTCTTAAAAATGTTACGTATCAAAACTAAATTTTTATACCATTTTTAATTGAAAATAATTGAAAGTGGCTTCCTCCACATCTTCTCTTACACTCCCTTATAAAGGTGTTATATCCCTGCATAAAATTGTGAACAAGGCCACGAATATTCAGATTTTTGTTTTCAGAGTCTCACATGTGAGAATTTATGTTGCGTAATACAGTAAAGAAAATCGGTACTTGTGTTATAAATGCATGGCATTAATGACGAAAGATTTATTCTAATCTTGAATCTAACATTTTTACTGAATCTCATGTGCGATTCTTTGGCTATTTCCTACGATTAATCGCTGATATGCGTTAGTACAAAATACCATAAGTCAACCATTTAATTCTCCGACCCGCCACGAAGGCACACGGATTTAAACCATAAAAACTGGATGACCGGACCGCCGCAACAGCAACATTGGCGAGAACTGTGGTTGAGTCCTAAGGGCCGTCACCGGCCACGGTACAATCCTCCCCGTAGGAAGTACGTCCCGTCATCGATGGGAGGAGTCAAATCCCCCACAGTGTACCCTCCAGGATGGTGAGATCCAACCAAAATCCAACCGGAAGCATCTCATTCTCATTTCGAGGGGCCCCACACAACACACACAAATACCATAAATCGAATCTCTATTTTGGAAGCCTCTTTTCGATTGATTAAAATCAAAATTTGACTTAGAACTACAATTGTAGACACAAGGTGTTCTCAAAATGATGTATATTGAATGATATATTTTATATCATCACAGGGCTCATGTCATTCATTAAACGCAATGACTTAAACAATGAACAATTTGCTATATTTAAAAAATATGTGTAGAAAGAAATAAAGTTAGTATCATTGAAAAGCTTTTTTTCCTCTGAATTTTAAAGTAATGTAAAAATGATTTTTGACAAGAATGTTATCGAAGAAAAATATTAATTTCCAATTTAACTTGTAATTGAAAAACTAATTATAATTGTAAAACTAATTTTTTAATGCATAGCAACTACTCAAGAAATAGCTATGTGCCAAATGTGATTGATATCTCTAAGTCAAATGTTTTCGTCTTTAGAGCATGATGAAAGATCATGCCTCATACATATACATATCGCATAACGCGATTTAAAGTTAGTATCCAGCATATAAACTTTTCCGTGTTAAAAAAAAGAGATTGACTGCAACCGTTTCAAAAGAAACACAAAAGAAATAAAAGTTGATTTACAACTGAATTTTAACAATTGCAGATTTTATTGATTCGTTACTCGCTCGTACAAAATGGTCTGCAAGTTTTGCTTTTGAAAACTGTTCTTCGCCAAATCGTTCGCGATATTATCCTCTTTAAAATTCACGGAAACTTATTCGAATTCGCACAGAAAGGACTCAGCAATAACAAAGAGCCTCAGGTTCTAAAACTTCTCCAAATCGATATTTTATAAATGAAGCACTTGGAAAGGGTGAAAGTTGCATCTTTCATTCAAATGAATGAAATGCGAGTGAATAATTCACATTTTGATTCTTATTACGATCGGTTAAAGAATAAATAACTAGCCTTTTTCCCCTAGATTATCTACATTTCGGTATTTTCAACGGAAAACAAATTACGGAATTTTCATTCGAAACGATTGCCATTGAAAGCTACGATATTTCGAATAAATAGACATTCTTTTAAAGTGTGGGGGTACAACTTTGATCTGTTTATTTTCAAAAAAGAATAATTATCTTTTTTACCTTAGATTATCTACATTTCGGAATATTCAACGGAATTACGGAATTTTCATTCGAAACGATTGCCATTGAAAGCTACGATATTTCAAAAAAAATAGACATTTTTTTAAAGAGTGAAAAAACAACTCTGATCTGTTTATGTTTCAAAAAAGAAAAATTAGCTTTTTTACCTCAGATTATCTACATTTCGGAATATTCAACAGAATTACGTAATTTTCATTCGAAACGATTGGAATTGAAAGCGACGATATTTCGAAAAAATTGACATTTTTTTTAAAGTGTGAGAGAAGAATTCTGATCTGTTTATGTTTCAAAAAAGAATAACTAGCCTCTTTTTACCTCAGATTATCTACATTTCGGAATATTCAACAGAATTACGTAATTTTCATTCGAAACGATTGGAATTGAAAGCGACGATATTTCGAAAAAATAGACATTCTTTTAAAGTGTGAGGGAAGAATTCTGATCTGTTTATGTTTCAAAAAAGAATAACTAGCCTTTTTCCCCTAGATTATCTACTATTTTGGTATTTACAACGGAAAACGGAATTACGGAATTTTCATTCGAAACTGGTTCGTTTTGAAAGCGACGATATTTTGAAAGAATGGACATTCTTTTAAAGTTTGTAGGAGCAATTCTGATCTGTTTATGTTTCAAAAAAGAATCTGAAATATTATTTAGTATCGGTTTAATTCAGAAATATTTATAATTTGCTGCACTAGCAAATGCATGATGAATATTATATTTAATCAATATATACGTGTTTCTAAAATCATAACAGGAATTTTAAAGATCAGCCTTACAAAAGTATGTCACTTTTAAACTAAAGACAATATCTTTCTCACTGAATTACAAACTATTATCATAAAAATTTTGCTGATTTATGAGTACCGGATAGTGATATGATGTGGTTCAAGAAATTGAATGAAATTTTGAACGCAGATATTTCAAGATAGGTCCTAAAGAATGGTGCAAAATATATTTCAAATGACAACACCATTTTTCATTGAAATATAATTATAACAAAAATCCATAAACAACGTTAGATCTAGAGAGACTAATAAAAAGTAAAAACAAGAAAATAAGTCAAAGAAGCAGTTAAAAAGCTGAACTTCTTAATAACTTCTTCTATTTAGCGGTAATAATTTTACTTTATAATTGCACAAACTGACCCCATATAACAGCCTTCCTTTGTGTTTACCATTTCCAGCTATATTTGTAAAATCAATTAGATCATGTATTGTCTTTAAAATGTAGTCCATGATTTTTAAAAGCATTCTCTAAGTCAAATAAGAATTTTAAATCCATAATCAATTGGTTCTTTTATTATGGTATGCCGTTTTCCGTATTAGTTGTGTAAGGTGGAAAAAAATCATTAGAAAGAATAATGTGGAATATGTACCAGTGCTTTTCTACCTTTGTTGTCTCTGATTTCATTAACTAATTAATTAATAATTTCGTTAATTTCGTTCGTTATTACTATTACTAAAACTATTATTCGTAATATTTCTGGTGAACTGACTGGTTATCGATTGAACTGTAGTTAGTTAATAATAAGTGTTAAAAGTTAAAGCAATCACAGAAATCAAACTAAAGTCACTGAATATATATATATATTTTTTTAATTTTAAGATGCCAGATTTTTTTTTTTTTTTTTTTTAGATAGCAGTTTCCGAACCTATCATTGGAGAATTAAAAATTGCGGAATCAAAAATAACAGAACCAAAAAGTTCAAAAGAAAAGATAATTTTTGTTTCTTTTAAAATGTATTTCCCCTCACATTCAAGGAAAATATTATATAAAATTTTAGCTATTGCACTTATTTACACTTGTGCTGTCATTCCTTTTAAAGAAAATTAAAATGTTTCCAACAGTATACAATTATTGAGACTATAATAATTATTTTTTAATAGTATCAACAAGAAAGCTGTAAGCCAATCAAAGTAATATTTTTTGAAAAGTTTTTGATAAAATAGCTCAAACAATGTAAAAATTGTAAATTAAAGAAAATTTGTGGTAACTATAAAAGGATTTTTGTTATCACCAATAATTAAAAGAAAATTATTTAGCCCTAAAGCTAACTGATTTTTGATCACTAATCGTCAGTGTTGAGATATATCAGATACTCAAGGAATAACAATTCATTCTTTTACCCTTTCTTTTTATATATTATTTCGTATTGCAATATATTTATATAAGTGGTGTCTTAGTTCTCGATTATGAGCTGAAAGCTGTTCCTTCAAGTATGAACGCAGCGCTTAGTGAAGTACTTTTCCTAATGTCACTGCAAAGTTGGCAATCACAAAGTTTTCTCGTGTATCTGGCATCGATCCAATGCGTCGGTTCTTCATCTCACAAGTCGTAATCTCAAAATTTTGCTCTGCAGTCACTTTAGTGAATACTAGTTTAAGAAAACCTTCGTTAAGTCTCTGTAATTCCAACTTTAAGGATATTCAAGTTATACATTATAAAATAATTGTGCAGTTACGAGGCCGGAAATAAGACTGGAATTTAATTTCAATTTATTGTACTACGGGGAGTCATAATTTGTACACGGGATCATTTGTCATAATTGTGTCCTTTCTGACGGTCATGATTTATACACTTTTGGGGGTGGGAATGATGATACGCGTCTATTTACATCTTAACAAAGTGCAAATTGTGATAAGTTTTCCCCCTCGGTGATTTTTATTGTTTCAATATCCTGAAATTACGCCTTTTCAATAATTATACCTCGCTAAGGGGTGAGACGCGGAAGGATGAGCTTTTTCCGCCCCATTGGAACTATTTCGTTCAGTTTTTTATCTGAACCATGTGAATGAGTGAGTAACCATGTGTATGTGAATGTTGTGCCGTTTTTGCTCATACTATTTTAACTGAAAATTGCATATTGCATGTTATAGAGCATATCATTGCATATTGCATGTTATAGAGCATATTATTGCATATTGCATGTTATAGAGCATATTATTGCACATTGCATGTTATAGAGCATATCATTGCATATTGCATGCTATAGAGCATATTATTGCATATTGCATGTTATAGAGCATATTATTGCACATTGCATGTTATAGAGCATATTTTTGCATGTTGCATGTTATAGAGCATATTATTGCATATTGCATGTTATAGAGCATATTTTTGCATGTTGCATGTTATAGAGCATATTATTGTATATTGCATGTTATAGAGCATATTTTTGCATGTTGCATGTTATAGAGCATATTATTGCATATTGCATGTTATAGAGCATATTATTGCATGTTGCATATCATAGAGCATATTATTGCATATTGCATATTATAGAGCATATTATTGCATGTTGCATATTATAGAGCATGTTATTGCATATTGCATATTATAGAGCATATTATTGCATATTGCATATTATAGAGTATTTGTATCTGTATAACATCTGTATTACAGAGTATGAAAGAAGGTTTTGGGGAGAGAACGCCTGCTACTTTCCAGAGTATACTATATACCTTTATATTACCATTATTCTTCTGGTCCATTGAAAAATGTAAATTCAGAATAGTACTATATAATCTAAACTTGAACTAATACAGATATATTGACTCAACATTTCTCTCTAATGATATATAATACTCTGTAATGATGTGCTTAGTTTCCTTAAACATAGTGCATCCTTTATTTTGAAAATGTATGGAGTTTATTTACTTATATTTCAAATTTTGAATAGAAAACTCATTGCTAAATTTGAAAATTTAATCGAGAGAATTAATTTTATTTTAAATGAATATAAATTTGTAAGTTGGATTCATTATGAAACGCATCATAATAAGACTTATTTTAAATGAAACATATATGTGTTTTGGGCATCATATTTTTCTGAAATTTATCTATTTTTAATGTAATATTGTTAGAAATAGTGTTTTAAAATTAGAAATAAAAATGGCATTTTATAGTAGTTTTTGCTTTATTCATCCATAGATGGCAGCACGTAAGAAATGAAAATATGTAGTTTAATTTGAAATGGAGTAAGTTGAATTATTCTTTCTATAGATATTTTGTATAGCAACTGATTTATTGGTACAGTTTGATTTCTAATTGAAATAATTTTTAAATAAATGTTGCCCTTCATTGATTTATTTTAGAAACATCTCTGAGGAGCACAGAAATATATATTAACTTCATCTTTTTCTGTTTATTACATGTCTTTAACAGTTTATCAGGTAGACCATTCAACTAGTCCATGAGGCGAAAAACCTCCAGAGAAGAGAGGATGGAGACCCTGCCTTTTCTATTTAAATTGAATAGTTATTTATTTATATAAAATTATATTTATTCTTTTCTATTAAATTCTATTTAAATTTTAACTGGTGTTCTGCCATGTCCCATCTTATATAAATTTTTCATCATAAATAAGTTAATAATGTAAATGTATATGTACATGTTTTAAATTCATTTTTAGGTGTACATTTCTTTTTTCAAATTATTAAGATCGGTAGTGAATTTCTATTTTAAAGTTGCATTTGCTGAACGTTTATAAAATTCTACTTTAAACAAAACAAACAATTAATTTCTTTTTTTCACGAAATCAGTTTAACTATGTTATTGTAAAATAAATGCGTTATGTAATTATGAAAATTATTGCAGTATATATGAAACCAAAGAAAGCATTTAAAAAAACTTTATGTGGGATTTCTGAGAATAATACGACCAATACTGCTTTAGCTTCCACTTGATGGGTTTAGTGTTAATTTAAGCATTACCAATACAAAAGAGGCCGCAGTGGCCTGGTGGTAAGGTTTCGGCTTGTGAGCCGTAGGGTTTTAGGTTCGAGACCCGCTTCCACCGAAAAACCGTCGTGTAAGGGGGTCTGTTGCACGTTAAGTCAGTCATGCCAAACATCCTCCCGCTGGTGTGGTGTGGAGAGGAAGGTGCCAGCTCAGGTATCGTCCTCCTCATCTGATCGTGATTCAAAATTACGAGGTCCGTCCCAAAATAGCCCTAGTGTTACTTTACAATGGGACGTTAATAAAACTAAACTCAAACTTACCTGAAAAAAAATTGCTCTATCAACTTTAAAAAAAAGCTTAGAAATATTACAGTAACTGAGTTGGATTAATCTCTTTTGTGAATGAAGAAGTCTGCATTTGCCTGACTCCCAGAGCTGTCTTTGCTATTTTGGTTTCGTATGTTTCTTCTTTTTTTTTTTTTTTTTTTTTTCATATCATTATTGCGTTAAAGAAATGCAACATCGTTATTCATTCTAATAAGATTCTTAAGTTTCTTTACTAATTTCCGATTAATTTCTCTCAAAAAAAATTTATGATTCTTGCATGAATCACTAGAGATTATTTGTTGATCAATTGCAAGCTATTTTCAACATTCTTGGACGTTTTTTCATATACTTGATCTGTTCTATTTCATTGAGTTTTTAAGCTTGGCCATGGTTTTAAAACTTTTTGACTAGACATTTTATTTTTGAAGAGACAGTTTTTTTTTTTTTTTTTCTTTGAGAGAAGAGTGTTTTTCATTTACATTAAAATTATTTCAAATAGAAATTAAATATGATGCTTTTTTAAAATAGTAAATTTAAATCATTTATCTTTTCATTTTTTTTTAATTCATTGAAACAAAATTCACTAAAAGCGAATTGTTGATCGCTGGAACCGACCGATTTTCTACGTATCTAGTTATGGGACCTCCTTTCCTTGCTTTTCTGATCAGAACTACGGATTAATCTTTCTCTCCGTCATCGCTACAAGCGCCAACAACAATAATTCCTTCAAGTTCCTTAATTTTCCTTTAGCTAAGAAAATAATTACTCCATATTTTAGGAAAACTATTATTAATGATTAAGATAAATTGCATTACTAAATGATTTCAAAGTTATAAAGCCAACTGTGCAACTTAGCTGACATTTTTGAAATATATTTATCGGTAATTGGATATTCTAATGCAGAAATTTGTAGTAGTTGGATGATTTACAACATATACATAAATAATGAAATGGTTTTCTGAAACGTTAATAGCAAAATTATGTACTGAAATAATGGCATAAATGAGTTTTAACTTTTCAGGAACACATTGTGCTTTTATCAGAAAAAGGAAACTGTATATATATTTATTTTAGCCATAGTTGGTTCCATCATCAGAAAGACTGTTTCACAGTCATCTGTATTGGACGGAGTCCGGGTGTCGCGTCGGAGGTCCCAGAGCTTGGCGACAAACTTGGTGACCATTTGGCGACTTGGTGACGAATTTGGCGATTTTGGCGCCAAAATAGATTATACCCAAAACATCGAGAAATTTCCGTCCATTAGGAACCGAGATACGCCTCGAAAGTTCCTGATTGGTTGAGAGGCTTCTAGCCCCGCCTCCTGAGACCTATATAAGGAGGCAGTCTGCAGCTGCCGTGGTAGTAGTCGGAATCGACGGTAAAGAACGAGTCTTCTAGAGATTAGCAGAGCAGCGACGGAGTCAAGGTAGTGTTGAACTAAGCTGTGCGCTACTGTCTGCTGTAGAGTCTGGTTGTATGCTGCTGTGTGCGCGTCTCGGCTGAAGATAATTGTCTTCTCTATGCTGTATATAGTTGTCGTCTTTGTGCTGTCCTGTCCTGTCTTCGTGTAAATAAACGTCGTTGTTTTTTTTTTCTACTGCCGCCTGCTGATTGAGCGTTCTCCACATCATATAACTTCCACTATCCAAATGAACCCGGAAATTTCCTAACAATATATATATATATATATATATATATATATATATATACTTGTCATCGCTAAATTTTTGCGGTACAATTGGGATACGCATTTTTCGAAGAGGTCGAAACAATTAACTTGTTAAAAAATGTTATATGATAGCAATATTCCAATAACCCAAAACTGTGTTGCTTATCTAAAGTGTTAAATTCTGAATTTTTAAAAACAAGCTATAAATTATAAAAATACGAAATATCAGGGTGAAATTTATAGAACTAATAAAATATTATTTTTAAAAAAACGCGCTTAAACTGCACTAAAACTGAATTAGTCATAGATAGTGAATTGTTCATCAATATATTTTACAGAATTTCCAACTTTATAATTTATTAAAGTTTTTTTTTGTAATAAAATTGTATTATTTTGAAAAAAAAACTTGGAAGGTATGCGCAAATACCACAAAAAATATTTTACTTTGCAAATAACAAATAAATAAATAATAAAATAAAATAAAAATATTAAATAAATAAATTAAAATTAAAATTAATTTTTTTAAAAAAAAATTTAATAACTTTGATTTTACGAACTTAAAATCAACTTTACTTCTAATAATTCAAATAGAAGGCATAGGGAATCATCAAACAACCGATAATAGTTTAAAAATAAAACTTTATAGTACAGTTTGCTCTAAAGTATTTAGAAAAAATGAAAATCAGCTTTTATTTGAATTTCGCTGTAGTATACAGTGTTTGTAGTATTAAAATATTCTTATTTAGAATAAGGTTGGAAAAAAGTCATGACTGACACTCTCCTTTCCCACGAAGATTTCATGGTAGGCGGGTCAAAAAGTGGTGAAATGAAAGACCTCCAAAAGGAAGAAGGGGATGAAAAGGAAACAAAATCTGTAAAGAAAAAAGAAAATTTCTTTAACCCTCAAGTGCTTTATCTTACTTTATCACAAACTCATTCATGAAATTGACGTTTCGATATGTTGTGACATCTATTGGGCTGCAAGAGCATTTATATTCGAAATCAATATGCATAAGAATTATGAATGAAATGTGATCTGAAAAAGATTAAACTGTATTTTTAACGGATGTTGTTTACTCATTTTTTAGAATCCCTTCTGTTATTCGTTTTTATTTCCTCCTATACGAAGAATAGAAAAAAGAAGTAGTGTAATTGTGAAAATATTCAAATTCAAGATTTTATGGATCTAAACGTTTCAGATTTCCTTGCATCTATAAAACACATTTTTGGACTTATGTCCTTTTAGGGATATGCGATGCGCGAGAATAGAACCTGGGACCTTGTGGTTAGCAGTCCAGTAACATGACCATGATACCAAAACAATTGCTCGGGTAGCAGAGCTGTTAACTGGCTTATATGCTATTCACCACAGACTCTCCCTCCAGTGAGTCGGAGGTGAGACGAACGATATGGCTGTTGAGTGGTGATGTATTGAGCTGTTGTCTAATGGGCCTCTTACCCAGTTGAGTAGCGCCAAGCGTTATGGCGAGCGTTTGTGGTTGCTGATGCGCCAAATGAGTCTGACGGCTTTGGGTTGCTGCGGCCTTTTTGTGTTGCTGCTTCAAGTGAGTCAGACGACTTTGGTTTGCTGCGTCAAGTGAATCTGACAACTTTGGTTGCGGGTAGATGGCGCCACAACAGCTGTACGAAGGTTGAAGGTTCATCGTCCGAGGTCACCAATGTAGCGACTTGATATGAGCGAGGATGGAACCTGGGACCTTGTAGTTTGCAGTCCAGTAACATTACCAGGATACAAAAGCATATGCTCGTGTAGCGTAGTTGTTAACTGGATTATAAGCCATTCACCACATCCTCTTAACTGTCAACACGATAACTTTAAATTGCTTTGAGCTTGACGAATGAAATTTGTTACACATACTCTACACCACATTTGTATATTTGTATCAAATTTTGCGCAAAATCTGTCATCTGTTTGTTCAGCTGTCCGAGTACCAGTGAACTCATTAACTACAAAGCATAAAGAGTTAAGTAGATAAAATTTAGTACACAAGTTGAGAATTTAAGTTGTAAAGTGTATTCCAAACTTAACGCAAGATTTGAATATGCCACCTTTCGTGCAGTAAAGTGCTGTCAACCCTATTAAAAAACCATATGACAGCTGATAGTTTGGGGTTAATAAAAAGGAAGCGCTACACTACAGAACAACGTGCTAACGCAAGAAATGAATTAAATTAAAAAAACACAGTGTTTTTCCTTTAAATTGTTATATTTTTATTGAACCGTAAATCACTTCGGATAGAATTATGCATGGAATAACACATAGCGTAAATGGCACATACACACTATTTTGTCGAAATTTTTCATGACCATTTTGCATAATTTCGTTGAGGCAGCGTTGAATTTTTTTCTTCAATGCACGCATGCTTTTGTGCTTGTTTTCATAGACCTTTGACTTCGAATAACCCCATAAAAAGAAATTGAATGGTTTTAAATCACACGATCTAGGGAATCAGTTCTCAAATTTTCGAATTATTCAACACTGAAAACATGTTATTCTAACGTGTAACGCTCGCTCAATTTTAGCTAAGCCTAAACTATCAGCTACCAAATAGTTTTTTAATACTGTTGCGCGAATGGTGACAAATTCAACTTTTTCGTTAATATTTGAACACCATTTAGAATCTTGTAAAATTTTAAACCAATCTATCAAGGGCTTCTGGGAAAATAAAGCATATGTTAGCATTAGGCGCCCCAAAAAGATTGCACCAATTCCAATAGCTGGAAAATAACCTCTCTTATTTGCAGCGAAATCCTAGTGGATAGTTCCCAACAGACTTGTTGAGGATACATCAGCACTGAATTCGAAATACGGCAGATATGAATGAATATGGCTTATTCTCTTTTCCTCTGAATAAAAATTTTTGTTTGAATTAATTTTGTTTTATAATTATTTTACATAGAATTTATGCTTTCATTAAATACATTTGTAAGCGTATATAATCTTTTTTTTTTCACTGTTTGGTTGCACATCGCTACAATACAATTTTCTACTTTCCCATATACGTTGTATAATAATCGTGAAAAAAAATCGAACTCAAGATTTTGACGAATCTCCACGTTTTTGATCTCCCTGAGTTCGAAAAACACGTTTTTGGAATTTTTCTGTCTATCTTTCCTCATGTGACAAATATAATTTAAAAATTGCTTTGAGCTAGATGATTGAAATTTGGTATACGTGTTTTATACCAAATTTGCAGATTTCTATTAAAATTTTGTGTAAAAATGTGTTCATTGAGATAAAGCTAAGGAGGTCTTATTAGAGACCAAAATAACTAGAAATAATTTTTTTTCGCAACTAGCCGCATTTGGCGACTAGCTTATTCTTCCAAAATACTGATTTCCCTGACTGTTATTAAACTAATAATATTGAAAACATTTGTTTAAAATTTCACCTCTTTATTTTATAAAATTGAAGAATATACAAATAATCTTTTTCTTTCTTTTTCGAGGAAGTTGATGTTTGTCCAACTAGACAGGCATCAAAGCACCCCAGAAAACCGCAAGAGGGGTCGAAAGGGGAACGCGTGTCCGTCTAAAGATTTCTCCGGTCGTGGGACTGCCGCTTTAGGTGGTGAGCATGACACGGAACTCCCAGTGTTTTAGTTCCCATGCAATTTATCGACCCATTGAATTTGAAGGGGTGAAAGGCTGAGTCGACCTTGCCCAGCCCGAGGATCGAACCTGGACCTGGGCGTTGGGAGACTACGCCACCGGGTTTTAATACAGTGTATATACACTAAGAAATGAAAGCGGAATTGTAAATTTTCAGGAAAATTAATGATTCGGTTTGGTTTGGATATATTAACGTCCCGTTTGAAGCAACTCTAGGGCTATTTTGGGACGGGCATCGTAATTTTGAACTACGGTGAGATGACGAGGAAGACACCTGAGCTGGCACCCCCCTCTCCACACCACACCAGCGGGAGGACGTTTGGTCATGACGGATGTAGCGTGCAGCAGACCCCCTTACACGACGGTTCTGCGGTGGAATCGGGTCACGAACCTGAAACCCTCCGGTTCCGGAGCCGTGACCTTACCACCAGGCCACCGCGGCACAAGAAAATTAAAGATCGAAAAAAAAAAAAAAATTCTTATTTTTAACATTGACAAAGGCAATTGAATGGTTTGATGGAAGTATGAAATTAATTGAAATTTTCTTACAACAATAAAAACGTTTCTACAGATTTATATATCATATTAAATTTTTAAAAAATTGTTAAAGTTGGACAAAATTAAATTAAAATCCTTTTAAAGGTAGGTTTTTTTTTTCATTTTTAATGCATGTAATTAAAAATAAATTATTGTAAAAATCGTTTTGTGAAATAATATTTGAGAAGAAATAACTGAAGAACACTAAGCCTTTTTTTAAAATATTTTAATTCATTCATATTTTAATTTAATACTGAAAAGTTGACAATGACCTTCAATTTGTCTTAAAGGGCAAGTGAACCAAATTTTATTAAAGTAAACCAAAAACTGCTGATTTGCAAAAAAGATATCCAAACATTCATCTTTATGTACAGAAACAGTTTTTTGAACGTTGTTTTCTTTGGATAAATATGTTCAGAATTTCAATAAAATGTTATCGTATCTGAACTTCAATCTTCCTTATCTTAAACTATTCATCATTTAGGGGATTTATTTTTATTTGTTATTATAAAAGGGAAATTTCCATAATTTCCTGATATTTACAAGATTAATCTTTCATTATATTTCGTATGGTTAGGTGTTATTATTATTTTGAAATTACGTTGTATAAAGAATACCGCTCCAGACTTCATAAAAAAAAACTATAAGTTCGAAATTACAAAAGCGCCAGGTTTTGAAAAATCTCCTAAATTATAAGATATAATATGCAAATAAATTTCAAGCAATTCCTTTACGTTGCTTTAATAATGCTTGAAATACAATCCTCTTATAAAACTGATCAGAAAAATGAAACGAATCTTCGACATTTACACTGTAAGAATGTGAGATTTTAAAAAATCTACTCAAAGATATAATATTCGAACGAAGATATTTTATAAATTAAATTAATCTGACTATGACCAAGCTTTATTAAGAATTAGTTGATGTACCCATCATTGATCAAGATTAAAATATCATTGTTGATATATTTAATACAAAAATTACTTTTCTGTAAAATATTATTAGGCATAAAAATTTTATCGTTTGAAACGTTTCTTTCATTAAATTCAGAACCTTATAACTTTAAACGAATAATTCTTGTATATATTTATATAAATTTATTTCATGTATCTCGGAAACGGCTCTAATGATTTAGATCAAATTTTATATTTAAATAAGGTTTTGCTTTTTATCTATATAGGCGTCTTTCCTAAAAAAACACAATTTTATACACAAAATTTTTTTTTATTACTATTAGAATAAATATATTCAATTTCCGTTTAGAAGTGTGGGCAGTGCAGTGTTGTTGTCAGAACATCAAGAATAACGCGAGTTCTCAGTTCAAATCGTGCTTTTTGCTTAATTTCTTTTTTTTTTTTCATTTGCGTATTTATATTTAATATTTTTGCGTTTTACGTTTATCTGTAAAGGTTTCTTTACTAAAAAACACAATTTTACACACAAATTTTTTTTAATAACAAACTAATTAGAGCCTTTTTCTATCTGATCTCACATTGACAATGTCATAAAGCGCCATATCGGACCCGATTTCACCATAGTAAAACTGAATGCAAAAATTTAAAAGATAAACTGCAAAATGAATACTGTATTATAGCACTGATTGTTTCGAATAACATATTAAACTCAGTGCATTTATGACTTTTTTTATTTAAATAGCCAATTTATAGGGAGGTATGATTGAAAAATATTCACATGTAGTCAGTACATGATTCGTATTTAAATATTTTCTCAAAAAAGATTGCCAAGAGAAGCTTAGCTTTTCAGATATTATCATTTAAACTAGAAGATTTTTAAGAATTGTGGTAGATAATTTCTTTCCATATATAAGTACTTCAAATATTATACACAAATTTTGAAATTAAAGAATGTCTTTAACAGAAAAGTTGAGACATTGAATCCAATAGTAAATTCTTCATTAATAAAAGACTTGGAAATAAACCAAATGAATAGCTGTTATTGATATAAATTGTTTATCGTCTGCTTTTAAACTTCTTTTTTATTATTCTTCCAAAACTTTAATGTTTATTTAATTTTATTTTAGGCTTAGTCACCAAATTTCTTACTATTCAAAGTTCCATGCATATCAATTGCTACTTTACTTATTTCATAGAAGACGTAGGTAAGGATGGCAGGAGGTTTTTAAAGGAAATATTCTTTGATCTAACTAAATAAAGTCTAGAATACTTTTAAAATCAATAAAAATGCCAAACATTTGACTGGGAAATATTAAAAAATGACTTTTATGAAAAAAGTAAAATAAAGATAGCGAGTAGTTCAGAATCTAATCACTGTGTTGTAAATTTTCTTATTTCAAAGAAGTTTGCATCCAATAAATTATTAATTTTTGAAAAATTAATTAAAACTATAGACCAAATTGCACAAATATAAAATCGGTATGAATGAAAAAGAAAAATTTTTGAATTTTAAGTTGGTATAAAAATATCTCTGGTGGGATAAGTTGTTCCGAAGTTACAGAACATAAACGACAATATTTCGATTAATCAATAATTAACTGAATAAATAATTAGCTTTTGTTATCTGAAAATTCGGCTAAATCCTAGGGACGGGTACCGTCAAATTTGGCGCCAAACTTTAAAGATCCAGCGTTTTAAAGTCGCCAGCGTCTCTTGAAAATCGTCATAATATTGAGATATAAAATTCTGAAGATTACAGCGTCCACGAGGCTTGGCGAGAAAAATTTGGCGGAAAATCGCCAAATGGTACCCGTCTCTAGAACTGTACCGAAAATTCGGCAGTATTCTTCTTTTTGTATTAAATAATAAACATATTAAATTTCTTTGAATTCATTCCAGTTACTTAGAAGAATATGAGGAACATACATTAATAACTGCGATGGCTTTTATTTATATTAAAACAGACGCAATAAAAGTCTTTAAATAATTAATCAATGCAAAATATTATTTATTTTCACATGACTATAAATAACATATAATTATTTAGAACTTTTATAAAGAGATATTACTCCATTTTTTATTTTTAGTGCTCTAATTTTAGGGAAATGAAAGAAAATATCTGTTACAAGTGCACTGCAATTATTAATAGTAACGGAATTAATTATAAGCCAAATCTTGTATTTTCTTGAAAAGTTCTTATGTTTCTCATGTTACATACATTAACTGATCTCTTCTATAAATGGAACAAAGATATTTTTGAATTCGTTCAAAAGAAATTTAGAGCAACAGAGAATACTGAATTTATTATGAAGCAAACCTTGAAATATATTATTTTGGATTTTAACAAAGCTAATTTTTCAGTCTAGTCTGTACGCTTATTTTTTAGTCTTTTTATAAATCTTATTTTACCCGAGTTGCTAAGTTATTAATAGAGTCTTCGTATTTTGAAATGGGAAAAATGGGTGGAATCAAAACCTAATTAGCAGGATTTCCAAATTATAAAATTAAAATAGGCAAGAGCAAACAATTTTTTTGTAGATAATGAATATATATTTTACAGCAATTTTCTTTTCGTTTTTCATTTTTATTAATGCATTTATGAAATATATTAGCTGCCTTTGGAAATCGTCAACTACATGGAAATATCGATTGTGTTTAATATCATTTAAATATCCCATTGGTAATTTTATGCTTATGATTCTCTCAACAAAATACTTTTTAGCATAAAATTGTGATAGATATTGAAGTCGTTTTATTTTAATTGTTTCATACCTGTTCAATTTATGAACCTTTTTAATGGAATAAATTCGATGAAATCAAGATGCTGTTGGTGTCTGGGATATCGGCTGTCGTTCTTATTCTTTGTATAAACTGAGAAGGTCATAAGCAGAATCTTTTTTTATTAGTTTTCAACAATGAAATCCAGTACTTAATAACAAACAACATGTTATTAAGTATTTGATGAAAAAAACGGCTTCAATTTCATTGCAACAATTGAAAGTATTTTTGAAAATTATGAAAAAGAAAAGACATTTTTAAGATATGTGACTGAGTTCGGGAGGAATTTTTGAGAAATGCTCGAAAATGGTTATATTTTTGAATATTTGCAATAAAAAGGATTGAAAAAAACATCTATGTAACCAAAATATACGAATTAAGTAGCAAAATGTTTTTTTTTTTTTAAATTAGAAAAAAAGAGGTTTTGAGGGCTTAAAAAGAGGCATAAAGCAAATATCTTCTAGTTTAAAGGTTTATAAAATAATTTGCTTGAAATTTTGCGGGTAGCTAATATATTATCTAGTTCGTGAACTAAAAAAATAAGTTAAAAATAAGTATTTATATCCATTCTATAAATATTGGAGTATGATTATAAATAACACGAAATTTTTAATTTTTTTTCGCTTTGTAAAAGCACTAAAACAACTATAAAATATTCCTAAATGTATTTATTACCTATTCTCTCGTTCAGAAACTGCAGAACATATTGAAATTATTATGCCAAATTTGATTTAAAAAAATATACTTAGATTTTAATTATGTGATTTTTCGTTAAAAAAATTCTATCAAAGATTAGAATAATGTCGAAATTCTAAAATCCACCAAACCGTTTTCAATACTATATTTTGTAATTGGAATTGCTGTAAAAATCATTTTTTGTGCACGAATGTTTTTGGGAGTTACCGCCGCAAAACAACAAAATTTTGCTTTGTTTTCAATTAAGATTTCAATTAAACTTGAAAAAAAATTCGCTTCGCGGTACAAATGTTATTTACCCTTTAAAGTACATTTTTACCTAATTTAGTAGTAATAAGTTTAATGCCGATTACTGCAAATACAATTTAGCGGACGGAATTAATACTTTTACATGTAAGATTTATGTATTACGTGTACAGTGTACTTTTTGATCAAATGTTAGTAAAATAATAGTAATATCTCTAAAAAAAACATTGTTTCCAAAAATTAAATTTAAAAAAAAAACTGCAAAATGTTCTTTTTATGGAAAAATTAGTAATTGGCTTCTGTTGAACATTATTTTATAAATTATTTTATTTAAAATCTCGGATATTAATTTTTTGATGCAATTCATTCTGAGGCAAGATATAAAATGAAAATCCACTTTTTATTTGATACTAGCCGCCTTTGGCGACCAGCCGGTTCGCAAATCTTAACACTCGTTAAAATTTTTATAATTAAATATTATATGTAATCCCTACTTTGATAGCTTCTTCATCAAATATTTTAAAACTTCAAATTTTGATAGTCATAATTCTCTCATAATATTATAAAGGCCTTCAATCATAACCTAATATATATATCTCTCTAATCTTCTGTTAGCTGCCGTAGAATTTATGCTTTAAATTAAAATGGAAATTATTAATCTTCAATTAATATAATAATATTTTTTATTGAAATAAAGCATTTTTTTAATAATATGATTACTGAAAACAGAGTTACTGAGCATTTAGACCTGGTGGGCACTAAAGAATATCTTTCTTAATTTATGTAATATCTCAAGAATTTGTCAACAAAATTTTCTCAGATTCATCAAGAGCAGATCGATTAATAAATAATGTTTTATTTTAAATGCATCAAACACTAAGAAAATAAACCGAATCATTCAAAATAATTGATCGAAAACAGGTTTTAAAAAATCTACTTAAAAAACGATGTACTTAAAACTATAAGCATATACAAAAAATATATAACTAACATAAATACAATTCACTTACAAAAGCATACAACTAACCTAAGAATAATTTAAAGTCCGCATCAATTGAAAATAGTTGTAAACAATCAGAACACAATGCTTATGCGTGAATTTTCAACGCCAGCTGGGATAACGCTATACAGATTAGAAATTTTTAATTTCCTTTGTTCTGGCTTATTTTAATTCAAAAATACTTCAAAATGAATCTGAAAGATCGATTCATTAACAATGTTTCATTTTAAATGCATCAAACATTAAGAAAATAAACAAAATCGTTTGAAATAATCGGTCGAAAATGGTAAGTCTGATTAGCGTGGGAAAAAAAACAAAAACAAAAAACCAACTGAAACCTTACTCATTTGACGGTGGGGAAATGAAGATTTTTTTTGGCGGGAAAGTTAGTTTTTAATTAATAATTAAAATTCTAATTAAAAATTCAAAAAAGGGACCCCAGGTGCGCATTCCCTACCTCTAAGGTATGCATGTACCAAATTTGGTAGCTGTAGGTCAAACGGTCTGGCCTGTAGAGCGCCAACACGCACGCACACACACACACACACACACACACACACACACACACACACACACACACACACACACACACACAGACAGACTGACACACACACAGACACACACACACACACGCACAGACACACAGACACACACACACACACACACACACTCGCACACATTGAGCTTCATTATAAGTATAGATTTGTACAAAAAATAAAATTGAATATGCGTGCGTGTTGATTCTATACAGAACGACGATCCATTAGATTCAGAGGTACCAAATTTGGGTCAGATATATTTTGAAGAATGAGAATATGCACTTGGAACGATTTTAAAAAATTTAGTTATGATAATTAAATAAAGGATTGGCGAGATTTTGGCGGTTTTCCACGGTATTTCTCAAAAATGTTATTGCACAAACATTATTTTTACATCATTTTAAAAAGTTCGAAATTATACTTATAATAATAATTGACAACTCAATTGAACTTAAAACATTTTTTTTGAAAAATATTTAACAGTATATTTTATTGCTAAATTAAATTCCAACCGTTTTTTTTTTTTTTTTTTTTCTTTTTTCAAACTCTTAATCCCCCGAAATCTTTCCATTTTGGAAAGCTAAAGATGAAGATTTCTTATAATGTTCACATGAGAAATAAAAAAGTAAAGGTACAATGATGCGAAAATTGTGATATAGATCTGTTATGAAAGTTACGTTTATAATTGCACTGTCATATCGTGGGATTTGACTCTCATATACACAACAAAATATATGCTTTGCTGTCTGTCACAAATTAAAGTTTAAAAATACTCTTTTATCACCATGAAGGTTAAGTTATGCATTAGGGATTTAAACAAAAGTATTTCTGGTGAACCAGTTAGGCACCAAATACGGCTAATTTAAGAATAAAATAGAGCTCCTACGTTTTTTAAATCGTGTTATCACTTGGTGTCATTTGAGATTTTAATCCAAGCTAATAACCTGTTAAATGAACTAAGATGTTTTGCTTTGTCAACAAAGCAATTTTTCAATATAAGCTTCATAAAACAGGGAATATTTTATCGATTTTGGAAATATATAGATTTGAAAAGTAGTAACGTAACTTTAATTTTGAAATTTAGAATAGCAGAAACCTGAATGATAAAAAATGTAAAGTTTTTCATATTTTTCTCAAATTTAGATTTTAACATATCTAAGTAATCATATACAAAATATTGTATATGCCTATTGTAGATTTTCATCGTACAGATTCAAAATTTTATCCCCCCTTCTAAATAAGAATAAATGTATGTCCCTATGTCGAATTGCTCAGATCGTTTGACCTATAGCTGGTTTGGAGGGTAGGAATCTGGTTCTCGGAGTAATAACTTTAAAATTCTAATTATTTAAAAGCTATGCAAAATGTTGCAGTTTTTCCAAGATAACTTCAAAAAAATATTTTGATTATTTTATTTTAAAACTAGCCGCCTTTGGCGACTAGCTGGTTCGCCAATCTTAATGTTCGTTAAAATTTTAATAATTAAATATTTTATGCAATTCCAACTTTAATAGATTCTTCAGCAAAATATTTTAAAACTTCAAATTTTGATAGTCATATAATTCACTCATAATATTATAAAGGCCTTCAGTCATAACGTGATATGTATCTCTCTCATTTTCTGTTACCCCTCGTAGAATTTATGCTTTAAATTAAAGTGTAAAGGATTAATCTGCAATTAATATAATATTTTTTACTAAAACAGAGCATTTTTTTAATTATATGATTACTGATAATAGAGTCACTGAGCGTTTAAACTTTATGGGCACTAAAGAATATCTTTCTTAATTTATGTAATATCTCAAAAATTTGTCAACAAAATTTTCTCAGATTCATCATGAACAGATCGATTAATGAACAATGTTTAATTTTAAATGCATTAAACACTAAGAAAATAAAATGAATCGTTTAAAATAATCGGTCTAAAACAGGTTTAAAAAAACTACTTAAAAAACGATGTACTTAAAACTATAAGCATATACAAAAAAATATATAACTAACATAAATACAATTTAATTACAAAAGCATGCAACTAACCTAAAAATAATTTAAATCATTGAAAACAGGTTAAAAAAAACTACTTAAAAAACGATGTACTTAAAACTATAAGCATATACAAAAAATATATAACTAACATAAATACAATTTGCTTACAAAAGCATGCAACTAACCTAAAAATAATTTAAATCATCCGTTGAAAGTGGTTGTCATGACAACAATCAGAACAATGCGCATGCGTGAATTTTCTTCGCCAGTTAGGTAACGCAAATGCGTGAATTTTTCTACGCCAGTTGGGGTAACGCTATGCAGATTATACATTTTTAATTTCCTTTATTCTGTGTTATTTTAATTCAAAAGTACTTCAGAATGAATCTGAAACATGGATTAATTAACAATGCCTAATTTTAAATGCATCAAACATTAAGAAAATAAACAGAATCGTTTGAAATAATCCGCCGAAAAATATGAACCCTAGCCTCATTACTGTTGGGAGAAAAAAAAATATTTGAAGCCTTACTCATTTGGCGGTGGGGAAAATGGAAGATTTTTTTGGCGGGAAAGTTAGTTTTTAATTAATAATTAAAATTCTAATTAAAATTTCAAAAAAGGGACCCCAGGTGCACATTCCCGACCTCTAAGGTATACATGTACCAAATTTGATAGCTGTATGTCAAATGACCTGGCCTGTAGAGCGCCAACACACACACACACGCACACATTGAGCTTTATTATAAGTATAGATGAGGGGAAAAAAAACTTTTATATCATCTTAAAATTCAACGAATTTTTATTCCAATGTCACTCGTTTTTTGCCTTATAATTAATTTTCTACTTTTTATCAATTTTTAGAAAATATTTTAAGCACATTTTAACTCTGTTTTTTTTCACATATTACTTATATTCGATATTGGCTTTTTTAGGCCATTGTGATTGATGAAGATGAGAAAATTCGGTTATTTCTGCCATGTAAGTAAATAATAAAATTTTGTAATGTAATAAATTTGTATAAAATTTTGTAACCTGCAATAAAATATATACATGTAATAATATGTAAATTAACATGTAAAAAAATTTAAATTAAGAAATAAAACGTGTAATAAAAGTTTTGAAAGTTTGTTGAGCTTGCAATGAAAGTTCAACTTCAAAATTAGATAATACTGAAAATTTTTTAGTGTAAATACTATACCTGCTTTCTTCTATAAAATAAAAAGGATTTATAAAAACTTAGACACAAAAAAAAAGGGAAAAGAAAAGAAAAGAGAGAAAGAAAATGCCTAGAACAACGAATAACACGTTGTAAAGTTTCTAAAATAAAATAAATTATATATCTATCAAAATTTGGAGTTCAAAAATATTTTGGCCTTAAATCATTACGATAGTTACACAAAATATATTATCTAAATATTTAACAACCATTAACACGGGGAACCAACAGTCCGCTTGAGGCGGCAAGTACTATAATATTTAATTGCATTACTCATTTGTTAGCCATATTATATTTTATTTCTAGGCAGTTTTAAATTTTTCAGACGCTTTTTATAATGAAAACTACTATGCGTTTTTTTAAAAAAAGATTTCCAAGTTATATGATATTAAATATATTTTTTAAAATTTTAATTTTAAATATATTAAAATGGGCAATTTAATGAATTTACTTGCCTTATTTGCATAATATATTAATTTTGTGTGATTTGTTTTATATTTAATACCATACCATTTTGTGATCATGAACTTACACTGTACCACAAAGCTACGCATTGTTTCTCGTAACGAAACAAAAATCTTAAAGAACTCTGAAATTTATGTTATCATATATATAATAATAATAATTATATTCTTTCAATTAATATTATATTTTATATCAGTTAGAGTTGATTTTCAGTTTCGACGATTTTCATTATTTTTCGCAATTCCTTTACAATGAGACAAAGTGACGCTTTCATTTTTGTGGTTTAATATTTACGCATTTATAACCTACTAAAGTTATTTCATCTCGATTACATTAATTGATACAATTTTATCATAAATTTCTAATTACAGAAGCATAAATTAGCATAAAAATCATAACCAAATACTAGTCGCCTTTGGCGACGGAAAAATTAGCTTTATTTGCAGTTAAATTACGAATATCAACTGCATTTCTGTAAATTTTTCACTTTATTATTAACTATAATGTTTAAATATATATTATATATATATAAATTTAATGAAATCGTCCTCTGCGAGTCCAAATTAAAAAGTGAATATATTACAATATGAAAGCTAAAAGAAAATCCTGTTGTAGAAATGATGTCCAAAGAAAATAACTATTTTTTTAAATTAATATTTGTATGACGAATAAATAAATGGTTGGATGAAACAGTTAAACCAGTTTGAATTTCATCATAGCAGTAAAGGCATTGTTACAAAATGTATAACGAAATTTTAAAATGTTATTAACACTAGAGAAAAAATGAACGATAACAATTTTATATATATATATATATATATATATATATATATATACAAAAGTATTAGAATCAAGTTAATAGGAAAAACAAAAATCAAATAAAAATTAAACCAAAAAAATTATTAAAAAAATATTAAAAAAGAATCCGGCCTGAAGACTTTTTCAAGGGTCACCCTCAGGCAGGGATTCAAATAAAGGGATTTTTTCTGTGAGGACATACAGACATAAGTCTAATAATGATTCCTCGTGACCCGAAAATCCCCTGAAATTATGCTCAAGAGACATACCATTTTAACAGAAAGGAAATACAAAATAACAAATTAGAAAAAACCACAAAGTAAAAATACAATAAAAACAAAAACAGCATTAAAATTAAAATTAAAAACGAAAAGGCCAGCACATACCATCCAACAGTGAAGGAAACTTTAAACAATCGATTGTGATTTCCTGTTTTTAAAAGTTAACGGTAAATTATGTAAACAGAGGTAGGCACCCAGCGCCATCTATTGAGTGATCCAATATGCAAGTAAAGTTCTAATTTTATTTAAGCCAAAGGATTAATCCCAAACCATACCTTGTTTAATTAAAAAATTGACATTACAGTAATTTCTAGGAAAATCATTTTTAATTAAATTTTTAAGGAGGATATTAGATGCTTCAATATAAGAATTTTTATTATTGCAAACCCTTTTGATCCTGTTAACTTGTGAGAAAATTAGATTTTTGAAAATTTTAGAGTTTAGATTGGAATGGTAGTTACATAGTTTTGTTATTTTAAAGTTGAAATCATCCCTTTTATCGTATATACCAACTATTGTTTTGTCATTAGCAATTTCGATTTTTAAATCCAGAAAGGTAGCCTCAAGTTGATTTATATTTGTATCTTTTAGAATTAAATCTTTCGGATAGCAATTAGTAATAATATTAGTATTGTCGAAGTTAATCAAAAGTAGGTCATCAATATATCTCCACCCGTTTATTAAATTATATTTAATTATTTTTTTCTCATAGTAATGCAGGAAAATATTAGCTAAAGCACTTGAGAAAGCTGTCCCCATTGGAATGCCCTTGACTTGTTTATAAAAATTAATACCATTAAACACGTAATTTTCAGTAATATTAAAATTACATAACTCAAGCCATTTATTTTTAGGAATGATATTTTCATTTAAATATTCGTCATATATAAAAGTGCAGACCTTTATTAATTTTTCATGAGGTAGATTAGTGTATAAATTTTCGAAATCAAAAGTATTAAGTTTATTAATGTTGTTATCTTTAAGAAAATCCAATACTTCTTTGTTACTAGAAATAATAAAGTTGTCTTCATTTTTTATTTTGTCCAGGATAATTTTTAAGTATTTAAAGAAATGTTTACCCGTATAGTAATTATAACTACCAGTGCTACAGGTTACGAATCTGAATTTTAATGGATTTTTATGAAATTTAACTGTTGGGAATAAATAAGGATAGTTAAGAGAGCAAGTCTTAGTTTTGGTTTCTTTTGCGAAAGCTAGCATTCTTTTATCTAATTCCTTTTTCCCGGTGTTCTTTAACATATAAGTTGCATTAGAGTTATATTCATTAATTAAAAGTTCTTTATAATAATATTTACAATTAAACAGAAATTATTTGCTGATTTATCTATTACTGTAATAACAAATTTTTCTTTTAAATTTTTTATTTCATTTTTTAATGTTTTACTAAAATAAATCCCACGTTCTTTAGATCTGTCAAAATCAGTATTCAATTTTATTTTAATTTCCTTTAAAATTCTCACTTTCCATTCCCCGAAACCTTCCGCAGGCCAGTGGTATTTTCTAGATAATTTGGCAATAAAAACATCTATACGGGTACTATACGGGTAATATAATTACGGGTACTATAATTACTATACGGGTAAACATTTCTTTAAATACTTAAAAATTATCCTGGACAAAATAAAAAATGAAGACAACTTTATTATTTCTAGTAACAAAGAAGTATTGGATTTTCTTAAAGATAACAACATTAATAAACTTAATACTTTTGATTTCGAAAATTTATACACTAATCTACCTCATGAAAAATTAATAAAGGTCTGCACTTTTATATATGACGAATATTTAAATGAAAATATCATTCCTAAAAATAACTGGCTTGAGTTATGTAATTTTAATATTACTGAAAATTACGTGTTTAATGGTATTAATTTTTATAAACAAGTCAAGGGCATTCCAATGGGGACAGCTTTCTCAAGTGCTTTGGCTAATATTTTCCTGCATTACTATGAGAAAAAAATAATTAAATATAATTTAATAAACGGGTGGAGATATATTGATGACCTACTTTTGATTAACTTCGACAATACTAATATTATTACTAATTGCTATCCAAAAGATTTAATTCTAAAAGATACAAATATAAATCAACTTGAGGCTACCTTTCTGGATTTAAAAATCGTAATTGCTAATGACAAAACAATAGTTGGTATATACGATAAAAGGGATGATTTCAACTTTAAAATAACAAAACTATGTAACTACCATTCCAATCTAAACTCTAAAATTTTCAAAAATCTAATTTTCTCACAAGTTAACAGGATCAAAAGGGTTTGCAATAATAAAAATTCTTATATTGAAGCATCTAATATCCTCCTTAAAAATTTAATTAAAAATGATTTTCCTAGAAATTACTGTAATGTCAATTTTTTAATTAAACAAGGTATGGTTTGGGATTAATCCTTTGGCTTAAATAAAATTAGAACTTTACTTGCATATTGGATCACTCAATAGATGGCGCTGGGTGCCTACCTCTGTTTACATAATTTACCGTTAACTTTTAAAAACAGGAAATCACAATCGATTGTTTAAAGTTTCCTTCACTGTTGGATGGTATGTGCTGGCCTTTTCGTTTTTAATTTTAATTTTAATGCTGTTTTTGTTTTTATTGTTATTGTTTTTATTGTATTTTTACTTTGTGGTTTTTTCTAATTTGTTATTTTGTATTTCCTTTCTGTTAAAATGGTATGTCTCTTGAGCATAATTTCAGGGGATTTTCGGGTCACGAGGAATCATTATTAGACTTATGTCTGTATGTCCTCACAGAAAAAATCCCTTTATTTGAATCCCTGCCTGAGGGTGACCCTTGAAAAAGTCTTCAGGCCGGATTCTTTTTTAATAATTTTTTTGGTTTAATTTTTATTTGATTTTTGTTTTTCCTATTAACTTGATTCTAATACTTTTGTATCAATTCATCTGTGTTTTAGAAGTAGCTGCAATTGCGCTCTCTAAATACTATGAAGTTCCTTTTTTGGTTTTAGTTTAAATAGGTAATAAATTTTAGTTGCGATTTCGAAACTGTTTTGTTTCGTTTTCATTTTAGTTTCGTTTTCAAACTTTTTCTTACTTTAGATTGGTTATATATATATATATATATATATATATATATATATATATATATATATATTAGTTTCAAAAGAGCGTAAAAAAAGCGTATTTTCTGATATAATATTTTATTGAGGATTTAGTTCAAAAACAGCCAGAATTGCATAATTTTTTAGTTAATTTATATTTTAATCAGCTCTTGAACTATGAAAAGTTGACAGTGACCTCCTTCCCTGTTGTCTCAAAGAGCGTGTATGCCAGATTTCATCAAAAATTGTAGGTTTGTTAAAAAAACAAAATATAACTTTTATTTGTTGTTTATTATGGCACTTGCCATGGACAAGCCCGCTGTTACGCAGACAGCGATTTAAGCCGGTGGGGGAGCGTCTCTTGTTTTTTGGTAGCGCCAACTAGGGCCAAGAATACGACTTTGCTACTCACTCATCACATTCGCTTGCACAATCCCTTTTTACAGGGGGGTGGGGCGCATTCACACATCGAACAGATGCAGGACAACCATATCCGAACCGGGACTCGAACCCAGGGAGCCCAGATCACGGGGAAGACGCGCTACCCCTATGAAGGGCACAGGTTCTTTTATTAGTGTATTAGCCTATACTGGTGGCCATTTGGTTCGCCGAGAATGTCAGTTCCAATTATTGCTCATGTGTATCTTTCATTTACTTACGAGTCTCTCTAAAAAGTGCTTTCTTGTATCAAATTGTTACAGACTTCAGAGCTTTTTATTTTAAGGTCTTAAAAACTTGTTCTATTTACTATCTAGAAGAGCGTTCTTAACAGATTTAAGTCCCACAATGATAGTATACTGACTAGATCATCTGTTTTTACGTTGTGTTTCACTATACTGTAAATTTACTTTTCTGTTACATTCTTGTATGTAGAAAGTATTACAAGAGCCTAAAATTCGAGTTAGAGTTTTGACACATCTCCTAGTTTCTTTTTGAGCATGAAAAATGCATTTTCGGCTTTATGTCTGTTTGCCTGTCTATAAACATGATTAACTGAAGAATGTTTTGAGCTTGACCTCTGAAATTGTGTGTAGGGAATCACGACCAAATTTCGTGATTTGTATCAATTTTGAAAGAAATCCATTGGCAGGAAGTCTATCTGTCTGCCTGTTCAAGCGCAAGGGAACTAGACAATTACAAAATGCAAAGAGTTAGATAAATAAAATTTGGTTCACAGGTTCAGCATCTAAAACATAAATTTCAAATTTTAAACCAAATTCGTTAAACGGTCGACCGTCTGTCGGTCTGTACTTTCGCATGCATGTATGCGCAATAATTTATAAATGCAATAACTTAATGGAATTTGGCATGCTATATTGTAATTACAGTTATAGGTTTGTGCGAAATTTTGGTGTCAATCGGCCGGCAAAAAGACGTCAAAATATACTCATGACAGATTCAATAAAAAGGCTATATTTGCGCCACAGATCTATATTTCGTAACTATCGTTTACCAATGCTCCGCAAGTTATTTGCGACTTTACTTAAAGTCAAAAGTTTATGTGGATGAGGGGGAGGGGTGGTAAGATCTTTAACGGGGAATATGTGAGAAAGTTTCAGAGAGAACACTCCTGCTGGTTCCACATATAACTTGTGGAGATAATAAATAGAATGATAAATAACAGAACAGAATAGAAAAGAGGAGAACTAGCCGCCTTTGGCGATCATCTGGATAACCTAGGATTTCATCAAACTTATTTTCTACTAGGATTTTGGTTGACTTGTATTTCAATTGAATCTATTATTATTTGAGGTTCATAATTCCTTCAACAAAACCTTCTTGTGAATCAAAATTGTGAAACACATGAAAGCCGTATTGCTTTGAGAGTTTTGCACTTTCTCTGTCAATGGAGTGCATGAATTTTCTTCATGGAATCAAATACCATGATGTCATAGTATCTTTGAAAACTTGCATCTCTGAATAATCCGTTTCAAATTGCATGCTGTCTTTTGCGGTTATGCAATTTCGCTTTCTCATTCATTTAAATATTCAGATTCTGAGCGGAAACTTTCTTGTTGTAAATAATGGAAGAAAATCACGATATTGAATATTTATTGAAACAATGAAACCGGTTAGAATTTCTTAGCAAAAATGAAATTTATTAAAGTAAATTATGCAAAAAAAAAAATGCAAAGCGACTAGATAGGTAAAATAAGACATTGTTTAAAAATGCTTTTAAAAAATTGCAAAATTTAATTTTGTGCTACAATATTTCCCGAAGTTATTGTTGACAAATTCCAAAATTATTAATTTTTAATCAATTACTAAAAACTAATCAATTTTTAAAAAAAATCATTCTGAGGTACAGAATTATCTTTCCAGATTTGGCACAAATTTGATATCTCTAAGACAAATAGCTTTTTTCTGAAAATCCCAATACACACACACACACACACACACACACACACACACACACACACACACACACACACACACACACACACACACACACACACACACACACACACATACACACACACACACACACACACCTTTATAATCAGTAGAGACAAAGAAATAAGAATATATTTGTTTTCTAACCTTATACATTTCATACTACTTAAAAGATTGAAACGAAATTTGATTCTGATCAACTAATTAAAACTACTGTATAGCATATAAAATGAATTATTGCGCTATTAAAAAGTAGCTATGTCTCTTAAAGAGGTTGAAATAGGGCTAATTCATTTTATATTTTTCTAGCATAACATTAGAATGTACCATTTCGCAAAACTAATTTTACGCAATCTTAAAATTCAATAATAATTATTTGCGATTGGCACCATTTCCATGTTGACATTTCACTTCATCTCTTCCGCATTAAAATAATTATTTCTTTAATTTTAATCTATTTTTTAAAAATTAAGTTAAACTTAATTTTTAACAATTCCTTTTTAATTAAAATTTTATATCCATTTTATTATGTAATCATATTTATCGTTTGTGCGCTTATGCAGAAGTTCAGTCGATTTCTTCGGATATATTTACTACCGCTTTTATTTCTTAGTAAAACCCTCTTTTAATATGCGTCCGTAGTAATTTCCCTTTAATTACTATCCTTTAAAACCTTTGCAATTTCTTTTACTGTTTGACTGTATTTTATCCGATATTTCATGGGTTATTTTATACAGTATTAAATAACTGAAAGCAAAAAAACCGCTTAAGATATCTTCTCTTAAAACTACTAATTTCTTAAATACAATTCTAAAATCTAAAAGTTGACAGCATCAACCTCAAAGTTTTATTTTTCTCACGCCAAAATATATTTTGACTCATTCCAGCATATAAAATCCAAGCAGTCTTTATGCACATGAGACTAACTTTAGAATAATAATGGATTAATTATTAACATGGATTGAGGGTGTTAAAACTCTCAAAAGGTTGATATAAGTATTCGACAACATTCAACATAAAAGGTTTTTTACTTTTTCTTACATACAGATTAAATAAACCAATGCGAAGCTCCGTAAAGCGAGTAATAAAGTCCGAAAAATTATATCTTCGTATAAAACCCTAAAAGTTGCATTTTTAAGAATAATCTTGGTACAATATTTTGCTTTTTCTTACATACAGAATAAATAAACCTATGCGAAGTTCTATGCAGAAAGTTATAAAGTACAAAACCTTATTTCTTCGTATAAACCTAAAACTTGCATTGTTAAGAATAATCTTGGCACAGTTTTATATAATACAAATTACATCATTTTCAGACGCCATATAAAATATCCATACAACCATTTTCATTCATAAAGGTCTCAACAAATATCAAACCTTTTATGCAAAAAATTTATATACTAAATTCATCTTTGCTTTAATTTTAATAACCAACGTCACAATATCAAAATTAATTAAATATATTGCTCATAATCTGTTCTCATATTTTTGAGCAAGGGGTTATAACTTACAAGGTGTGTTTAAAAATGATTAGGCCTATGAGTCATGCAATCAAAAATTCCCGATTAATATCAATAAATTTCATAATATTTTCCATTGATGATTTATTAATATTATTTATTTTTTAATATCCATTTTTGGAGACGAATAAATTAGCCGGGATTTATAGTAGCTGACGATTGCAATTAAATATCTTGTGTAGCATGGTTTTAATGACTTCGTCAGCAAAATATTTTTAAACTTCAAATTTTGTTAGACTATTTTAGAAGCCTTACATCATTACTTTAATATCCCGATTATGTTTTTATATATTTACTTACATCACAGGGAAAAGAAATGGTGTTTAAAAATGAAAGTAGTCATAAAAGTTTTTCATCACTGCTTGGTTCTGAAATTAAATCTTAATTGCAAGTATAACTATCTTTCGAAAATTTTATTAAAATATACTTTGTTTTTATACCTATTCGACATGAAAAATTAATCTGAATTTTCATATTATGACCCTCAACATGTGAAGAAATATCTGTACCAACAATGTATACGATTCGAATTCATTTTTGAATTGTTGTAAAAAATGTTTAAAACATTAAAAAAGTTTGTTTAAAAGTAAAAAGGAAAATATCGATGTACGGCAAAAATAAATGGCATCGTTGAAAATATGATGTTCGATATTTTAAGATAATATAAAAATACTTTTTGTGCTGTAATAATTTTGGAAGTTAATAGCAAAATTTCGCTTAATTTATCATTAATTAAAAAAAATTGCTCTGTGGTCTGTCTTTTAACCAAACAATGTAGGTTGCTCTAGGTCAAATAGTTTGATCTGTAGAACACCAATATACACACACTCAGACAGATATATACATACATTTATATTCATTATTAGTACAGATATATAAACAATTTTTATACTGCGAGAATGGCAATAGGTATTTTAGAAATATTTGTAAATATGGCACTTTTTTGTGCAGTTTCAGAGCATAGTGAGAAGAAGAAGAAGAAAAAAAAAAAAAAAAGAATGAGTATATAATCAAGAAAAATTACTTCGTTCATTTCATGGATTTGGTCAAAAATTTCAAATAGGATTATTGCTACCACATATTGAATTGTATCCATCTGGTTTTTTTGCTTGTGTAAGTTTTTCATTCCATTTTGATACTGATGGATATATAAACATAATTTAAAAGTGTTTTCATTTTTTTCAAACTTAGAAAGGATTATTGTAGTTAAAGTGAGGTCAGGATATTAAATTTTAATAATATTGTTTTTATATATACTTCATTAATAAAAAAAACTAAAAATACAGCAATAATTATTTCAAAATTCGACTGAAGGATCTAGAATTTAACTTAGTATTCAGACGTTATTTGAAACCAAAATAAAAACATTTTATAGTTTAATTATAAAAATACCTTATAGAAACTGTAAATATAAATTTCTATATTCCTATCCTAATCTATTTTCCTTTTGTTTTAAAAAGCAGCGTAATCATGAATTCTAGAATTTTCTTTAAAAAAAAAATTGAATATTTTTTCTTTACAAAAAAAAATAGTCTTCTACAAATATTTCGTTTGCTATTTCATTTTTAATGTTTTATTTCTTTTTCGGTAAACTTTATTCCTCTCCCCCTACTTCACCCTGGGGGGTATAAAAAACAATGTAAAGAATAAAAAAAAGACTTATTATTTTCATATCTTAGACAGCTTGCCTAATATTGTAACTATAACAAAAATAAATATTCATTTTTTTTATCACCAAAATTTATTCAATCATTCCCTGAAGACTTAAATCATAATATTTTATGCAGATCAGTTTCTGTGATCAAATATTTCCCAAGAACCTTTTCAACTCTTTTATAACATTTTTTTGTAAAAAAAAAAATATTTCTTGGAAATAAAAAAAGAAGGGAGAAAAGAAAATATTTGATCAATTTCAAGAGTGCATGCATTGCGGCACAATTAATAACAATAAAAGAAACACGCTATTTTAGAACTAGCACGTACGCATCTCTCCATTTCCGCGCCAAGTAGCACCCCGCTGGCGACCGTTTCGCTCGCCACTCTGGCAACCCTGCCGCCATACGAACGGCTACCACCGCACAGCACTGAGTGCATCGGCCATCTTAAAGGACACGTTGCATTTGCCTCTGTGAAAGATCTCCACGCTCGCCGATCAGGTAACAAAACATATTAAACTATAGCATTTGTAGTCTTTAATAAGTGCTGCTATTATCGCATTCTTGTGTAATATTTGTAGAAATCGCGCGGTCACTGTAACCGCACAGAGCATGGTGGATTTTTAGGGTGTGCGCAACGATGTGTAAGTGCGTGAGCGAGTGAAGGTGTCGGGAGGTGAGGAGGAGGGAAGGGTTTTTCCGTGAGAGCAGCTGGTGAAAACGCAGGAAGAAAAGTTCTGTATTTGTGGTGTGTGCTTACCCTCTTCTACGCAGGCTTTTGGATACCCCCGATACTCTCCAAACTATCATAACAAGTGAAAACTATTCGCCAGTGAAAGGTTAGCATGTAGAAGTGAAGTGCTTTCGATTTAATATCCATATAATCATACTGGGGAAAATAAACAGCGAGTTGTTCTAGTAGTAAACTTTTTTTGGAGAAAGCACTTGTTATTGTTTATTTTTGGAATTAATTGTGTTTTGGTGTATTGTTAAAGTTTGTGTAAGTAATTTGCGATTCGTTTTGGACGTGAAAAAAGTTGAAACTAAGAACTTTTTGTTGATTATAATAGTTTTGAAACGGAATCAAAATTTATTATGTATGCGCTTGTTTTCTGAATTTAACTTATTTAATCCGTAAATTATTGCTCTATATTTAGTACAGTTCATTTAGATTATATTTAACTATTTTTCAGAATATTGCAGCATTTGTTAATCGGTAAAAACATTTCTTAACGTGCGCGCAAAAAACATCTCGAATGCAGTAGCTGAAATCTCAAAATTTAATATCGGCCGTTATTTGAGAAAATTTTTACTGAAAATATAGGTTTTTATTTGCTTATATGATTTTTATTATAAACTCGTGTTGCGATATCTTTTCTGGTAGTTAATAATTATTCATAAAATTTCAAAAGTGTATTTATTTGTATTGATAAATCATTCAAAAAATTATCAAAAATTTATGTGTTATATCATTTATCATTATATCATTATGTGTTATATCACATGTTATATCATCAAAAATCTGTATGATGAATTTTTGGTCTAAATGATTGAAAATTTGGAATTTATTTTTCTTATTAATGGCTTTATGATTTTTAAATGCATTTTACCCAGTAAATGTTATGAATTAAGGGCTTCTAAAATTATAAACTATGCATGTATATTCAGAATGAAATTAAATTTTACCTTTAAAAATTGTAGAAATTTGACCTTAAAATATTTTCTGAATATTCCAAACTTACATATCTTTAGTTTTATTTCGTTGGTAAATTTATCTGTACTTGAGATTTATAAATAAAGAAAAAATTTTTTTAACAAAAACGTTTGGATGCGTTTGGACAGAGGTTAATTTTTGGTAGAAAGATTATAAAATGCTATCAAGTTTTGCAGTAGAGCTTCTTTTTGCTTAATTTTCTTTTCTTGTTTACTAATTGACGCTACATTTTCGTATTTGTTTTGTTTTGATTTTACTTTAGTGCTCATTATTAAAGCTCGAAAATTTTTAACGTACGAATGAAATTGCGGGTGAAAAACTGTGAAAGAAACTTTGTTTGTTATGAAACGTATTTTTATTCTTAACTATATTACGATTAGAAAATTAAATTAACTAAAAAAATAACAATGTTCTATTTTTTCGTTTCGAAGTGTCAAAGGTCGGTAAGCTAGCTATATTTAGTTTAAAGCAAACTTCAGAATTCCATCTGCCGAAATTCTTGCGCAGCCGCAAAGCAGCAATGTGAATGATGAAATATACATTTTTGAATATTTGCTATGATTTCTTTTTATTTTTGTTGGTGTTAAAATTAATTTATTTTTCCTTCGCTTAAAGCTACTGTAATAAAATATGAGTATATTACATTTTTTTTTTTTTGAAAATTGAATTTGATTTTTTTTTAAATTTATTTTTGAACGATGAACTTATTTTTTTCTTTATTTAAAAGATTGCAGTAAAATGTACTTAACTATTTAATATCAGTGTTACAGTGATTGTAACATTAATAATAAAAATTAAATATTTAAATTAAAAAAATATCCGATTTTAAATGTACTTTCTTATAAATTATCCTTTTTTTTCTGTTCATGAATTTTTAGAGAAAGTTTGTCAAAATATTTTGAATAAGATGTTATTTTCATTTTCAAACATAATCGATGATTCATACTGGTCAACCGATTTCTTAATTGATTGTTTAATAAACTCATGTTCAAAAATATCTCCACAAAAATCATCGATCCGAAAATCGAAAGGGTCCTAAAAGCACAAGCTGTAAGGGATTTAGAGTTAAATAAGAATAGTAATATTCAAAACAGTCTACATAAAATATTGTCATTTTTTCGTGTACTTAAATTTGGTAATTTATTTATTTTATACTTTATTTTTTATTCTTAAATTTGGTATTTTATACATTATTTACTAATTTAAAAAGAACCGCCAGTTGTCGTCACCTAGTGTATGTAGGGGTAAAAGCTTAAGGCTCATCAGAAGAAATTAATTAGAAAAAAAAAGATTATCATAAAAATCTGAGAATTGATTGCTTTGTGAAAATTAGTTCAACGTATTGTTTGATGTTCAAAAAATATCTAAAAATTTATCAGTGGAATAAAACCTACCTGATATTTTATCAGTGAATAAAATATCGATACATTTCACATTTTGGTTACTATCTCTTTAGCATTTAATTTTTTTGTGATAATTTGTAGTATGTGCTTTTTATCATTAACGCAATGATAAAGTTCTTTATTAAAAGTTTAAAGATCAAGGGATAATGACCTAATGTTTTGCATGTAAGCAGATTCATTAAAATTGTAAAATTTTCTTAATATTTGACTGAGGTTTTAAGTTTTCTCTATTTCATAAACGTTCTAAGTTAAGTTTTACAAGGGTCAGTCAAAAAGTTAATTGCACCTTTTAAGAAAATAAAATAACATCGAAATGTTGCTATAATTTTATTTATATCTAAAATTTCATGCAAAGTCTACTTTTCAACGTAATTACTTCCATTATTGTCATATAAATATCTTATTCATCTGTTAAGTCCGGAGGTTAAGAACTTAGTGTTCATGCACTCCATGGCCTGTCCCTCAAATCGACAAAAATCACAGTTGATTATCTTCCCTCGTTCTCAGCATCATCAATATCTGTACGTCCATTGTACGTATATAAAAAATCGAATTCATAGACGTACAGATATGTACAGGCGACGTATCTGTACATATAATGGATATATGTCCATTCTCAAAAATGTTGCACCACTTCAAAATATTACAAATGAATTCTCAAATATTCTGCACCACTTCATGGTGTCTTGATGTGGCACAACATTATCTCCATACACTGTATGTAACTTTCTGTGTAGTTGCTTGATAACGAATCACTTCACACATTTCCAGTTTGGATACCACTTTCAGCTGCCGAGACATGTTTACAACTGATTAGAAACTAAACAGAGACTGAGCATGAGAGCAGCTGCATTACACGATACTGATAAGTATTACCACAAAATTTCATCAAAGTTGCCTTTCACAGAAGATTTTTACGAAGGAATGCAAGTGACTTTTTGACTGGCTTACTGATAATTCAGTTGTTTGAGGTATATGAGGTTGTTGAGGTTGAGGCTTTAAAAGTTGAAAAAAACACAATCTAATAATTAATAAGCTGGAAAAAATTGTTTGTATAAAAATATCTGGATTTTCTGTATAATATTTTGTTTTAATGTCCAAATTCTAATTAAAATGACTTGGAACCCTAATTGGCCGAGACAATCCCAATTTTCGATTTTTTACTCTAGATTATCTTTATTTCAGGGCTAGTTAGAATTTGAATTGTACGCCGTCTAATGCATTAAACAATTTATTTTTTATATAAGAAAGTATTAGCGTTTCTAAAAATTTATCTCAATCCTTACTATTTATTTGAGTAATAAAAAAAAAATCATAAACGTTTTGAAATTTATTTTAAATATTCAAACTTATATCTAGAAGAAAAAAAAGAAAAAAATTCTTATTTAGAGCAGAAGTTGATTCAATCGCTCTTTTTAAAAACACGGAATTCAACGACAGGCAATATTTAAAGCCATTGCGCCTTCGCCAAAATCAGTTGCCCTCAATTAAATTGGGGGGAGGGGCATCTCAGCGCGAGTGGTCACCGCAAAACTTTCTCGCATATTCTTTAATAAATTTTTCGTGCCAGCAAACATCTTGCAGCGTACTGCCGCATAATAATTACGAAATATTAACCTTTGGCCTGAATCTTGCATTTTTAATGAATCTATTGTGTCATCGTTGGCGAAACATTTGGCGATTAATTCCTGGCATGCGTTAATAGTATCCAAAAATCGAACTTGTGTTTTAGACACGTTTTTCTCCTTTGATTGAAATTAAAATTTGATACAAAACTCCACTTGTAGTTACAAAATTCCCTACCAAATTCGATATATTTTTGTCATTGCGTTTTTGAATAATCGCGTTTACATGTTTCTGAAAGTACAAACCGACAGACAGTCAACCTGTAGTTGGGTGTGGCTCAAAATTTGACAGGTGTCTACACTATAGATGTTAAATCTTTTTACCAAATTTTATCTATCTAGTTCTCTCCGTCTTGTAATTATCGTGTTAACTTATATTCGAACAGACTGACTTCCTCGAAATTTGATAGAAATATGATGATTTGTTGTAAAGACCGTATACCGAATTTCATCCGTCTTGCTCAAATCGTTTTTGAGTTATTTTTGTCACAGACGGAAGGACATTTTCCAAAAAATGTATTTTTTCGAAGTTAGGAAGGTCTGTCAAGTAATAAGTTTTGTCAAGTTCTCAAGTTCATATTTTTTAGACGATTACTATACTTTCTCTGAGAAAGTAAAAAGGAAAAGAGGGGGGGGGGGAATTGGAATTTAAAATGTTTTGTTTTGTTGTCTTAATTTTCCTTTTTAGCGATCTAAAAATACATAGATGATAAAATTTAAAATTTCAAAATTCTGTCTTGTAAAGGATTGAATTCTCTTTCATTTAATGTACAATATTTCAACCATTTTTATATCTGCAGACATTCTAAAATTTAAAAAAGATTGGAAAAACACTCGAATTTATTACTTTATCTTTTATACTTTGTTCATTCTGAATGACATGAAAGAATGAGTTAGAAGGAAATATAATGATAAAAATGATACCAAAATATTTATACTGCAGTTCTCTTTCTGCTACACTGCATTTCTTCTTATTGTCGTTTGTGTATGAATAATATATTTTAATAATTAACAGTCTCTAATTAAATGAAATAATTACCAATATTTAATTTTTAATGGTTATATTGTTTCTAATTTCTTATAACTTTATATTTAACCCTTTCTAGGGCCGTGGGAAGTATGCTTCCCACCAAATTTATCAATCTTTGTATGAAATTATGTAGGTTGGTATAAGTTATGACAAATTTTTTTTTTAGTAAGTCAGAAACTTAGATGCTTCAGCTCTTTATCTCAGACAAAATGATGTGTCTTGATTTGTTACTTAATTATTAATTAACCAAATTAATTAATGAATCAAATTAATTAATGAATCAAATTAAATTTTTCTAATAAGTTAAATGAATTCCTTTTCTTATTCTAATTTCAAGCCTAAAAATATTTTAACATAATATGACTAGAAAAAAATGGCCCTTTAAAGGGTTAACTAGCTGTTCTTGAAAACCAATTGGTTCACCAAGAATATTGATATTGTTTGCTTTCAATTAAATATCATATGCATGATTCCCTCAAAAAATGATAATAAACATCATATTCCGACAGATATTAAATCCGTGTTATTTTAATAGCCTTACACCTATTCTGTTCATTTATATATGCACCATCCTAATTGTAAATTTTCATGGAATCATGGTGCTACTAATGATAAAACTACCTTGATAATCTGTCTTCTAACTTGCCGGTACTTCATTTCACTTCCACTCTTGTTAATAAATATAAACATTAAACAGAATTCTTCTTTTTTAACTTTTAACTATGGAAGAAAAGCACGCGATTAAATATTTGACGGAACAATAAAAACGGTTTGAATTTTAATACAGCATTGAAATTTTTGATAAAAATTACGCAAAAAATATTTTTAAGAAATTTCTGAAATTCTGGAAAAATTTGCTCAACGATTAAATTGTTATCTCTAAATAGTCATTTTTTAATAGCATATCAGTTATATGCAGTAAAATTTTTGGGTTTTATTGAGGGAGAATGTCAACATTTCACTTAATTTTTAATTCTTTAAAACTTTATGTAAAATTTCGAAAAAGATCACTCTGAGGTGCATATTTTCATTTTCCATACTATATTTGTACCAAATTTGGTACTTGTAAATCTAACTGTCTATGCTATTGAGCATCCACATACTATAGACATCTAATCATTCATCTTTAATACTTATAGAGCTTACATTTTTGTCCCTCATCTTCCGTTTTCCCCATCCAGCTTACAACATAGATTAAATCCGCTATTTTTAATTGAAGATTTTGTCATTCAAATAAATTGCAAGACTAAAACTCCGAATCTATCGATATTACATTAACTTAGATAAGTAATTGTAAAATGGTATCTAAAAATCATTTAAAGTTGAGCTCATTTCCCCTGATCACCCATTAATTTGAATCTTTTGTTAACTAACTACCTTAAACTGGAGTTCTGCTTTATTATTTTTCACTTCATGTCTTTCAAAAATCGATACCGAATTACAAATGAGAATTTTCAAAATGCATTACTCATGAATTTTATTTAAAAAAATCTCACGAATTTGTTTTTAGATGCAATTTCGAATTAAAAGGCGAAATTTCTGACTAAGCTACTTTCTTGCTCTAAGTTTGGCTTAATAGTGAAATAATGATCTGTCTTTAAAAATTAAAAATGATATTTCCTTGCTTTAAATCGGGGATCCTTAATATCCCCCCTTCTCCATTTCATTTTGTTCCGAATCATATTCCTATATTCCATCTATGCACAAGTTTAGAATATTTGAGAATGGCAACCATATACTTACAGCCGATATATGATTGATACTAGCTTGAAATGCTTACAAACTTTCGATGACGTCACCAGCCTTTGGATGCTAGTTGTTTCCAGCGAATTGGAAGTCGTGAAGTACTCGAGACAGTACCATTCTTGTTGATGGTTTGGATGAAGCGGTCTATGGCTTTGAAAGCCTATTAAACAGTTTAGCAAACAGTTGCTTGAAGAAGTCTCATTTTCTTTGGAATGAAATTATAATCACAGCGGCTTAAAACCGTATACTACAATTCTCATCCTTAGTGAAAAAAAAAAAAAAAATCATTTACTATTATCCGCCCCAATGATTCTTAAAGCGATAGACCGCTCCATCAGAATTGTCAACAGAATTGGTATTACTATTACTCTACGACTTCCACTTCATCGTCAAACAATTTGTAGCAGCGGGGGGGGGGAGGGAATCACCCAGCTTTATTCTGGCATCTTTCATCATACAATATTTTTTTTAAAGATATTATTCGAAAAGAATTGATGTATTGCTAAAGTTTTTTTGAATTGAGCATTTCACAAGTGGTCATATATATATTTAAATAAGAACAAACTTCAAAATTTCCAATGACAACACCCATTTTTCTTATTTAAAAAATAGTTCAAAACTGCATCAAAAGTTATATCCGGAAAAAAAAAATTATTACTTCAGATATTCTTTTCGAAATTATGATGAATTAAAAAGTATTATTCGATTGGAATTGACGTATTGTTAAAAATTTTTAATTAAGCATTTTACAAGGGCTCATTTATATATTTAAATAAAAACAAACTTCAACATTTTAGATGACATTATAAATAGTTCAAAACTACATCAAAAATTATAACCTGAAAATAAATTTCATTACATCAGATCTATTCGTTTAGAAATTAAGAGCTTGAAAATTTGAAACCTTTATTGTTAAAATTAAATTTTATAATTTTTAATCACATCTTAAAAAAAATATGTAGAGTGACCTAAACTTTTTGAGGGTATGGAAGTATAAGGCATTCTTCACATTTTGCATGCATATTTATCATTAAAAAGTAATTTTTAATATGCGAAAAAGAATTCCAAAATTAGAATTTAACCATTTTTAAATGGTAATTCATTAAAATATTTAGTAGTTTTTTCCCCCCTCCGTTGCATGATTTTATGTGTGTGTGTGTGTGTTGCCTCTGAAACGATGTATTTAAAGGAACATTTATAAGTTCAAAATGATATTTTTTTATTTAATTAATATATTTTATTTTATTTTTTTGTTTTTTGGCATTCATATGCTACTGATCATGTTTTTCTTGTATATGATATTATTTCCCCCGTTTTTGTTATGCAAGAATATTTTCGTCGTCGGCAAAAAATATCAAATCAAACGGGGAAAAAAAACAACTTTCTAGTGCTGTAATATTTTATTAATAGATTGCTTGTAAAGGACTTGACTCTGTCCTTATGGCAACTCAGAATTTTTGCTCATCGGCTCTTAGAATGATACAGAATATAAGAAGTTAATGAAAAATGGGAATTTTATTTTTTAATAAATGCTTTATGGGATTGAAACTGTTTAATTTTGTTAATTAACTGATTAATGAACATATCGGCCAAATTATTTCTGTTTGTAATAAATGGATAACAGACTCCATATTTTGAAATAAGAAATAAGTCATTTCTATTGATTTAATATTTATTTTATGCGCTCATTATTTCTTACTAGCCGCCTTTGGTGACCAGCCGGTTCGCCAATCTTAATGTTCATTAAAATTTTAATAATTAAATATTTTATGCAATTCCTACTTTAATAGCTCCTTCATCAAAATAATTTAAAACTTCAAATTTTGATTGTCATATAATTCATTCAGAATATTATAAAGGCCTTCAGTCATAACGTAATATGTATCTCTCTCATTTTCTGTTAGCACCCGTAGAATTTATGCTTTAAATTAAAGTGGAAAGAATTAATCTTCAATTAATATAATAATATTTTTACTGAAACAAAGCATTTTTTTTATAAACTGATTACTGAAAATAGTCACTCAGCGTTTAAACTTTATGGGCACTAAAGAATATCTTTTTTAATCTCAAGAATTTGTCAACAAAATTTTCTTAGATTCATTATGAGCAGATCGATTAATTAACAATGTTTCATTTTAAATGCATCAAACACTAAGAAAATAAAACGAATCGTTTAAAATAAACGGTTGAAAACAGGTTTTAAAAAAACTACTTAAAAAACGATGTACTTAAAACTATAAGCATATATAAAAAATATATAACTAACATAAATACATTTTAATTACAAAAGCATACAACGAACCTAAAAATAATTTAAATCCAGACCGCATCCGTTGATAATAATTGTCAACACAATGCGGAATTCAGAACACAATGCGCATGCGTGAATTTTCAACGCCAGTTACATAACGCAAATACTTGATTTTTTCTACGCCAGTTGGGGTAATGCTATGCAGATTAGAAATTTTTAATTTCCTTTATTCTGTTTTATTTTAATTCAAAAGTACTTCAGAATGAATCTGAAAGATCGATTAATTAACAATGTTTAATTTTAAATGCATCAAACATTAAGAAAATAAACAAAATCGTTTGAAATAATCCGCCGAAGAATGTTAACCCTAGCCTCATTACTGTTGGGAGAAAAAAAAATTGAAGCCTTACTCATTTGGCGGTGGGGAAAATGGAAGAATTTTTTGGCGGAAAAGTTGGCGGTGGGGAAAATGGAAGATTTTTTTGGCGGAAAAGTTAGTTTTTAATTAATAATTAAAATTCTAATTAACAATTCGAAAAAAGAAACCCCAGGTGCACATTCCCAACCTTCAAGGTATATATGTGCCAAATTTGGTAGCTGTAGGTCAAACGGTCTGGCCTGTAGAGCGCCAACACACACACACCCACATTGAGCTTTATTATAAGTATGGACAAAAGTCTCAAATTTCACGAAATTAATTTACTGTTATTGTAGCTCGTATAACAGTGTATATAATCATAAACGGAATCAACAGACATTATCGACATATTATTAGATTACTTATTAAATATTAATTTATTCGGTACAAAACATAGCTCACATTTATTCTGTATAATTGCGAAAACAATTTCAAATAAATTTAATGATTCACTAGGTATAGATTATTATTTTAGATTATCATTATTTTTGTCGGTATAAAATTTCGGAATTCTTACTCTGCATTTAAATAAAAGATAGAAATGAGACAAAATTCAAAAATAATAAATTTTTTATTTTACTGGAATGTTGAGATGAATAAATTTAATGGAAAATATGGTTTAGTTAGAGTTTCGTTTAAAGAAAGCAAAAATGTTTTATTAAAAATAATACCCAATATTTAGAATTAAATTCATTTTTAATTTATTGCTTCTTTTAAGATTTGTTATTTTCAAAGAATAAAGAGATTATTATAAATGACTTTTAAAATCTTTTGGTTACTTTTTTTTTGACGTCAATTAATTGATACAATCGTGATTTGTCTAATAATTCTGTTCTGAATTAATGTGTTCTTTTCTTTCTTTTCTTTATATAACTTTTAGGCTAGAATGGAAACATTAAACCACAAAAGTTTTAAGTATATTTACATTCTTTACGGTTATTTACTTTTCGTTTAAAACTTTTCTTTCGGATTTTAATTCTTGTTTATTAAATTTATTTCGCCGTTTAATATATTTTGCTTATAAAGCTTTATTTTTATGTTATTTTAAATAAATTCATTGTGTTGTTTTTAATCTAAAAGGTTCTAAAATAATTTTTCAATTATTATGGTGTCTCTGCTCTTTCAATACTTATTATGGAATTATTATTCTTTTAATTATATATAAAATAATTGTTTCTGTAATGGTATATATGATAATTATTACAGGGATTATATCTTCCGAATTTCAATTCACATCACAAGCAAAAAAAATTTATGTAATGAATCAACAGATTAATTAATTAAAAATTCTGTAATAACGAGATATTCTGCGATTTGTATCGCATCTTGATAGCATGGAAATATTCTGTGCATGTGTCTTCATTTCATAAAATTTTTCGTAATGAAAAACATTTGTATAAATGTCTAAGCTGCTAGTAAAGGGAGGATTGACTGATATGCATTTATTAGTTAACCCTTTAAAGGGCCATTTTTTCTAGTCATATTATGTTAAAATATTTTTGGCTTGAAATTAGAATAAGAAAAGGGATTCATTTAGCTTATTAGATAAATTTAATTTATTTAATTAATTAAGTAGGTTAATTTATAATTAAGTAACAAATCGAGACACATCATTTTGTGTAAGAAAAAAGAACTGAAGCCTCTAAGTTTCTGTCTTTCTAAAAAAAATTGTCAGAACTGATGGCAACCTACATAAATTCATACAAAGATTGATAAATTTGGTGGAAACATACTTCCCACGGCCCTAGAAAGGGTTAATAAAATGTATGACTTTTTAAAATACTCTTAATAAGGGTAAGAATGACCCTCCCCCCTAAAAAAACCCTTCTTGCATATTCTTTAATGGAGGTGTTAGGATTTTATTTTTAGAATCACACATTAGTAAGTTGAGTGCTGCGCAAGAAATTGTTACTTGTGTATTAATTGCAAATGCATTGGCTAACAGTAGTTGCGAAATGTATATCTTTGGTGTGAATCTAGCTTGCAACCTTTGGTGATTGAACGAAATGCGATGGCAGGAAGTTCGTTTGTCTGACACGATAACTATAAAACATAAAGAGCTGGATGGATAAAATTTGGTACACAGATTTCGGACCTAAAATATAGATATGGGTTTAAGGTCGATTAATATATAAATCAGTCCAAGGATATCTATATCAGTCCAAGGATTAACCATCTATCTATACTCTCGCATAAAACGCGATAGCTCGTAATCACATCAGCGTAACTTGGTATATAATTTTAACTTCTAAAGTGTATATTTTTGGGAAATTTTAAACCATTTTAATTTTTAATTTTTTGTCTTGGGGATTGACCATCTGTCAATTTGTACTTTCACTTGCATGTAAATGCTGTAATTAAAAAAAAAAAAAAATCAGGCTAAATGAAACTTAATTTGTCGCTTTATATTGACATTTGATATATTGTCTGATATATTGATTTTTTTCTGCTTGAATTTTGAATCAGATTTTTCAAAAGGTTGGTTGTAGATCTGTCCATTTTCATGCATGTAAATTCGAGAACTTGGATAAATGAAATTTCATAAGTATTCATATACTGCGCATTACTGTCCCTCTCGAAATTGTATTTTGCTTTTATTTCTAATAAAAACCTTATTAACGATTGCAACTTGTCTTAAATAGAATCTTCTGCAAAAAAGAACCATACAATGCACTACTTAAAATTATCATAAAAATTCACACTAACTAGTACTTCTGCATAGGTACATTTTCCATATGCTTTTTTGAATGTTCCCTACATGACAAATAATTGCAAAATGCAAGTACCCAAATTCTATGAATTTTGTTTTGATATCGAAATTGCGCTTCATTTCTAACTTGACCATTTCCATTTTGTTGATTATTGATTCTGCATTTATCGGAAAAATAAAACTTTTTTCTGAATGACTAAGTTACTTCGCCTTCTGCTCGCTTTCCGTCGCCAGTCCTGATATTGTCCTCGAATCACATACGTCCTCAGATTAGTGGAATTTCCTGAGGGATATATTCCCTCCTTCACATGTATTGTTTAGCACATGTATTGTTTAGGTATTCAGACGATTACTTGCCGATTCAATAAATAAATAAATAAATAAATAGGAAAGCCATCCATTAGTGTTGCCACAAACGGTGTGTTTAAAAATAGAATTTACAAATAATATTCTTTAATAACTAATTTGTTGTTAATTTGGTGTTAAATAAAGCTTTTCCTTTCCTTTTTTGTTACAATTACACCATCAAGTGCAATATAAATATCTACTACAACTAAATTATAATTTTCTTTAAATAATTCAAACAATACTTGCAAAACAAACCAGGGATCAGGTGACTTGCTGTCTACCAGTCGCAAAGAAAATAAAACACAGTGTTATATCATTTTATATATATAATAGATAGATTTCAAAACTACAAACCTTGTTTCATTGCCAACTTTTTGCCCTTCATTTTTTTCTTCTTATTATTTTTAATTTATTGCAGTATCTACACCTACTACTTAATTTTTTTTTCTTTTTTTTTGCAATATGTATAACATGAAACAAGACTAGAAAGAGTCTTTTCATATAATTTTTGTTGCTTTCTGTCCTGTAGTACTAGTCGTCTTTGGTGACCAGGTGATTCGCCAGGATTAACGTTGTTAAAAATTTCAATTAAATATTTTATGTAATTTAGTTTTTTTATTATTTTTCTCTGCAAAATTACGAATTTTGATAGATGTATAGGTTATACTATTTAAGAAGTTTTGCACACTTCTGTTCATTGTGTTATGCATTTCTCTAATTTTCTCTCTGTATGTTTATAATATAATACGATATATGCCAATTGTATCGTAGAATAAAGCAAAAGTGTTTAAAAATGGACACTTTTTTCAAAATTTTTCTCCACTTCTTCATTCTGAAATTAAATCTTAATTGTAAGTAAAACAAAACTTCAGAATTTGAAAAGTGTTTATATTTTATTAAATCTTATCAGCATGGAATAATGCATCCGAATATTCATATTTTGGTCATAAATAATGGAAAAGAAAGTTCAGAATGAAAAATGAGTAAGAAAAAACGAAAACGATCTGAGTTTATCTTTAACAATGAAATATCTATCTGTATATAAAATATTAACGTACTTAGTTCAGAAGTCGCTGTTACTACCTATTTTCGAATGGCAACTGTCAGATATAAAACAGAATTTTATACGAACATTTTGGACAGCTTCATTGTACTAAATGTATTTACATCTGCTTTATTATTAGAAATGCGTCGGATAGGGCTCACCAAAAACTATTCACTCAGAGGAAAAAAGACGTAAGAGAAATCAAGAAATAGGCATTAAACAAAATCAAACACGAAAATGTTATGTAATCGCTATGACTTATCTATGGTAACTGAGGATGATATTTTGTAAAACTATTATCTTATAGAAATGACCTGCATTTGACTGCCTTTGCATTACCTTAAAATTCAGAGAAATTACCTTTTTAATTACATCAGCTTCACTTTTGTAAAATCTTTTATTTTTATTTGTAACTAGCCGCCTTTGGCGACCAGCCGGTTCGCCAATCTTAATGCTCGTTAAAATTTTAATAATTAAATATTTTATGTAATTCCTACTTTAATAAGCTTCTTCATCAAATATTTTAAAGCTTCAAATTTTGATAGTCATGTAATTCACTCATAATAATATAAAGTCCTTCAGCCATAACATAATATGTATCTCTCTAATTTTCTGTTAGTTCCGGTAGAATTTATGCTTAAAATTAAAATGGAAATGACTAAACTGCAATTAATATAATAATATTTTTTTACTGAAACAAAGCATTTTTTTTAATAATATGATTACTGATAATAAAGTCACTGAGCGTTTAAACTAAAGAATATCTTTCTTAAGTTATGTAATATCTCAAGAATTTGTCAACAAAATTTTCTCAGATTCATCATGAACAGATCGATTCATTAACGATGTTTAATTTTAAATGCATCAAACTTTAAGAAAATAAAATGAATCGTTTAAAATAATCGGTCGAAAACAGGTTTAAAAAACTGCTTAAAAAACGATGTACTTAAAACTATAAGCATATACAAAAAAATATATAACTAACATAAATACAGTTTAATTACAAAAGCATGCAACTAACCTAAAAATAATTTAAATCATCCGTTGATAACGGTTGTCATGGCAACAATCAGAATGCGCATGCGTGAATTTTCTTCGCCAGCTCCGGTAACGCAAATGCGTGAATTTTTCTACGCCAGTTGGGGTAACGCTATGCAGATTATACATTTTTAATTTCCTTTATTCTGTGTTATTTTAATTGAAAAGTACTTCAGAATGAATCTGAAACATGGATTAATTAACAATGTTTAATTTTAAATGCATCAAACATTAAGAAAATAAACAGAATTGTTTGAAACAATCCGCCGATAAATGATAACCCTAGCCTCATTACTGTTGGGAGAAAAAAAAATTGTACTCATTAGGAAAGTCCTTACTCATTTGGCGGTGGGGAAAATGGAAGATTTTTTTGGCGGGAAAGTTAGTTTTTAATTAATAATTAAAATTCTAATTAAAATTTCAAAAAAAGGGACCCCAGGTGCACATTCCCGACCTCTAAAGTATACATGTACCAAATTTGATAGCTGTATGTCAAATGACCTGGCCTGTAGAGCGCCAACACACACACACACACACACACACACACACATTGAGCTTTATTATAAGTATAGATTAAGTTGTTGTTTTTTAATACAGAATTTGCTACCCCTTTTTTAATTTTTTTTTAAAGATAATGTAAAAATAGTACTTGTATGTAATATTTTTGGAAACAATCGGACCGAGGTGCGTATTTCTACCCACCAAAATATATACTTGCCAAGTTTAATAGCATTGTTGTAAGTAGTCTGGCCTGTAGAGCAACTAAGAGACAGAAACACAGATACATGCATTCATCTTTATTAATAGCAGAAATAGAGACAAAGAGAGGCTGCAAAAAATGAGTCATAAACCACGACTAACATTTTGCGGTCGAACCATTCTGTGTGCATTAATATATTTAGATGAAAACTCCTCATTCAAGGTCATCCATTTTTCTTTGAAAAGCTATCAAAAGTTCTATTAACGTAATTAAACTTATCAGCTATTAGGAGAATTTATTTTGATTAGTGACTACGAATTTACGGTTCAGATCGTAACATTCTTATGTAATATAAGCTCTTCCTTTTAGTTTCTTACTAGCCGCCTTTGACGACCTGCTAATCCGTGGGATTATTGGCTGTGTTTAATTTCTTTCAATCTCATATGCAGAATTTTTAGATTCATGATTTTCTCAACAAGGTATTTAATAAAATTATGACAAATATTGAGGCCGTGTCAGTTTAAAAACTTCTAACTGTGTATACACTTTCCTAATGATGTCGAATCCCATGACATCATAGAGCCATTAAAATTATTTCTAGTTATTCTATTTCAAATTGTGCGTTGTCTTTTGAAATAGTGTAATTTCATTTTATAATTCCTCTCTTTAACTGTGTATCTTTCTACCTTAATTTTTGGCTGCTTTAAATATTCACGCTTTTAAATATGATATAAAAAATCACGCTTTTAAATATTTTTTGAAAAAGTAAAAACGGTTGGAAATTTCGTTGCACCAATGAAATCATTTTGAAATAAATGAATGCACTTTGAAAATTACGCGAAAATAAAAATGTTTTCACAAAAATTTGCGAAAACTTTGGAAGAATAGGCACTTTTAAATTATCATCATCAAAAAGATTTTTTTTTTTTTTTAGAGAAAACTTTGGAATGGTATATAAATTAGTTTTTTGCAATAACGCAGGGTGTTTATAAATGAATATTCCAACTATGCGGGGTGATAAAAATAAACAAAGCAAAGTGCAATCTCTTTGTTTTAATTGGGAAACAAAAATAACAGTTGGACGTTAAAATTTAACACACTAACACATAATATTTTTTTTTCTAGGGCTGAACACTTATAACTGTGTTGAACTTTCAATTGTTATTTTTGATTTTCGGTGAACAACAAATTTGGATTTTATTTAATTTTCATTTAACAAAAGTAAAAAGTTGCAATATTCATTTCTGAACATTTTATCAAACAATTGTGTGTTGATAAACAATTTTGCATTATGTATTTATCAAACAATTATAAATGCATCATTTATGAACAATTTTTTTATAAATTATGTATTTTACGGATTTATACCAGATTACCGCTAGAATCTCACTTAAATTTTGATTAATGAAAACTGGTGGGGCGGCACGTGCTTTGAATTGCGTATTTTTATTTCCAAAATATATAACATTTGGTAACTCTAAATTAAATGGTCTGTCCTGTAGAACGCCATCACACACAAAGGCACTTTCTTCCTTATTATTAGTAGAGATAGATACAAATTCTCTTGCTCTTAAACAATCTTACACAAATAAACGAAGAAGTAGATAATCGAGTTATTAATAAAAGAACACTCTTCTTTATTATTAATAGAGATAGATATAAATTCATCTCTCAAGTAATTAAACACTTATAAAGGAAAAGGTAGATAATCAAGTTATGTTCAAATTAATGTACGAACATTCTTCTTTATTATTAATAGATATAGGTAGAAATTTCTAATAATTAAATAATATTAAACGAAGAAGTAGATAATCTTGTTATGTTATTATTAATATATGAACATTCTTCTTTATTATTAATAGAGATAGATATAAATTCCTAATTCTTAAAAAATTAAATATTAATAAACGAAGAAGTAGATAATCGATTTATGTTCATATTAATATGCGAGCATTCTTCTTTATTAATAGAGATCGATGCCAATTCCTATCTCCTAAATAATTAAAAACTTATAAACGAACCAATAGATAATCGAGTTATATTCATATTGGTATCCAATTTGAAAAGCACTAAATATCAAATCTGTTGAACTTCTTTGCAATGCATTGCTTTTACATATTAAGGAATATAGGTATAAGTAAAATTTAACTTGAATCCGTTTTGGAATGTCATTAATTCTACATTTACAAATTCGTTTTACTAAATACCAAATGGATACAAACTGAGAACTGACATAACATTTCCGTACAATAGGCGTTGAATAGAATAAATGTTTTAAGTAATCATTGTATCTTAGTAGCTGATAATTTTCTTGCCAAATATTCAAACATTATTTTTATTAATTGCTGTGGTTATATTTCTTTTGTGCCAAAAATTTTCTTTGACGTTTTTATTTAATGATGAATAGAGAATACATAAACATTTATTGAATTTTCTGCATTTTCGTCTATTTTTACAATGGAAGCATTTTATATAAATTCTTTGTTACATAATACCTGTGATTTTATCATGATTTCGCTTATGTAATTAATAATAGTATTTTATAATACAGTGCACATTCGTCTTTTTTCTAAAATCTGATTGAGCTGGAGAAGTAATAATTTGAAAACCGTTTTTTAAATTATTTATAAATGAATAGAATGAATTCTTCTAGAAGCTGATATAAATATTTATTAGCTAACACTTAAAAAAGAATAAAAAACCTATAATAAATAATTTAAGTTAAATTGAGCAAAAATATTAGTAATTCTAAAATCGTCTGCACAGCTTAGATTTGACTGAATTTAATAAGGCAAACGAATATACAAAACTGTAATGTAAACAGAAAATATTAAATAACTGATTTTTATTTAAGTGTGTAGGCTGTTTTATTAGTTATTAAATGTTTGTGTAAAAAATAGAATCATCTTATTAAAGAAAATGTGGAGCAAAAAAGAAAAAAATAATGTGAAATAACAAAGGATTTATACTTTACGTTTTAATCAGTATTCGCACGATAAGACAATTGACAGATTAAAATTTTGAAAGATACAAATCAACTTTAAAAAAAAGGTCTTTTGTTCTAAAAAGTTTTTTTTTTTTTTTAATCATGATATTATTTGTGGTTGGTATGTTATCTGTAAATTAAGGGATGAAAAAAACATTGCAAATGTTCTGCAGCACACGTCATTGGATCTACCGAATTCGATACTCATTTATTTTGGGTAAAAGGTGCTCGTTAAGTGTTTTTCAAAATTTTAATTGGATATTCATTTAATTAAAAAAATTATCGAAATTTAAAATTTTTCCTGTAACAACTTTGGCATATGTTATTGTATAAAAGCTGCTTTTATATCATTTTAAAAATTTTTAAAAAAGAGCTGTTCATTAATGCCAATTTTTTTTTCCCATTTTGTTGTAACGTTTTTAACTACAGGTCTGAATCTTTTAACTTTTTTTTAAATGCGGAAGAAAGAGAATTCGTTGATATTTTTTTTTTTTAAAGTTTCCTCCTTTTTTTTTTTGTTCGTAATAATTAAATTGGATTATTACTTCCTTTAAGTGAATAGTATTATTGTAAATTCGCTATCTAAAATTCGCTTGATGGTTTGTTTACATTTGACTGTTTCTAATCGATGATAAATAATAACGGAGATTTCTGTGCCGCGTATGTTTGCGTTATATAGAATATCATGAAGTGCGATCTCGTCGGGGGAGAACGTAGATCCCTAGGTGTCAATCTTGGGGAGGGAAACGCCATTGGGATAGAGGACCATGCGCCTCGGGGAGGGAAATGCCAAGGTCTTCGAGGAATTTATGTCACTTTTCAATACGAATATCATTAGCGGGAGCAATAAACAATGCCATATCTTGGGTTCTTTGACCTTTCTAACACAATAATGAAGATTGATGGCGAAAAATATCATGTTATACCTTCGATGCCACACCTCGAGATGTTTTTTTTTTTTTTTTAAGAAATCTCATTATAATAACAAAACCTATACGTTTTGCACAAAATAATACCAAGTGTATCACATTATACAGAAAATTATCCTATATATTATGAATATTACTAAACAAAATTGAAAATCCTAACATTTAAGTCCTGCCCAATTCCCTGAAATTTGCCGTAATACTGTGTTTAACCTGTCCCTCTTTCAAGTAGATTTATTTATTTCCTGAAACGCTTATATTAAAATATTTAATGTATGGTTGTTCAGTTTTAAACCACTTAATGAAGCTTTGAAAAATGTGCTTGCTTCATTAAGTAGTTTAAAAATGGAGCTACCGTGTATTACCGTTATTATATTATTATACCGTATATTACCGTTTTGATAAAAGTAGTTCAGGACGTAAACCAACATGCTTGAAAACATTAACTCTCCCCGTCTGCCCTTCTGACAACACCAAACTTTAAGAGGTGCTGGATACCTGAAAGTCTGTTGCATTACATTTTCCCAAAATTTGGAAAACATTATTTAAAGTATAGTCTCTTGTACAGCGGAGGGTATTTCGCTAAACTCTTTTTGTTGCTTGCATCCAGATTGCTATAATCAAATTCATAAAATAGTCATTGATTTCTGATAACAATCAATTGTCTCCAGTTGTCGTTGAAAATTAAGCTTTATTTATGAAATTTTAAATTTGTTGTATATAATATAGAAGATTTTTTTTCCGCCTTAGAAACTTAGCTTTATATATTAAATTTTTACTTTGTCGTATACAAACTACAGAAAATAAGTTTTACCTTTAAAGTTAAGCTTTATATATTAAATTATTATTTTATCATATACGAAGTATAGAAGGTGAAGCTTTTATTGCAGCTAAATATATATAAAAATATTTTGATGAATATTCTCATACTCAAATAAATACTGAAACTTGGGCTTGAATCAAAAAAACGTTCACTGCAAAGCCGCTTTTGGTCCATAGATTTTGGCATATTTATAATCGTTATAATTATGATTCTTTCTTCCTTCGCAGACTAATCTATCTTTATTTAAACGTTGTTATTCTGATTCTTTCATCATTTTCAGAATAATCTGCCCTTTTTTGTAAATATTATTATTCTGATTCTTCCATCATTTTCAGAGTAATCTGCCGTATTTGTAAACGTTCTTTCATCCTTCTCAGAATAATCTGCTTTTATTTGTAAACGTTAGTATTCTGATTTCTTTCATCCTTCTCAGAATAATCTGCTTTTATCTATAAACGTTATTATTCTAATTCTTTCATCTTTTTTCAGAATAATCTATTCGTATGTTATTATTCTAATTCTTTCATCCTTCTCAATAATCTGTCTTTATTTGTAAACATTAGTATTTGATTCCTTTCATCCTTTCAGAATTATCTACCGGTATTTGTAAATGTTATTATTCTTATTATTTCATCATTTTTAGAATAATCTGCTCGGTATTTGTAAAAGTTATTATTTTGATTCTTTCGCCATTTTCAGAATTAGCTTCTCGTATTTTATAAACATCAGTATTCTGATTGTTTCATCATTTTCAGAGTAATCTGCCTATATTTGTAAACGTTATTGTTATTTCATCCTTTTTAGAATAAACTGCCTTTTTTTTAAACGTTATTATTCTGTTTCTCTCTCTCTCTCTCTTTTTTAGAATAATCTGCCTGAATTTGTAAATGTAATTTTTCTGGTTCTGTTTTTTTTTTTTTTTTTTTTTTTTTTTGTCGAAATAATCTGCCCATAGTTGTAAGTGTTATTATTCTGATTCTTTCATCCTTTTCAGAATAATCTACCTGTATTTGTACATGTTACTACTCTAATTCTTTCATCCCTCTCAGAATAATCTACCCATATTTGTAAATGTTTTCAGAATAATATGCCTACATTTATGAAAGTTATTATTCTGATTCTTTCATCTTTTACAGAATAATCTGCGTATATTTGTAAGCATTAGAACTCTGATTCTTTTATCTTCTCAGAATAATCTGCCCGTATTTGTAAGCGTTACTATTCCGATTCTTTCATCCTTTTCAGAATAATCTGCCCGTATTTGTAAACGTTACTATTCCGATTCTTTCATCCCTTTCAAAATAATCTGCCCGTATTTGTAAAAATTACTATTCCGATTCTTTCATCCTTTTCAGAATAATCTGCCTTATTTGTAAACGTTATTTATCTGATTTTTCATTCGTTCAGAATAATCTGCCTGTATTATTCTTATTCTTTCATTCTTCTCAGAATAATCTGTTCGTATTTGTAAACGTTATTATTCTGATCCTTTTATCATTTTCAGAATAATCTGCTTTTATTTGTGATTCCTTCATCATTTTCAGAATAAACTGTCTGTACCTGTAAACGTTATTATTCTGATTCTTTTACCCTGTTCAGAATAATCTGCTTGCATTGGTAAACATTATTATTTTGATTCTTACATCCATTTCAGAATAATCTGCCTTCTTTTCAATCGGATATTTGCTAATAATATTTTGTATTATTTTTTCTCACAATCAATACATGTTTTATTAAAGTTGGATGAGAAATAATGTCAAAGTGGCGGCCCTCCTGTAAAATAAATTAATCTATGAAGCATTCACCTTTCTTTGTGAGAAATATTTTCGCTTTGGTATTTAGCCAATATCTGACTCGTAAAATTTCCGAAGGACGATGAGACTGAACTTTTTGTCCATCGATCTTGAGTGCGTGTCACGTGATTTGTTCCACTCCAGTGGCTCCTTTCCTTTCAGTCGCAGGCACCGAGCATTTCAGCAGTGAAGAACGAACGAAACCTTTCCAACAAAAAACGCCCATCCTTTTCTTTGGTTCAAACAAGTGTCAGAACCTGCGTTTATCATGTCCAGCTCTTCTATTCAAAGAGTTGCAACTGCAGACCTCGTTCTAGTACTAAAATAGCCACAGGACATTTAAAAAAAAACATTAAAATATTCACTTTTCAGAATATTGGTGCTACAATCCACAATTGTAACCGAAGTTGACGGTACAGGGAAAATTATGCAGTGTATCGTTATTTTCACTCAAATAGTGAGCTTTTAAACCTTTTTCACTCTTCCCCTCTTCTTGTTTAGTAAAATTCGAACCCGTTTTTGTCTCTTTCACCCAAATCTCTAAAATCATCCATTTTTAAACCATTTTTTAATATTATATTCACCTTTATATAAAAATCAAAAATATTTCAGTAATAATTGGATATCTAAGTAGGATAATTTTCAATGCTGCTTGCTTCTGTATATAACTTATAAAAATATTCGAAATTTAAATTTAAAAGTAATTTTAAAACAAAAAAAAGAGTAACATAAAGGTAACAAAAGTTAAACAATAAAAAAGTTACCATAAATTACAAAACTTTTTTTACATTGTTTAAATATTTCAATTCATAATTAAACAACGCTGTTGCGTAGCAAATCAGTTGGTCAAGTTAAAAAATAAAATGCACACAGATTTCCTAATAAATTTGAAGACATGAGCAAACTATAATGTTCTAACAAATAATAAATAGTTAAATTCGAATAAGATCAATCGCTTTACTCTTGTGAAATAAATAAATAAAAGAATATGAGTAAAATACCGCAAGAATCTAGTGGGATAAGTTGCGAGGTTTCATTGTAGGTGCTTATTTTGGTATTTGATAATCTGTTAAAATACACTATAGGGGAACCATAATGTGTATGTATATGTGTGTGTAATGTACAATAAGGTAGATTTTAAGTATCAAATTTCGACAAAATGGAATAATAAAACACAAAAAATATTTTTCATTTTCAAAATAGCTGTTTACAATATCTTTCTCTATTGAAAATACTTAAATTATAATTTTAAACAGCGTACTGAAAGAATTATTAAAACCTCTGTAAACAACATATGAATACTATATAATATTAGAATCGGACATTTTTAATACAATAAAGTAGTATGTCCTCTTAGAATCATCAAACGATATAAAATTTTCAGAAAGTAACTTATCAAGAATGTTGCTAAAATAATGTTCTAAATTTGAACGATATTTGATTTAATTGGTATAAAGATTCGAGTGTATGATCTTCTTTAATTAAATGGAAGCATTAAAATGAAATTACTTTTAAAATATTTTTAAATAAAATAACGAATGCTTGGAATTCCAAAGCAGTTGCCTATCTTAACTTATCAAGGATGTTGCTAAAATAATGTTCTAAATTTGAACGATATTAGATTTTAATTGGTATAAAGATTCGAGTGTATGATCTTCAATTAAATAGAAGCTTTAAAATTAAAATATTTTAAAATAAAATAACGAATTCTTGGAACCTGTTCGTTTGAACGATGCTAAAACAGCATAATTGTACAAAGTAGTTAATTACTTCCGAGAGAATGCCAAATCTATTACACTTCCGCAATAAAATAAGTTTCGGAACTTTTTATTGTTTTTGTGACTTATAGCACTTTACAAGCCGGCTGACATTTATCTGTCAGCGATTTAAGCCGAGTGACCGTCTCTTGTTTTTTCAGTAGGGCCAACTAGGGCCAAGAGTACGACTTAGCTACTTCATGCGTCACATTCGCTTTCACAACCCCTTTTTACAAAGGGGGGAGGGGCACATTCACACACCTCACAGGTAGAACACAGAACAACTATGCCCGAACCGGGACGCCCAGATCACAGGGAAGACGCGCTACCCTATGCCCTAGGACGCCGGCTCGGAACTTTTTGAATGTACTAATATAAAATTTTATTGCACTGAATATCTATTAAAGACGTGTAAAACTAATTTATCTTTTCATATATCGCTTCTTTTTTAAGCATTAGGTTAATATTCAGGACTATTTAATTGGGCGTAATCATACATCTCATAGGTTTCACCGTACTTTCGACGTAGTGCATTATAAATGTCATAAATCTGTTTCTAATACAGAAAGCCGATGCATTTTCTAACATTCGATTGCTGATTATGTTGCATTTGCATCGGTAATGTGCATTCAGTGCCTGTGTAATGCGGTTATGTGTCAGTCGTCCGGAGCAGAGCGATGCAGGTCAATTTAGCAAATGCGGACAAAACTATCATCAGAATATTTAGAGTTGATATAAATTCACGAATAAGGATTATTTGATTGATTGCGTATTTCCTAAAATAGAACAACGCATAATACAATTCCGTTGTACGATTTCGAATCTCAGTGGAATTTCTACGATTCAGAGCTGACGATAAAAGTTCGATTTATTTAAAAATTCGAATGAAAAATAAAATGGATCTGAAAATATACCTACATATATAAGTAAAAAACAAAAAACATATTTAGTACGAGCATATTTAAATAAAAACATATTGAATATGAACATATTTAAATAATAAACATCCAAACATATTTAAATATAAAAAGATGGTAAAATTTTATTTTAATATTATTTAACTATTTTAGTAAGTAATACATAATTGATAAGTAAATAATTATTTAAAAATAAGATAATTATACATTTTTCAATATTTAAAAAATATTTTCAGCAATTATATTAGTAAGAGAAAGAAACTATATTAGTAAAAGAAAGAAAAAAAGACTATTATAGAAAGAGTTATACTAGTATTATTATATAAAGAGACTAAAAAAAGGTTTGGTATTCGGTAAAATCAAGTTTCTTTTTTCTTTTTTTTTCTTCCTTTTTCCCCCCGTTGTAAAGAACCCACGACACTTTTTGTCAAGTTGTGGAAAATTACATATACTTTCACGATTTCGCCAAAATTCTCACGATCTACAATTTGATTCACTATTTAGAGTTTGGCAATCAGTGTTCTTGTGAATTATGAGGATTGGATTCAAAAATTTATTCTATTACAGTTGTTGACAGCGCATTTATTCGTTGAAAAAAATTATTCCAAAATTAGAATAGTTTTTTATAAATTTTATTTTGCCTCCAGATTAAGGAATAGACGGCATTCTGTTATATCAATAGAAAATTCAAGGGACTAGGAAAAACATTTTACTGAATTCAAATGCTTACTTTCCCATCTTATAGAGTTTCTAATTTACGAACTCCTTAGTACTCTTGTAGTTAAATAATTGAAGTTAAGTTTGGTTTTATTAGGGATTTAAGTAACGTCATTGAAATTATACTAAAAAAATATTTCTTCAAAGAGTTCTTAAAAGATGAATTTCAAAAAATATCTTTAAAATTTGCTTTTTCGTGAATTTTTCATCACCAGTATTCAAATATAATTCAGAAATTTATTTTGAAGACTTTAAAATGAAGCATTACACTTTTATCCCGGAATAATGTTATTTTGTAAAATTCAAATTTCACCCATTATCAATTAATTCTTCATTGGTCTATTTTGTTTTTCTACTGATATTACAAACTTTAATTCACAAAAAAGATTTTCATGAATGGATGGTGAAGTGATATTTTTTCAGCTAAAAAAAGTTACGCATCGAATAAATAAATTGTTACTTCTCAAACATTTTTCTAAAGACACGTTTCTTATTAAAAAATTTTTATTATAACATTTTTCCCTCTAAAAAATTGTATTGAACCACTTTCTATATTTAAATTTCCTGGTACACAATATATATAAGAAAATAAAATACAGAAATAAATTATTAAATAAAAAGAAAGGAACTTTTCTGTAGCTATATTTAAATATAAGATTTGAAAACATTGAAGAATGTTTTCAAATCACTTGTTCATATTTTTTATATTGGTCCACAGTTTTGTTCGCTATCGCCTATATGAAAATTCGCTTCTCATGATTAAAATTGAATCTGAAATTAATCATGATACAATTTAATAATGAATCAGGAATGAGTCGTTATACAGTTTAATATTGAGTTATGCATTAATCATGACACAGTTTAAGACTGGAGACCATGAATTAATCACGATACAATTTAAGATTGAAAACCATGAATTAATCATGACACAATTTAAGAATGAATCGGGAATCAGTCATATCTTAGTTTATAATTGAAAACTATGAATGGAACACAATAATTAATCGCAACACAATATAGAAATGAATCATGAATTAATCATGATGAAATTTAAGAATGAATTTAGAATTAATCAGGACATAAGTTAAGATTGAATCGAGAATTAATCGCGACACATTTTAAGAAAGAGTTATGAATTAATCATGTCACAATATATGACTGAAAACTATAAATGGATCATAATATAGTTTAAAATTAAAAATATGAATTAATCATGACTTAATTTAAGATTGAATTGGGAATTAATCACGACACATTTTGTGAAATGAGTTATGAATTAATCATGTCACAATTTAAGACTGAAAACCATGAATAAATCATGATACAATTTAAAATTTAAAACATGAATTAATCATGACATAACTTAAGATTGAATCTGAAATTAATCACGACGTAATTTAAGAATGAGACGAGAATAAATTATGACACAATTTTAGAATGAATCACGAATTAATCGTCACAGAATTTAAGAATGAGACTGGAATTAATTGCATCACAATTTAAGAATGATTCATGAATTAATTATAGTCGAATTTAAGAATAAATTAAAAATTAATTATGACACAATTTAAGAATGAATCGCGAATTAATCATTGTAGAATTTTAGAATGAGAATTGGAATTAATTGCAACACAATTTAAGAATGATTCATGAATTAATGATAGTAGAATTTAAACCGAAGTTAGCCGGCTTCCTTGCGTAGGATGGTAGCGCGTCTTCCCCGTGATCTGGGCGTCCTGGGTTCAAGTCTCGGTTTGGGCATGGTTGTTCTTCATCTGTTGTATCTGTGAGATGTATGATTGTGCCCCCCCCCTGTAAAAAGGAGTTGTGCAAGCGAATGTGATTGATGCGTGAGTAGTTAAAACGTACTCTTGGCCATAGTTGGCGCTACTAAAACAAAAGACGCTCCCTTGGCTTAAAATCGCTGACTTTGTCAGCGAGCTTGTCCATGGCAAATGCCATTATAAACAACAACAACAAAAGTAAGTTAAAAATTAATTATGGCACAGTTCAGGATTGAATCGGAATTCAATCATGACATAATTTAAGAAGGAATCAAGTATTAATCCTGTCTTCACAGTTCGTTTTGCTGTGAGTTTTTCGTATACTTTCTTATACATCATTGTATAGTGAAATCGAAAGTGAACGTACGAATTTCACTTCTTTCCTTTAACCGATTTAGTCCAAAGTTTAATATAAGTTCAGAACTTCGGTGTTAATATCACATCATTTATCTAGCTTATTATGTATGTTAGTTATCGCATCCTAGTTTACTAAATAAGACTTATCTCATTTGGTTGATTGGTTGATTTCCATCACACAATTTGATGCACACTACAATTTTGATGGTGATATTTTGTGCCAAATTTCTTCTGTCTTGCTGGTTGTATTTTTGAATACGTATTGTCTCCTCATTCATACGGATGGATATTTATTGAGAAGTTCTGTTCCAAAACTTGACAGAGATCTATAGTTTTAGTGTAAACTTGTATCATATTTCAACTTTTTACTGAGCTCTCCTTTTTACAGATATATTTTGAGACAATTCCGAATGTGATCCTTTCGAACTCGAGGTGGTTTAAAATGCGAGTTTTGATCAAAACATCTATTTTTTAAAACAATTTCAGTACTTCTATATTTCGTACGGGAATATAATATTATAAGTAGTTCAGATTGAAAAAAAAATGGGAAATAGATCTGTTGGATTTTTTCAGAAATTTTCTTAATCATATATTTTTTGTTTATAGACATAGTATTTTACAAACTTTCCATTTGGTCCTCCCATGGCTAGGTTTTATTAAACGAATCACCGTTCAAAACAGAAAATCCTAATGCTAAACTTTTTACTTGTTTTATTCGAATTTAAGCTTATAAACGTGATTTAATTTTTAAAAAAAAATTATATCAGATTTTCAAATTATTGTGCGATTTGTAAAAATCGAGTGCTTGGCCCAGTATGTCCTTTATGCAATATAAACAAAATAAATCCACCAAAAATCATATTTAATTCATGTTAACTGAACAAGATTTTGTATGTCCTGGAAATTTGGAGATTGAATTTGTCGGCTGTATCGTTTTTGTCCGCAAACTTAAAATAACGTGGTTCATTCTTTTAAAATTACGTGATCTCTTCCAACACAACTCTCATCAAGTATTGAAACAGAAGATAATGTCAATTAAATTAAATTGCTGATCCATATGAATATTTTTATATCCGTATGACTTCATTCTATTTCAGTCTTAAGAATAATTAATAAAATAATATTTATTAAATTATAAATATCGATTATAATTATTAAACAAATAATTTTTAACTATAACAATTATTAATCATAATTATTCGACACATAATCTTTAATAATTCAAGAAAATCCAATTTTCATGCTCATTTTATAATTTGTGCACATTAGACTATTAATTTACGTTTTTTTAAATAATAGAATTAAATAGTTTTAAATAAATCTCTCTTGATAAATTGACATTTTCACTTATATTTTGAATTAATGAGATGACTTATGAAAACTTTTTTTAAAGTATTTATTTGTATATACTGCTCAGTTTTCGATAATGCTTTGAAAAGAATTATTGACTTAATTAATCATTTATTTGGCCTTTTGAAACGGATTTATTCGCTAATGAATTCCTTCTCCCATTTCAGCAATTTTTTTTTTTTATTTCGTGTTTATCCAATCTGATGAAAGCTTATTAAAGCTTCTTTGGGATTTCAATTTTAATAAAAATCTAAATATGCGATAACGCAAAAAAAATCGTTTTCTTTTTCCTAAAATATTAATTTCGAATAAGATAATGCGAATGAGCATTTAAATTAAAGCTGGAACTTTATTAAGATCAAAAGTATTTCTTGATAGAAAACGAATTGAGTTAGTTATCTGTGAGCATTATAGAACTCCACATTATGGTTATGTTTTATTTTATTCTGAAAAGGAATAGGATTATTTTCTGGAGACATTTAAATATTTATTTAATTTCTTTTGTTTTTATTATATTCTTGGCAATATTTGAAATTATTTATTTTGTGTTTTTATAAAATCGTCTGCTTTTATTCTTTTTTTATTTTTGTTACAAATAATTTTTGATTTCAATCGATTTATGTGTTTATGATATCGCATATCTTTCCTAATATGCTTAACCTTTTAGAAGGCTGCATTTAAAAGTTTCGATTTCATGGCAGTATTGAAAAGTATTGTTTCAGATTATGTATATATTTTTTAATTTATTAAAATTAAATTAAATTAAATTTGTTTCCCTTAAAATATAATTTTTAAAGAATTTTTTTAAAAATAGTTGAAAAATTATTTTTGTGCGAAAATGTTTTCAGAAGTTGTCTGAAAAGAGCATCAAATTGTTGTTTAATTTTTAATTGCTTCTTATGTCAAAAAACTCTCTCTTTCCAAAAAAATTTATACTTAACTTTAAATCAAATGATCTAACCGTGTTGAGCTCCTATAGATAGACACACATTCGCTTTTATTATTAGAAGATATAAAAGCAGGACCATTTTGGATCAATGGTAATTTGATGATCATTTTAAAAGATATTAAATAAGATTGAACAGAAAATGCGATTATTTCATTTTAAACCCTTCGGAATCTTTTTTAATGAAAAACTAAGCCACTTTTGCTCATTTGATGGTCAAGAACCCAACGGACGGTTTGCAACTTTTCTAAAGATCTTTTTGATCACATATAGCAATACACCAACTCCAGCTGTGAGATTTGTCAGTCGGTCTCTTTTTTTTTTTTTTTTTTTTTTTTTTTTCTGTTCGCCAATTGGAAAAGTTCCAAAGCCTTCCCTTTAATAAAAATAAATAAAATAAAAAAATAAATGAAAAATATTGCTGTTGTATGCTGGAAAAAATATGGTTCGACTTGTGATTTGATATCTACTTCATACATATTGCTTCTCTTTTTGGAAATTTACTAATGAAATTGATTGCATGAATTGTCTTATGAAGCTTATTGCTTTTTTTTTTTTAGTTTCCTTTTAACATGCATTCGGATGGACAGACAGACAGACTTATTTGTAATCGTCAAAAAATTCAAACTTGAGATTTTGATTTATCTCAGCGTTTCAGACCGCGGTCGAATCCCCTAAACGGATTTTATTCAAAATTTGATAAAAATCTACAAATTTGGTGTAAAGACCATGCACCAAATTTCATTCATCTAGCTGAAAGCGTTTCAGAGTTATCTTTATCTCAAGCAGACAGACGGATATTTTCTAAAAATATGTTCTACGATATCGAAATGGTCTGAAAGCATAGGTTTGCCAAAATCTCGAGTTTGAATTTTTTGGCGATTACTATACAAGAAAGTGAAAATGTATCTTCAGTCTATTACCCCCCCCCTTAAGCTTTTAACTCAATCATTCCCGTTACTTTTTGATAATTGTTGTTCACGATATATAGTTACACATTTATGTGGCTTTCTTTCTAAAATTCTAGATAAATCTGAAATACATCGTTTAAAAGTTTTCCTTGGTTTCTTAAAAATAACTCATGCTTCAATTAAGTTAAATCCGAGAAAGTGGGTAGTTGCCACAAGAAGCACTTTAAAAATCTCTCATTAATTTATCGTTGCTCATTATTTTCTGTCTTCCGACTGCATTCCGAGATTTGCTTTAGATGAGGTGCCAAAATAATTAGTCTACCCCATGTATGCCACCATTTTTACGAAGTCATATATGTAATTCAGATTGTAAACATCATTAAAATTTCATGGTTTTCTCCCTCGTTCACTTTATATCACCTGAAAAAGCGCTTTTATATGTTGGTCGCCTAAAGGTAGCTAGAATAATTAAAATTCTTAAGTAAAATTTTCATTTCTGAACGTTGGCATCGCTGAAATTATCATTTGCAGCAATATTTAAATTTTGAGGAGGATAAACGTGAAGAAAATATTACAAACTCAACGAACGTTTTAATGAAATTGTCACGAAATGTAAAATCGTTTTTACTATGACTTGTTTAATAAAAATTTGTAAATACTTTATTACTATACTGTAATAGATAAAAGTGTGATTAAAATGGGATTTCGTTTTTTCAACTGTAAATTGGACTATATATTTACTTAATTCTAATTGCATATTCGATCTGCAACGTTACTGTGCTTTTCTATTATAACAATTAATAAAAACAATGTTTTTGATAGGCTCTAACATTCAGAAATACAATGTATATAGTGAAATAAATATGTAAATGAAAGCAAATAGGTAAATATGGAGAAAACGACTGAGAAAAAAGTTAGACTCGCGAAGAAGAGAAGAAACATAAAACTGATACTTTTTGCTTTCTTTCATACAAAAGAAAAAAGAGATATCACTCTAATAAAGACAAGAAAAATTGGCCCTTAAGATTTAAATAAATTTCCATGTTTAAAACTTTTCTGCGTCTTTTCTTTTACTTTTTTGCTTTCTGGTATACGTAGTACAAAGTCTAGTAATCGTTAAAAAAAATTCGAATTCGAGATTTGGATGAATCGCCACGTTTTAGATCTTCCTGAGTTCGAAAAACACATTTTTGAAAAGTGTCTGTCTGTCTATCTGCCTGCGACAAAGATAACTCAAAAACACTTTGAGCTAGATGGTTGAAATTTGGTATACGGTCTTTACACTAAATTGGCAAATTTATATCAAATAAATTTTGAGTAAAATCTGCACAGAAGGAGATCAGCTGTTTGAATATAAGTTAACGCGATAATTACAAAACAAAGAGAGCTAGATAGATAAGATTCGGTACTCAGATTTAACATTTATAGTCTAGACACCTGTCAAATTTTGAGCCATATCCAATTACGGGTTGACTGTCTGTCGGTTTGTACTTTCAAAAATAAATAAATGCGGCAATTCCAAAATTCGTTATGACTTAAATATGTCAAATTGTGCAGTTTTGTGTCAAATTCTTATTTCAGTCGGTTGGGAAAAACTTGTTTAAACACAAATTCGGTTTTTGGATACTACGATACAAATCCGTCTAATGTAGTAATATCAGTCTTGGCGAGAAGCAGCAGAAATGTTAATCATTTACTGTTGTTCATGAGTCTGTTTTATTACATCATAGATCCTGCTAGTAATGTAATATCTGATCTAACAACTGTGTTTCAGAATAGAAGACGATACACTGAATATTTATAAGCTTTATTTCACTCGATGTTTTATTCTATCTAACACAATGTTTTGAACGTTGTAGAAGCATCTGATGATTTACATCGTTATCTGTAATATCATTTTTTTTTTTAAATCAAGCCTTCAATGGTAAACAATTTTTATCGAATATTGTCACGTAGATACTTAAGTGTGGAACGCAATGACACTCACAAGAAGTAGAGCTAAACCAATTTATTAATTCAAATCAGAACTGAGAACACAATGACTGACAAATCTGCTTTTATACTAGCAGGGATAGTTCCAGAAAAATTTTTTGGAGACACTAAGAAAAGTCCAGAACACTTGTTTGGTAAACTAAAGAAATGTCCAGAATGTTCCGGAACATGAAGTAAAGGGAAACATAAAATCAAGGAATTAAATATTTACACGAACTGTGAATCGCATTGTCTCTAGCGGGATTCGAACTTACAATCTCTTGATTAAGAAACCAGTGCTATGACCATTCGGCCATGGAGAGTCGACTGCTTCTTTTCAATGTGGCATTGCTCCCTCTTTAGAAGAACAGTATCTCGATGTTATGACATTTAATTTTGTGGCTCTAGTTCTATAGTATGATCTATAATATTAAATGATATGATCTATAGTATTAAATGATATGATCTATAGTATTAAAATTCATAGTGAAATAATATGTTAAATAAATATATAATTATTTAAAAGATAACTGTAGGTTTAGACTAGGGATGGGTATTAAATCGATCGCGATCGACCGGTGGACCACTAAGACATTTTAGGGTGACCGCCTTTACTAAGACCTAAGACGCTCATACTAAAAGAAACATATTTATGGAACAGTGTATTCTCTTTATGTCTTGAGGAAAACAAAATTTTTTTCTTTCAATATGACATGATTTTAAAAGCACGTTGTTCAGAACCTAAGAATAACTTTTATAATCTGTTGAACGTATCCTAATTTAAAAAAAGTTGTTAACATCGTTCTTTGGTTCTATCTACCTGTGTGAATCTGCATTTTCAACAATGAATATTGTAAATTATTTATCGCTGCTTTTATTGATTACACAATAATTTATTTGATAGTGAAGATTGTGTCCTGGGTGAAATGAATTGAAGACACAGGTTGTCTTCTATGGGGTTTATTGGTAACATCAACAACAAAAGGCACATGCATACGTCATAGTGTAGTAAGCCTAGAGAACTACACATAAAATTTCTCGGGAGAGAGAGAGCCGAGATCACACTCCCCCTAGTACAGGAGTCAAGTTCCCTTCTACTGGTAAAAAAAATATACTAACATCAACAGGGAGACCACGTGATATTTACATGATTGACAGCTAGCTCCGCCCAGGAAGACCACGTGGTTAACTGAATTCTTAACAAATATAATTAAGACAATACATCATATCATTCCCATCTCACAGACACAGAAGGCCACTTAGAATCCAGTGCAAGATTAGCATTTAGTAATTATATACCGAGATATTCAAGATTTGCCGAAAGTATGCAGACTAAGTCTTCTACTAACTATAATTACGAGAACTAACTTTAAATTGAAATGATATATTTTTTAAAGTGTTTTGAATTCTTGGATATTAAATGCATCATTTGATATTATTATATTTGTAACAATTATTATTTTTGTAGTTATGTAGGTAAGTGCATATTCCGTATTTATTATTAAGTTATGATAAATATTGTAGACCTACACCATTGTTTTGACCGCAACACCTTGAAAAAAGTAGAAATAGCCCTTATCCTGAAAAAGTCTGCCCATCCGTGGTTTAGACATGGACTTTGCCAGTGCATTGTTGATTTTGGTTGATGCACCTGTATTCGATATCTGTATTCGTTTTCACCGCTTTTGTACAAGCATCATCTTTATTCCTTTGCGAATTATTAATTTTTAAAATTTGTCAAGAATTCTGAAATACATGTTTTTCAAAACCTAGACAAGTGTTTGCAATTTCTGGTAACTTCTTTTTCGTGCGAAGGCTCAGTGTACCACCTCCCCCCCCACCCCCTCCCATCATTCTTTAACGCTACCTGGTGAGGAAAAAATCCGGCGAATTCCATTTAGCGGAAATGACTTTGAAATGGCGAGAAAGCCGGGTAGGACAAGAAGGTCCACAGAAATGGCTTTCGTAAGCCGCCAGGGTTGAAAAGCGGTATGAAAAATGTATTACTTACTCCCTTTTGAAAGACCTGAAGGGGGGTGATCTTTTTCTCTTCCGCTGCAACGTCTCAGCCCTCCAGAAAGATTCTTTCAACATTTATTGTGGGTAGATCGAAAATTGACAAAGAAACACTTCGAATTCGATTGTTTTGTAATGTTGCTGACGATTTTAACATATTGGTGTCGAATACGGATTTAGCTCGTGGGTATTTCTTCGTGTTTCTGGCAATTTCTGTAGAAATAAAGAATGAGGTTTTGTATTTCAGTTTTTATCGTCTTGCCTGCAGCTTTCGAATACTGTATTGTTTGATCGCACAGATGTCATCGTATCAACTGCAAAATATGTTGGTAGTGATAGACGGAACTTCATGGTGGCCGCACATGCAAAATGCACTTAATGTGAAAGTTTTAGATAACTCCCATTTAGAAAGTCTATCTATTGTGGGGTATCTTCTTAGAAAGGCGGTATCTTTGGCGAAAGGTGTATCTATGGCGTATGTTTTTCTTCCTATCTTTGTTCCTAGTACCCAAAATCGTTCTTGATTCTAACATCATTTATATTTATAAACAGAAGAATTTGTTATATGTATGTTCCTGCTCTCTGGATCAGATAAAAAAAATGTGGAGCTACCGAATTCGGTATATATATATATATATATATATATATATATATATATATATATATATATATATATATATATATATATATATATATATATATATATATATATATATATATATATATATTAATTCTAATTTCAATTTAATTAATTTCCAAGATTTTATCTTCATTTAGCTCATAGTAACTTCATTCTAAAATATTCTCTTATTTCGTGATCCAATTCCACTTTCGGTTTAATTAATCCCTTTGTAAGGTGTCAAAGGTCAAACGTGTATTGAATTGGCGCCTGGCCTGAAATCCAATGTTATATAAGGCTAGTGATCATCTGTTTGGCCCTTCCCCCCCCCTTTTCTTACTTATGTATGTGCCGCGCTGCGTTTCCTTGTATATAACCATGCCTGCCACTCGGAATAGAATAAAACGAAATTAAAAATACCAAGTCTCTTCACTGTTTCGAACCTGCATTCTACTTCAATCAATCAATCAATCAATATATATATATATATATATATATATATATATATACAAAGCTTCTGTTGAATTAATTAGAAAAAGTGGAATGGGATCAGGAAATAAGAGAATATTTTAGAATGAAGTTATTATGGGCTAAATTGAGCTAGAAATTAAGAAATTAATTAAGTTTAAATTATCATTACACACACACATATATATATATAATATGTTTTGCAAGAAGGGAATAATCAGAGCGATTTTTTATATTTTAATTTCCTAAGTTAAATGTTTTTACTTTTTTTCGTCATTTGTCTATTATATAAGTTTTTCTTATATAAATGTTGCGTTTTATTTGCTTTTTAATTGGTGAATCAACGGACCGATGAATAATGTTTCTTTAATACTATTTGAAAAAGTATGAAATGAAAATTTTTATTATGTCATAGTGCGTATTTATATTGCACTTGACTGTCATATGGTAGCAAATAAGGAGAAGTAAAGCTTACACACATTACGCGCAATACACGTGTTGACACATTATTTTTTTACATAGTACTGTGACGACCAGCGATATCAGATGAAGGAACAGAAAATGCAAAGAAGGACGGTAACAGTTTTAAGAAAGATTTTATTCAATTTTCTTATTTTTTTTATTTTGTTCTTCATTTTTAATTCATTTATTGAATTTTTAATTCTTTATTCCTGCCATGAAAAATATACAGCGGTTTTTCCTGAATTTTAGCTGATGATAAAATATTTCTTTTTTAAGCTTTTTTGTTCATGCCATTTTTAAAACAGTTGGTTTCCATATACTTTTGTTGTCTGAAGGAAGGGAATCAATCCTTCAGGAAACCTTACTAACCACATGATTCTATGACAACATCGGGGTTGTCTAGTGGAAATGAGTAGGGAATGTCAGTTTAACATTTATACCGAATCTATCGTGTCATCCTTGGCGAGTTATTTGGCGATCAATCCCTGGCATGTGTTTAATAGTATCCAGAAATCCATTTTGTGTTTTGAACACGGTTTTCTCAACTGATTGAAACACAAATTTGACACTAAACTATAGTTTAGTCTCAAAATATTATACCGAATTCGATGTTTTTAAGTCATTGAATACATTTCAATGACTTAAATATTATTCGAATTATTTATTATTATTTATTATTTCGAATATCGCGTTTATATGTTTCTGAAAGTATAGACAGAGATAGTCAACCTGTAGTTGAATTTGGCACAAAATTTGACAGGTGTCTACATTATAGATGTTAAATCTATATACCGGATTTTATCCATCCAGTTCTCTTCATTTCGTTATTATTAACTTATATTGAAACGTGTACGTGTTAACTTATATTGAAACAGCCAGACAGATGGACTTCCTCTGAATAGATTTTATACAAAATTTGATAGAAATCTTCTCAGACACACACACACACACACGTTGTTGGCAAGGAAACTTAAGTCTGTTATTTTATTTTGTTAATGCAGTATTCAGATGCCTTCAAGCATTTTAAGTCAGCATTCGTGCTAATGAAATCGTCTGCATTTCATTAGCAAGCTGATCTTCTCCAAACAAGCTTGAATCCCTTTTGCGATATCAAAAAAAGGGGAAGAAAAACAAAATCACTGTTAGTTAATTCTGTATTAAGCTCTTAAAATGTTATTTTTAACACCTATCACGTGATTTTGACTGATTATTTTATCGCAGGATTATTTAACAGCGTTTTTTAGATTCTTATCGATGGCACTTAATCATTTGATTGATGGACCATCACACGGAAGTGCCCGTTGATATTGAGAAAAAAATTTATTTAATACTCACTTAATTGTTTTCATTCAATTAAGAACTTATTATCTTTTAAAGCTCTTTATTTTAGTAGGTCCTCATTATTTTCGATGTGTGAAGAAAGTGGATTTATTTCTAATTTACGGAATGCATTTTAAATAGTGTTTTTATAGAGAATAAAACTGTATAATGTCTGCTATATGTTTAAGCATCCGCGATTAAAATAATAATAGATTTTTACCGTATTCAAAAGCTGTTTTAAATTAGAAAAATTAGTTTTCGATTTATTTATTTATTAAAATTTTAGTTCAAAGGCATCGAGGTACTTTGTAGTTGATGTTCACTGCTGTGGGACAGAAGTTCGAAACCCAGTTCCATGAAAAGTAATGTTGCCTGTGTTGGCCTGACAATCCATCAACTAATGAATGTTTATCCTTTCCGTACTTCTCGAATATCCGGTTTGCGACTCTTCGGCTTAGTTTTCTTTCATCATAATTAAATGAGGAATGGAAGGCGTTGCATTGGCAACATTGTTTATGCTTCCTGCATTTAAGTTAGGCATTGCAGAATTTATATTAAAATGTGAGCAGACCTTTAACTTACCTTTTATCCTTTAACTTATGTTTTCTCTAATAAATTCTTAAAACGTGCAGTACGGTATATAAACATATACAAACTACCGGTACAGAGCCTTCTATTTTAGCTCGACACGTTACAGACAACTGCTTCTATGATTTAACAGGCCGCGTTTACATTATACTTGGCTTGAGATCAATGGAGGGCTTAATATTTAATGAAAACTGAGAAAATATGTACTACAACAATGAATTTTGGTATAAAATATTTGTCTTCTGGTATTGGTGGGCAAAGAAAAGTGTTCATAGAACTCAAAAGCCTATCCTGCTTTTTTGTTATCCAGCCTGCCCTTCCGCCACATTAAGCCTGATACTCTGGAGTCTACTGTGTATATATACAGGGTGTTGCCGAATTCGACCGACAAAGTCAGAGGGGTGATAGTAGGCATCATGAAGATATAGAAACACCATACAACATGGGGTCCCAAACGGCGTTTAGTAGGTGAAAATCGCAAAAATATAGAGAGTCGGAAAACTGTTGGAAACTGCAAAAAATTAATAAAAAAAAAATAACAATTGGTGCTTTAACTATGAATTTTTTTAAAAGTGAAAGCACATTATCAAAAGCTTTTTTTTCATGTAGGTAACGTGGGATTTGATGATCTAGGGGGTGGCAAATTACTGAAAACGAAAAAGTAGTTTAAAACACATATTTGCAAAAATATTAAAACCCGAAGAAAAATAAAATGTAATGAATTTCAAACTCTATAATTTGATATAAGCGTGTAGTGTGAAAACTGAGGAATTTTTAAGGAATTCAAGAAAAATGGACACCAGAGAATATCACTGCAACATCGATGCTGATGTTTGCAGAGGATGTTGTCAAATTTAAAAGACAAATTCAGAACAGGGATAATAGGCATAAAGGAAATGAAAAATTACCATAAAACATAGGGTCGCAGTTAACGTTTTTTCAGTGAAAATCGCAAATCGGTTGGAGTTCGCACGCTGGATGCTTGATGTCACACAGGAAGGTGCACACTTTTCTGCTTGAGTTTTATTCTCAGATGAATCCTGCTTTACGTCAAAAGGCTTCTTCAACACGCACAATTCGCATATTTGATCATTCGAAAATCCCCAGATCCCAGTTGAAGTTTGATATTAACATCTAGGCAGGGTTCTTCTATTGGAACCATATTTTATGTCCGAACGCCTCAGCGGCTCAAAGTACCTTGTTTTGTTGCTGCACATTTCTCTGGATATACGGCAGGGAACTCCGACAACTGTGCGCCAGAACGTTTGGTTAATGCATGATGGAGCACCGGCACATTTTAGTTGCATTCGTGAAATCTGACATGTTGTTTGCGAATGAAGTTTGACAACCATCGATTCTGCAATGCCCATTAATGATTACTTGCTCGCTGCCTTTATTTCCCTTAAATGCATGAAAAGTTTACATTCGAGAAGGCTTCTTCTTCTCGATTACCTTGTTCCTACTCCTCGTATTCATAGGGCCATTCTCTTTGCCAGACTCATTGTCTTTTCGATTTCTGTTTTTGCGATTTTCACTGAATAAACGTTACCTGCGACCCTATTTTTTCTGGTAATTTTTCATCTATTAATGTCTATTATACTTGCTCTAAATTTGTCTTTCTAATTTGTCAACGCTCTCTGCGAACATCGGTATTGATGTTGCAGCGATGTTATATGGTTTCCCTTTTAGTTTTTCTTGAATATCTTTAAAACTCCCCATTTCTTATACTTCACGTTTATATCAAATTAAAGAATATAAAATTATGTACATTTTCATGCTTTTATTTTTTTCCAAGTTTTAATATTTTTGCAAATATGTGTTTTAAACTACTTTTTCGTTTTCAGTCATTTACGACCCCCTAGATCATCAAATCCGCATGTTATCTACATGAAAGAAAGCTTTTAATAATGTACTTTCACTTCAAAATAAAATTCATAGTTGAAGCACAATTGTTATTTTTTATTATTAATTTTTTGCAGTTTCCAACAGTTTTCCGACTCTCTATATTTTTGCTATTTTTACATACTAAACGCCGTTTGGGACCCCATATTGTATGGTGATTCTTTACCTTCATGATTCCTATTATCACCCCTCTGATTTTGTCGGTCGAATTTGGCAACACCCTGTATTTATATATATAAAAAAAATTTCTTCAGATTTTCACTGATTATGGTCCCTAAAACCCAAAACCACCCTTCCTTCAAAAGTTTGTGTATATAAGTATAACACTATGCCCATGTTATCTCGTAAACAGGATAACTAGAGCAAGTTTGATTGGATCTTAACCAGCTTGGAATGTGTTATTAGAAATGTCGAAACCTCGGATGAACTCATAAATGGGCTATATAGCTCAAAAGGGGTGGAATTGATGGATTTAAAATTTTTGTTTCGCTACAACTTCCTTAACCCTTTGGCTGCGTATTTCTTTAAAATTACTTTTTAGTTGTGATGTTTGCAAATAAGTTCAAATATTTTTCAAAGAAAGTGAACTGATACTTTATGTTACACGATGATAATATAATATAATAAAAATCTGTTATCATAAAAATAATCACTAAACTGCGAAAAACGCGGGATGTAAGAAAAAAAAAATGGACTGATTGCCAATCGCGGAATTCGCAGCTGGAGGATTAATATTGAAGATTTAAAAAAAATCAAATTTACCAAATTAGCGCCTCATTAAGACGAATTACTTTTGTTTTTTAAGTTTTTCGATAATTGTAATTCTTCACTAAAAAGTTATTTTCGAGCCCTAATTTTTCCTGAAATTAGATTCATGAAATATTAACTTAGATGAAAAGGAATCTACCTTTGCCTTCTAGCTAGGGATTGCAATACCGGTATACCGGGATACCGAATACCGGTATTTTGAGCCATTTGTACAATTTTGTAATACCGGTATTCACAAGTTTAAATACCGGTTTTTCGGTATTTACTAGAAATTTTTAAAATTGTCTCCACTATATGTTCAGGTATCGCGAGCATAGCAATATAGTATACGTTTTTGTTTTTATGTCTCCCTAGGGGGCGAAATTAATTAGCTAATAAGGGCTTAATTAATTGCTTAAACCTAAATTAGCGAAATATGGATTATCCCTGAAAGAAAATATTGTATCCATAACGACTGATGGAGCAACAATTATGAAAAAAGTTGGAAAGTTGATTGGTGCAAATCAGCAGTTGTGTTATGCACATGGAATTCAATTAGGAGTAATAGATATATTATACCAAAAATATAAAGAACAGAAGAATCCAAATACTGTGGATATAGAAACTTCGGATTCCAACTTTGAAAAGAGTAAGAGTGAGAGTGATATTGACAATGAAGATAATGACAATGTAATTGTTGAAGAGGATATTGCTAATGAGGATGAAATATTAACCTATCAAGAATTGCTTCCTATAGTTTATAAAGTTCGAAAAATTGTTAAAATATTTAAACGTTCCCCTATAAAAAGGATATATTACTAAAATATATACTAACTGAAAATAAAACAGAATATACGTTAATATTAGATTTAAAAAACACGTTGGAACAGTTTACTCCTAATGATGGAACGATTTTTGAAACTGAGAAATCCAATCCAAACAGCAATAATCGACTTAAACCTGTAAATTAATTTTTCAGATAGTGAATTCGACTTAATATCCAGAACTATATCATCTCTACTTCTAATAAAACTGACTATTGAGGCATTATGTCGGAGAGATTCTAATTTATTAACAGCTAATGCAACAATAAATTTCATGTTGCAGTCACTGAAAGAACAGCACACATTAGTATCTGAAGAATTATATATTACATTGAAAAATCGCACAGAAGAAAGGCATACCGAAATAGAAAATGTCTTATGGTATTTACATAATTCTAATGATTTTAAAACTGAAAATGAAAAGAAGAAAAGAAAATAACCAATTCAAATCTGATTAAGTTAGAGTAAAGTTTCTTAAATTTTTTTTCCCACAAACCTATCCACATTCAGAATTCGGTTCAATTATCGAAGATTATGATGTCACTACTGTCGATAGTGAAAAGAAATTGTCTCTTGAACAAAAATTAGAATTAGTGATAATATAATAATAATAGAATAGAAGTTTTGAATTTAAAAAAAAATTCAACGAACCAAAATACAATACAGAAATCAGCTATATCCAAAACCATCCGACGAGAAATCGATTTATTTGAAGATGAGGTATTTAGAGGTAAATACTTGGAAAAAGTATATCGCGCATTGCTAATAGTACCACCCACTAGCGTAGATGCCCAAAGAGCGTTTTCGACAGCTGGTCATTTTTACACAAAATTATATTTCAGGCTTAATGATAGTACAATAGACGCATTATGTTTTTTTAGATCACATTTCAAAAATTTGTAATAGTACCACAAACTGAATAGTGATATTTACACTTTTTTGTGATTTAAATAAATAAGATGTTTCTTTACTTTTTTTTGTGATTATATACTGTTATAATTTATAAGTTACAAATTATTTTTTGTGATATTTGCACTCTCTAACAAAACTGGCAAATAAAACAAATAAACACCTGTGTTTTCTTTCTTTTTCCAAAATTTCTAATACCGGTATTAAAACCGGTATCCCGGTATTAAGATTCAAAAAATACCGAATACCGGTATTGAAGTTTTGGTCCGGTATTGCAATCCCTACTTCTAGCTTCCCAAGCGGATTTCTTTTTTTTTTTTTTTTTTTTTTTTTTTTTTTTTTTACTGTTATGCGTTTTTTCTTCATATAAATAAATAAATTTTGATTATTGAATTAAAAAAAGATTCCACACAATTAGGTGGAAATGTGTAATTTAATGAAAACGATAACATCGTCTTATATTTATCTCAAAAGAAAGAAAGATTGAAAACAAACAAACAAAAAAGTAATTACTAAACTGAGTTTTCATAATATTAATCAAAGTTAGAGTTTTGTCAAAAATATCGATTAATTTCTTCTATAAATCTACCAAACACAACATTTCGCTGATATTTAGAATTATTTGCGTACGTGCAGACGATATGCATGAATTTCATTTTCCTCCAAAGAGATGCAATCAGTGCAAAACAAACGATTTTAACGAAGCGCCGGTGGCAGCAATGCTACGAGGTGAAATTATTGATCTGATTGGACGGGACGAATTAGTAAAATGATGCCTTTGAATGAAATGAAATGGGGAAAATATTTGATTTGTTTTTCTTCGGGTTTTGTTTTTGATGTAATTTCTCTCCATTCACAATTGATTTATGTAATTTCTCTCGATTCACGATTGATTGATGTTCTTTTATTGTTTCAGCTTATGAATAAAGCTTAAAACGATTCTTGTTTTGAAAGTTTTTGAATATGATAAATTATTCTAAATGAAATATTATGATTATTACATTTTATTTTAAATGATTACGTAAGATTTATAAATGGCCCAACTAAAACTTCAACTGTCATTTCGGGTAATACAAACTAATTAGATTATTTATTTTTATAATGTTCTTTTAAACAAATTTGTGATGAAAAGAAATTAAACACCGTTTTGTTCTAAAGAAGTCATGCAGCAGAACAGACAGAACTCACATAATTATTTACTTGCTGAAAAGAAATAACTGAAATATTAAAATTAATTATTTGGGTAATGACATAATTTGATTTATATAAACATTTAACAACATATAAATTTTCCGAAATCGGTTTTTTGAAATCTTTCGTATCAACCTAAAATGATTGGAAAATATCCCTGGCATTAAACAGAAAAATATACAAATATTTCTTCTTTAAAATTCTTTCAGCAATCAGAATTTCTCCAAAAGTTATTATATTTTTGAAGAAACATCAGTCACTTAAATTGATATCAAAATTTTAAAATTTTCCAAATTAACAATTATTATTTTAATTAAAAAGAAAATCAAAATTAAATGTTTATGTGCATTATGCCGCTTTCCGTTCTATCCTTTTCCATTTCGGGTAATATCAGCTTTTTTCAACTTTGAAAACGACATTTATTCGAAGCTGTAAGTCGTTTACGTTTATAAACACAATACGTAATCGTCATTACAATGTTACGAAAGAATAGTGATTGAAATGGAACAGTTCTTTGCTGTACATCGTTTGCAAGGAAATTGGTGATTAAAGAAATCGTTTGCAACTGCTTAATGTGATTAATCAAAGCCAATTGAATGAATTTACGTAACATCACAGGATAAATATTACTGCGCATTTTATGTAACATTGAAAGCGGTTGTTTTATGTTCTACTGCGACGCCAGGTGCTTTTTGTTCCTCAAAATATTCCCAAATAAAACTGCCGCGAGGATGTGACATGTATCGTGTGAAACATGATTCCGTTGAAGAATTTAAATTATTCAGAAATTTTCACAAACAAACCTTTTTAACAGTTAAAAGAAGGGAAAGTAAAAAAATCAGTATTTCTTATTCTCGAATCAGATTTTTTTTTTTTTTTTTTTTTTCAGTTGGATTATGAAAACTAGATTTTTCGTTTTTACAAGTTTCTTTTAAGTGTTACGGCAGTTTTCTTTTATAATAATTCAAATACATTTGTAGTTATCGGATTCTTTTATCATGAATATTCCTATAGGTGCACTACCTATTTGGGGGTCCCTAGAACACCAAATCACCCTTCGTTCAAAAGTTTATATATACATATAAATAATATGCGTATAATGCTTTGTCCATGTTATCTTGTGAACAGAATAGCTAGAGTGATGTATTGAATACTCTTGTTAAAAATGTAAAAATCTGAGGCGAGTTCATAAATGGCCCATCTAGTTCAAAGGGGGTGGAAATGATGAGGTGTTGGAATTTTCATTTCGCTATAACTTTCTTAATATTGAAGATAGAAAAATAAATCCAATTAGCCAAGTTAGCGCCTCATTAAGGCGAACAATTTTTGCATTTAAAGGTTTTCGATAGCTGCAATATCTTAGAAGTTAGGAGCTAAAATGTGATTTTCAAGACCTAATTTTGACTGTTTCTAACATCAACAATTTATGTTGCCAGATAGTAACTTGTATATAAAGGAATCTTCCTCAGCTTACTGAGAGCGAATTTTTATATATTTCCTTTAAGCATTTATAACTTTGAGTTTAAAATGTTTGAAATTCACCTTTTTTATGTTAATATTTTAATTTTTTGATTCTACATGGATTAATTTTAATAATGTTTTTATAGATATAATAATAATATTGACATTAAGCAAAGGAAATTTAATTTTCTTAGCTTTATTTATTAATTCAAGCTTTTCGAAGGCCTTAAGAAGTATACTGAATTGAACAACAAATTTATCAATTTTTATATCTTATGGTACATTATTTTAAAATTGCTAATTCTTAGAAATAGAAGACAATTTAAAAAATATTAATAAACACTTATTCCTACACCATATATTATTAAAAATGAAACTAATTATCAATTCATTATTAATATTATTTTTATTATGAGATGGTTATGTAAAAATTAATGTCGAAAAAAAAAGGTATGAGTAAGTTCTTGTAAAATTTTTCAATGAAGCAAAAACCTTTTATCATCTCGAAACATGACGAAGTGGCTTGATTTGTTAATTAAATATTAATTAATCAAATTTATTAACAAATAAAGTAACGTTTTCCTAATGAGTAAAGGAGATTTCTTTGTTTAATTAATCTGATGTGTATAAAAAATATTTATTTATACCGTTACTAAAAAAAATGGGCCTTTAAGGGTTAAAAAATATTACTTTTTATGGCTAAGGTATCGTGCCATCTGAATAAAAGCGCGTTTATTTAATGATAATACCATTTTTTTTATGCTAGGTTTTTTTTATTCCCTTTAGTAATAAAATAAATGTTTATTTTGTGAATATTTTTTTTGTTCATACCTACATAAAACTTGCATATATGTTATCTTCAGCCTCTAGATCCTATTTTATTTATTTGCACATTGTTTCGCTGTACAAAGTATGCGAAGCCTTCATCATTTCCAAGAAGCGACAAAAAAAAAAAAAAAAAAACTTAACAGCAAGAAGTTTAATTATTCAAACCATGAAGTCAGTTTAATTAAATAAATGACGTGTCTGTCAACCTCTCGATGCCACGAAAGTCTTGAAACCTTATCAGTTAACAGAAGTTTCCAGCTTGATTTTCTTTTTCTTTCTTTCTTTTAGAAGATAAGAAATGCTTTGTCTCCTTGGGAGGATCTGCTTGTCTGTCCGTCTACTATAGCTTAATCCTCGGGGGTCTCAAGCATTTTTATCACGTTAATTTCCCCACATCATGATCATTTGCTGTATTTAAACCAGCGGCCGTGGTCTCTTCGAAATTTTCTCGCATACTCACTAATAATTGTATTTTATTAATCACATGTCAATAGTGAACAGTAGTTACGAAAGAACCTGTTAGTATGCGATTTTGGGCGATTAATCGCTGGGATGCGGTTAAAATACAATTAATAGAACACCAAATAAATTTTTTGGATGTTTTCCGGTCGATTAAAGCCCAAATTGGACAGAGAATTATTTATTACATAGTTATTTAAGTCATTGCGTATTTCAGTTTTCATGTTTATGTGCTTGTGAAAGTACGGACTGACTTAAAATTGATTAAATTTGATAATTATCTACACTTTAGATGTTAAACCTGTATCGTTAAATTTTATCTATATAACTTTCTTCACTTTGTAATAATTAATTAATTATATTAATCAATTATTGAGCTAATTTAATTACATTTACTTAATAATAATTAAATTTTAATTAATATTTGAACAGCCGGACTGACAGATTTTCTCTGAATGGATTTTGTTCAAAATGTGATACAAATTTACACATTTAAATGCCATACCATATACTGAATTTCATCTTTAACTCAGAGCATTTTTGAGATATCGTGTTCACAGACAGACATATGGACAGACAAAATTCCAAACATTTCTGAAATGTATAGAGTCGTCAGAATCTTAAGCTCGAGTTTTTAGACGATTAAAGTACTTTCTTTTTGTATAACTCGCATACAAGAAAGTTAAACAAAAGGGGGAAGGGGAGACATAATAAAGAGAAAAAATATAATTTTTAATAACTTTTATGTTATTGATGTATGTATTTACAATCAATATTTAGGCGTGTTATTTTATCTAAGAATATATCAAATAAGAGAGTCAGAAAACTCCTATGATATTTTTTAGAATACAAACGTCTAATAAAATGAATGATTAAACTAAATTTAGTCAAAATTAAACATCACGCAGTATAGATTTTACTGTTATCTGCAGATAAGAAATTCAATCTTTTTAAGTTTTGCTAATTTTAGTTTTTTTTTGTACCGCAGTTTCGTTGGTAATCGCATATTCCAGTTTTGGCTGTGGCATTGCATCTGAAAGAGGTATTAATTCTATCCAATATCGTTTTTTTCTTCTATGTTATTATTGTGAAATTATTATGCAAACATATTTCGCACCGTCCACAATAAGGAAAAAGAGGTAGGAAATATGATACGTTGTAGTAGAACTTAAGAATTTACTTTCAAATATTCTCTTTTCCTTATAGAATATATATTAAATCTAGTCGTTATGGTAACAGACCAGGACAAATTTTATATTAGAAATCTTTTGCGTTACAAAATGATATATTTGTGTACAGGGGAGAAAAAAAAAATCGAATATTTTTATTTTTATATCTAAATTTTCAACTTGAAAGACTAATACAGTAAGTTGCATAATCAAGCATTTCATATTTTTATTTTCTTCCTGAAAATATGGAAATATTCTGATGATGAATTTGTATATTCTAAATGCATAAGGGGAAAAAAAAAAGAATTGTACAAAGAAAAAGAAAAAGAAAAAAAAAAAAACAAAAAAAAAAACGCTGTTAGCTCAAAAAAGATTGATTTCGAGATTTTCATATACTTTCTCATTCTAGACCTCCGTAAGTTCGAAGAAAATGTTTTGGAAGTTGTAATAAAGTATTCTTTTTTAATAGACACAGCACCGTTAATGCATGAAATCGAAATTTTAATAAATAATTTGGCTATTACTGCGAATGTAATTAAAAGTAAATGCAATTGCTGTTAAAGTGGATTCATTTAAAAGTAACGATTTTCAAGTATTTTTAAACATAAAATTAAGAACAATAATTAAATTTCAAAATTGGATATTTATCATAAAGCGAGAAAAAGAATATTATTATTTCATGCTTTCAGTATTCATTTTACAATAAATTCTTCTTCCTCGCTTAAATTAACATCGAGTAATTCAAATTTTATTAATTGTTTTAAAAATTAACAACAAATTAACAATTTAACTTCGCATCTTTAACATCATTATGCTCAAACTGTCTTTTTGAACTAAATTAAAGAAATGCATAATTTATAATTCATATTTTCCTCTAAATCCTGTATCGTTTATGATGAAAGAATGCGAACTCTGTTGTTTGCCGCTAGGCGGCGTTGTAACCGGTTAAATATATAATAAAATGTCTAGATATAATAAATGTTTATTCATTTTATTATATCTGTACAACAGGTTTGTGGTAATAGTTGACGCCGTACTCCAGTTAATGCATATTAGAAGGGCATTCTTAGAACCTCTTCTATAAAAAAAAATGAGGAGATTATAATCCGGTCTTAATTTTAATATTTTTTATATCTATATGAATAAAGATTTTTATTTGTTTCTATATTATTTTGTACAATGTAATTTTTATCCAATTTTTATGAAGTTTGATACACATGTTCTTCAAGACAAGAGAAATGTGGCTATTAACTTTTCTAAAGTTGATTAAGACATAATTAAAAAGTGAGAAAGTTTTGTTGCTCTTGCATAGAATGCAGTTCCTGGCTAAGCTTATGTGTGATTCTGCTGTGTTTATGTTATTGAAATATTTCTTCGCCATATCACAATGTGAAACCATCAAAGGGCTTTGCATATTTTTAACGCTTTAATTAACTATATATTTTACAGTTTCGTTCTTAATTTGAAAATAAAAACATAAACAAATAAATATTAAACAAACTAATAACCGAGATATAAGTAGAATCCTGCATGTGACATTAAGATGTCTTCTTGTCACTCGTTTTGCAAAACACCGCTCATTAAGACAGTCATTTTTTACATTTTGTTCGTTTTGCGAATCAGTCATTATGAGAGGTGCTCATTTTGACTGTATTTATGACTTGCAGCAATATAATATAAAAAACATATTAATTTCACTTAATCCCTGTTGTCGAGATTAAATTTTATTTTTCATTAAATCATACTAGACAGTATTTTCAAGTTTTTAATTTATTATTTTTATAATTATTTCTTTTTTATCATTTAGTATTTTATTTTCATTTATTCATTTTCATTATTTTATTTTTAAGCAACGTTTTTGTTTGCCCAGAAAGTTTCTCAGTCGCATAGAAATTTCATTGAATTAAATTTTGTATAATATGTCACATTCTCCTGTATAAACAGTTATAAATTGATAAGTTTATAAATTATTTTTTTATTGTGATAGTTGGCATTTATTTTTTAATTTGTTTTCGATTACAGATTTTTACTTTCATTATAGTTTTGCAATTATTGTAAATCTAGTTTAGTTTCTATTATATAATTTGACTAAGAATAATAAAAAGAAGCTTTTTAAGAGTTAGCAAAATTCATTATTTTTAACAATCATTTAAATTTTACAAAAAATCCTATTCAATTTTACAGGTGTTTTTTGTAATTGTAGCAGTTTTTTTAGTGATATTTTTGTTAGTCGTAAAAACACAAGACAATTGCCAAATTTGAATTTTTATTTATCAAAATTATTAATTCCTCAAATTTGGCATTAGAATTAACATATTAAAATAGATCTAACAGTTATTTCAATTCCTTTTTTTAAAAAAAATGCAAAAGCGAGTATAGTTTACTCGAATTAAATATTTCCTAAATTGTCAGGTAATAAAACTACGGTTTTTTAATAATGCATTTACAATACATAATAAAACATAGTACATTTAATTATACATAATAATACATAAATAATACCTTAACAATTAATAGTTTAAGAGCTAGGAAATGAATATGCAGATAAACAAATTGGTCACCAATTTCTTATAAAAGACTTCTAAAATGTTTTATTAGAAGTGAAAACCTAAAAGTTTATAAAACTCCATTTTTTTCGAAACTTAACCTCATAGTTCTATAAGTTTTAACTATTCATAAGCGACAAAAGAAAAATAATCATTTATTTTTCGCTTGAATAGATTTTTACCTTTTTAAAAGCCCCTACACGTGGTTAATTTTAGAATTTTCAAGTGATACAAGATTCAACTTCTAAGTAAATTAAAACAGGAGTTAATAAAAATAACTCGACCTTCTTTTGGGAACTTCTCGATCGATAAACAAAACAAAAAAGGTGGCTGTCTTTACACCTTTTAAAACTGGAACCCCTTTGCTTTGTGCCTGGCGTTCAATCAATAGCACTTCACGTAACATTTCCTTATCTTATTTGCAACGTGTCAACAGAAAATTCAGTTTTTCCTTTTGCTAGTTTTGTTATTATTACTTTTTTTTATCCACTAAACTTTCTTCTCACGTCTCAGTTTACAACCCTGGCTATAAGAGGAAAAAGCCTTTATTAAATTTTCCCCAGATTAACCTGCGCAAAAATTAGTTGCTGGCATTTTTGCTACGAAACAAAACTGGAGTTTGAGTTACTGACAAGTAAGTGCTGAAGTAATCGTTTGGTCGCTATGGACATATATCTGCATTTTATAAAATTATTGATCGCTTTTTTTGAGAAAGTACTATAAAATAATGAAATCAACTATGTAAAATTGTATTATTTTTAAAATTTTAAGAGATAATTTTTTTAAATTAAAAACTATGATTATAATATTTATTTAATTACTATCACGTTATTTTAGTCTGGAAAAAAATTATCTTGATTATGAAATTCTACTTCAAGAATTTGGTACAGAAATTTAGCGAAGTGGAAGAATGAGATTTGATATTTTTATTTATTCAATTCTCGACAGTTTCTCCTAGTTAAACAAAATGGTATATTGTGCATGAAATTCGACAAGAAAGGTTCATAAAATATACATATCTATCTATTATGTAAAAAAATTTAATGTAAACATTGCCTTCTATTCATTTTGTGATTGGTAGATAGCGAGTCATCTGACCCGTGACATTTGAGGTTTGTTTTACCAGTAATGTTTGAAATATTTAATGAAAATTGTTGTTACGTCATATTAAATCTTTGTATTGCATTTGACGATGAAATAGTGAAATAAAAATAAAAGTAAAGCTGTCATTAACACCAAATTTTCAGCAAATGAGTTTAAAACAATATTATTTGTTAATTCTACTTTTGGACACAACATTTGCGGCAACACTCATCAATACCTTTCCGGCTTGTTTACCTTTTTCGAGTAACAGAAAATTTTCGAATTTCGGCTAACAATCATCCGAATACATAAGCAATACACGTGTTAAACCTATATTGTTTTTTTAAATAGTAATGGGGCGTCCAGCGATGTTAGATAAAGGGAAAAATAATAATAATAAAATACCGAAAGACCAAACGAGAATCTGCCAATATGAATAGAAAAACTGATCTTGGAAGTTGCTACGTCGGCGGTGAAACATGAAAATTTTAAACACTATTTAGATATTGGCAAAGAATATTCTCTTTGTGGGGTTTTGTGCTTTGAAGCGAAAGTAGGCCGATCGGTAAATGCATATTCTCATCATGGAAATATTAAGCTTTCAACTTTGAATGGCCTGTAAGTCTAAAAACTTGCTCACTGGAACTAACATGGGGCGCAGTATCGGACAACATCGGAGCTGGTCGGCGAAAACGAGCAGGGTCGCAGAGTACCTCTCTCAGCAGTCCCACAGTTACACCTGTCGCTCTCACCAAAGAATTTTTTCTCGCATATTTTGAAAATACCTAGTCTAGTGCCGGCGTCCTGGCTTAAGGGTAGAGCGTTTTCCCTGTTATATGTGCATCCCAGGTTCGAGTCCTGGTTCGGGCATGGTTGTTCTTCCCCTGTATTCTATCTGTGAGGTGTGTGAAAGAGCACTCCTGTAAAAAGGCGTTGTGCTAGCGAGTGTGTGAGTGTCATCTTCATATGAGCTAGAAGTCAGGCTTTTGCCCTTGGGTGCTAAGGGATTTTTTCCCGCAAAAGCTACTGCAGCCCCTTTCCGCGTAAAGCGGCGTTCCTACGACCTGTCTGCCTGCAGACGAGGCACGCTTCTCCCTCCTGCATTTTCCTGGATTTCTTTGATGTCTGTCTAGTTGTCAGTAAACTAGACAGGCATCACGGTCGTTGGAACACGGCTTAACGCGGGTACGACATTAGCTACTAGCACATGTCAGTGAATTTTCGTAATTCGGACACGACATTATCATCTTCACCAAGTCTAGTAAAGATCTGATTAAAAAAAGTAGTCACATTTAATCTCATTAGATTTCGTTTATCAAAAAATGTCCTTGTAACTCTACCTTTTATGGAAATAGATCGTCCGTCATGATAGATATTTACTTTCCACCTTTTAAATTCGTTTTAATTTGTGCCATCTTTGCCATCTGTAGCCATCTGTTTGCCATTTGCTTCTGTAGCCATCTTTGTAAATTTGTTGCTCTCTCATTTCCTGTTTATGCTGTGTGGACGTTTACCAATGATTTTTTTTGTCATACTTAATTATTTTATTTTTAAAATTGTTTAAGATTTCCCTTTTTTATTCATTTAGAAATTCCAAAGCTTTAAGTATAGATTTTGAATCTGAATCAATTGTACAATTATCTCTTTGTTGTTCGATTATATATTTAATAGCAAATGAGATTTCATATGAGGTGTTGGTCTTTGTTCATACTAACAAAATAACTCAAAGCGACGAGTTTGATGGTTGAAATTCGGCACAAAATTCTTGAATTGTAGGTATAAATCAGGTATTTGATCGTATCTGTTACATATCGTCTGACTGTTGATTTATGTGTTCGTGCATGTGTAAATGCAATTAGAAAGCTTCAAAACAATTAGAAAGCTTCAAGACAATTAGAAAGCTTCAAGAAGTAAATAAAAATTAGAAGTAATTTAAAGATAGTTCAAAAATGTGTGGTAAGCAATAGAAAAAGAAAGAATATTATCAGTATTTAAAAGTAATTTTTTAAAACTATTAATGGAAGAAATAAAATGGCTGAAATATCAACATTCTTAATATATCATATCCTAAAAATTCTTTGTTTTTAATTAAAATCATGAATATTTATAAATTTGCACAAATAATACCAATTATTGCCATTTCATTGTAAAAATTGATAAGTGAGTACATTTATATTTTATTCCGTATTTTTTAAAAATTTTATAAACATGAAGCTACTAGCATATGTCGGTGAATTGGAATTATTGTCGTTATTCAATCCAACGTTAAGAACTGTGTAAAAATAAAGAAGAGAGGCAGCGAATTATAATAAAATCTTTAAAGATGATTTGAACCTCTTGTTCGAAACATCATAGCAAAATAATGTGTTAGGCTTAATTTGTTTGCCTTTATTTTTATTTTCAAAATTTGCTATTAATTATGCAGCAGCAATTATGTGTACAAAAAGTGTATTTAATTTGTTTGGAGCTTGCGTGTGTATAAAATAATAAAAATTATAGGTTTAAAATATTTTTTAAAATATTCGTTACTTTATTAATTACTAAATTATTTTAATTTATTATTAAAATATCTTGATTATCCAAAAATTTTATGGTTCTAAAATTGATATGGCTGAAAATCTTATTATTATTATTTTTTTAATTTTAAAATGTTGCCAAAATGTTTTTTTTTTTTTTTTATTCTATTGTGTGCCTCAAAGTTTTTGGCAAAAACATTAAAAATTTGATTAATCTTTAGTTCAAAATCTAATTTAAATTTTGAAAAATAATTTCTAGTAAGCATTTACTACCTAAGAAGTAACTAAGGATTAAATTCTTTGGCTCTGGCTGCAGTGGTCTGTTCTGTAGAGCGTTTAAATGGATTTTTGCATCATACATGTCGAATGACATAATTTACAGATAGCATATCATTCTATAATCACTATCAAAATTAAAAAAAAACGGAAATTCATTTATTTCATTATTTTAATCTACTTACATGTTACTAATCTCCAAAAAGATATCATTTTATGCTTAAATATTCTATTAAACGATGAAAAATTAAAACTTATGTAGTGAAAATGAGTAAATAAAAAAATAAGAAATTAGCTTGCCACAGTGTCTGCATACTTCATTGAGTTATTTGACAGTTAATATGTTCCAATCAGATAATGATACAAAAAATATCAAAGCATTTGCAGGCAAGCTGTCTAACGTTTAAAATTACCAAAGTAAATAATTAATCTTAATATTAATTGAACCTCTATATAACAAACATCAAAAGCTTTCCAGAACGTCGCTAAATTCTTAATAAACACTTAAAAAATATCCTCTCGAAACCTCTTATAAATCAAGACACAAACACTTCCGCCATTTCTAAGTATTCCTCCGTCTCCCCCCCCCCCCTACCAACCCATTCCATGTGCAAAGTAACCTTAAATCATTAGCCGAGACGCAATCACACTTCTTATTAAATAATGCACATTCACACACTCCGTTAGCGAACAACGCGTTATTTTCTTGCTGAAAACCCTCCAATTCCTCTTCGCAAGAAACCGTCACATAAAACCTGAAATAGATTTCAATTGCCGCAGTCCTGCTACGATTGATCTCCATACACCCATCTTCGTCGGGGCTCGTAAAAGACGGTTTGAGTTTATTTGGCGCGCAAATGACTTCGGACCATTATTCAATGGAAGGCCGCGTCATTAAATCGCAGAACTTTTCTTCTTTTTTTAAATGCTCGCTACCACGCCAAGCGGATTTTGCTCGCCTAACTCCGGGAAAGGATGAATAAATTGTTCGAGAGGGGGTAGATTTTTGCATTGACGCTGAAAATGAAATGGTTGCGACATGAGGGGATGGAACAATGGGTATTAATTCCGGGGGGGTTGTTACTATGTGGTGATGTTTTTAGTTTTTGGGTGTCAATAGCAGGACATAATGAACTCTATAGCGTATTAGTTACAGGTATATAGAGATATAGAGATTATTTCAAAATTCATAGAACAAAATTTGAAGGTGTGGTAGACCATATAAATGTTTTTTTCAATCGATTGAAACAAAAATGTGCACTTGCAGTCATAGAATCACTTACCAAATTTGATGCATTTTAGTCACTGCGTTTTTGAATTATTTTTTTACATGCATTTATATGTTTCTGAAAGTAGAGACTGAGCCAACCAGTAGTATTTGGTTCAAAATTTGGCAGATGTTTACACTATAGCTGTTCAATCTCTGTACCAAATTTTATCTATCTAGCTCTCTTTGTTTTGTAATTGTCCTGTTAATTTACATTGGAACAGCCGGACAGACGGACTTCCTCGGAACAGATTTTATTCAAAATTTGATAGAAATCTGCAAATTTGGAGCAAAGACCGTATACCAAATTTGAACGATTTGAACAAACCGTATCTGGCACAAAGCGTTTTTGAGTTTACTTTTGTACAGGTAGACGGACATTTCTCAAAAATTTGTTTTTCGAACTCAGGCAAGTCTAAAACGTAGAGATTGGTCAAAATCTCGTGTTCGAATTTTTTGACGATTTTATACTTCCTCGATACTACGCATACGAGAAAAAGAAAAAGAAAAAATTGTTGCCGTTTTTAGTTAATAACTACCGAAAAATTTATCTCACAAAATAATTTGTGTGTTTATTTTAAAATTTAGTAAATTATTTTTAATATTATTAATTTAATTGACATGGAGAAGTTTATAATTATGATATTTTTTTTTTAAAAAAATCATGAATTTGAACAATATATTCCATTGTTACAATGAAAATTAAACGGTTTTCATTGCTACTATAAATATTTATGTATTTCCTCTGCTAAAAATTACGAAAAGAATTATCTGCGCAATTTACATGATGATTTAAAAAAATGAATTCTTACAATATTAAGAAGGGCGGTTATTTTTTTAATCCTTTAAAGGGCCATTTTTTTCTGGTCATATTATGTTAAAATATTTTTAGGCTTGAAATTAGAGTAAGAAAAGGGATTCATTTAGCTTATTAGATAAATTTAATTTGATTAATTAATAATTAAGTAATTAATCAAGACACATCATTTTTTCCGAGATAAAGAACTGAAGCATCTAAGTTTCTGACTTAACTAAAAAAATGTGTCAGAACTTATACCAACCTATATAATTTCATACAAAGATTGATAAATTTGGTGGGAAGCATACTTCCCACGGCCCTAGAAAGGGTTAAACATCGTTGAGACTTGTTAGAAAAGGTTCGTATACACAATATGCGTAACAGTTGCAAAGCTATTGAAATCACAGTTTTTTATAATAGCAATCACAATGATATTTCAAATTGTTGAAGAAATCATAAACATTAAATTGCATTAGAAATTTAGTCGAAATCAAATACCACCCATATTCCCAATACACCGGTTGGTTGACGATGGCAACTAGATTTTATAATATAAGTTCAAAATTGCCTCCACCAACAATAGCACATCATCGGCATTGTTTATGTAATAACTGGTATACATTTTATAGGCACGACAATATGTTTAAAAAATGCATTCCAAACTCCTTAGTGATATTCTCAAGCATATATTGCTGGTGATAGTCACGATTTTGAAAAATTATTGGAAACATTTTTGTAAACAAAGGCATTTTTATACGTTCCTCTAAATAAATGATTCATTTTCTTTTTTCTTATATGTTTCTTGCGTTTTTGCTTTAACGTGCCATTTGCGCTTATACTTTCCTACAAAAACCAGCGGGAATTGCCTGCTTCTTTAGTTATAGTATTATTTATTTATTTATTATTTATATTTTATTATTACTATGAGGATTTTTTTATTGAATCTACGAATTGCTAAAATATTGCAAAAAATTATGCAGAATATTTGGTATTGCATATACACAAATAAAAACCTTTCTTCCAATGTTGCGTGATTTTATTAACATTGGAAGTTAACTAATAATAATAACATAACTAAATATCCTCATATTCTGTTTAGGACTTTCTCGAAGTTTTTTTTTTTTTCTAACAGAAACTGTACAAATAAATATTGTTTTCGAAATTTCACATAAAATTTCATCATGGAAGGGTTTGGAAAGGAATGACGCACGGGCACGGCGATTAAAAAAATTAAGTATCAGTAAATAGAATTTTCCGCTGACTATTTTTGGCATATCCTGTGCAATATACATTAAAGCATATTGTTTACTTTAGTAGGATAAAAACGGTTGAACAACGAAAGTTTTGCAGAATTTTCTGCAAACAAGTATAGGTAGCAAAACTGCATCACAATTTCTCATATTTTCCCCTGAATGCAAGGGGGGTGATCCCTCACCCCCCTTGCTTTCATCGCGCTTTTAAGAACATAGATATGGGGCTTCCAATTAACGTTTCCTTTTTATTATTTAAAAGCAGAAAATCATTCGGTTTGTGCCCCAAAACGGAGCAAATAAAATAAACATGCTAAATGTCTCATGTGACAGTTTTTTTTTTTTTTTTTTTTTTGTATGTCGGCGGAAGAATGAAGCGTTGCATTCCAAGCCATCGTTGAGCAAACAGAAACTTGAAGCACGCTTTCCCACCCCCTTCCAAAAAAAAAAAAAGCCTCACCGCTCATTCGTTTCTGGAGTAGAATACTCTCCGGAGGCACCCCCTCTACCTGTCTCTCCATCTTGATTTTAAAACATGATAGCTGTACATTTGTTAGGTGTAGAAAGCTACGGATCGTGCTTCGGACGTTGGCTGTTCTGACGTTCGTCTCGGAAATAGTTCTTTTTCGACGATCACGTTTTCGGATTTCTCGGTGAATAAGGGGCGTTCAGTGGAGTGGTTCAGTTCTCCCCATCCAAACGTTTTCTTTTGCGTTCACTTCTCAGCATTATGCAATATGAGTGAGAATTCAGAATCTCTGGATTTGGAAATCCCGTTGGAAATCTTGAATCCGATTTTATGTCGAGGTTTTCGTTTTTTGTTGAGCGATACTTTAAGTCAAGTCTGGTTGACAAGAGACTCAAGGCTGTAAAATGAAAATCTTTTCTTTCTTATCCTTAGATTTGATTGCTGCTTTTTTAGAGATTTGGATTGAACTTCTTTTTAATCAAATTTAAATCGTTTTTAGTATATTTCGGAATTGAATCCGATTTTGTGTCGAGGTTTTCGTTTCGTTGAGTGTTACATCATGTAAAATATGGCAGAAAGGATTTTGTCGTTTTATAAAAATGAAAATCTAATTTTTTTTTTTTTCCTTCGCTATAATTAGGATAGATATTCTTGTTAATAAAATTGAAATCAATTTTTTTAATTCATCTTTATATTTATGAATTCTATACTTTTGGATTTGGAAATTCTTGTTTGAAACTTTGAATCTGATTTTGTGTCGCGATTTTCGTTTTGAAGAGTTCTGCCATTTTATAAAAACCGAACATCTTACCTTTTTATCTTTGATTTTGATTGCTGTTTTTTAATCAATAACTAGGGTAGATATTCTTTTTCATAAAATTGTAATCGATTTTTAACTCATCTTTATAAATTCTGTACTTTTGGATTTGGAAACCTTGAATCTGATTTTGTATCGAGGATTTCGTTTTGAAAAGTGGTACTTCTTGTCAAAATGGCAGAAAAGATACTGGCTCGTTATATAAATGAAAATCTTACTTTTTTTTATCCTTGCCTGTAATTGCCATTTTTGAATTCGATAATTATGATAGATATTCTTATTAATAAAATTAAAATCGATTTTTAATTTATCTTTAAATTTATAAATTCTGAACTTTTGAATTTGAAAATTCCCATTAGAAATCTTCAATCTGATTTTGTGTCGAAGTTTTCATTTTGAAGAGTGATACATGTAGAAAACGGCAGGAAAGATATTGCTGTTTTATAAAAACGGAAATTTTACTTTTTAATCTTTGATTTTGATTCCGCTTCTTTAAAAACTATATTAGACGTTCTTTTAATAAAATTAAAATTGTTTTTAATACGTTTTTATTTTTATCCTTGGATCTGTGAATCCTTGAACCAATTCGATCGAATCTGATTTTGTGCCGTGATTTCTGTTTTGAGTCATGTGAAATATGGCAGAAAGAATGTTGCTATGTTATAAGATTAAAACTTTCCTTTCTTATCCTTGCAATAAAACTTATTGCAGTTTTTTTTTAAATTAGGATCAAGATTCCTTTTAGTAAAATTGAAATATATTTTATACATTACTAATACATTTTTATTTTAATTTATTTTTATATTCATGAATGTTGTACTTTTGATTTTGAAAAATTCTTGTTAGAAATCTTTAAACTATCAATTCTATCGCTGGGTTTGATTGCCGTTTTTAAATATAATATCAAGTTTCTTTTTAATAAAATTAGAAAAGATTTTGAATGCATTTTTATGTACACCAAATTCTGTCCCTGTGGGGTATTGGAACAAATTTTTGCTATAATCGTGCATCCGATTTTGTTAAACAAGTTATTTGGTACTTCATGTCGGTAGCGAAGTGAATGCGGGAATATTACGAAAAAAAATCTTAATTTCCTATCCTTGGTTTTGGTTGTTGCGTTTTTAAAAAACTGGAAAATGAACTTTTTTATAAAATTTTTAAAAAAAATATATTTATGCATTTTTATTTGTACAAATTCTGCATCTTAGGATTTGATAATTAATCTGTTGGAAGTCATGAATTCGATTTTGCGTAAAGAGATTGCGTTCGTTTTCGATTTTGCGTAAAGAGATTGCGTTCGTTTTCGATTTTGCGTTTTGGAGAATGGTACTTTGTGTCTTAATATGGCAAAAAAGGATACTGGCATGTCGCAAAACGAAAATCTTTCTCTTCTATCTTTGGGTTTGTTTGCCGTTTTTTTTTTTTATATCATGATTTTTTTAATAAAGTTAAAATCGGGTTTCGATGCATTTCTATTTTCATGTATAAGAAGTTTGCAAACGTAAACTATTGTATGATCGTCAAAAAAAAAAAAAAAAAAACCTTGATCTTTGGTATTTTGAAGAATCTAACATTTTAAAACTTTTTGTGTAAAAAAAAAAAAAAAAAAAACCCGCAAATTTATTATTATAAATATATGTAATGATATTTCTTAATATCTAATTTAAATCTCAATTAATTTCCTAATTTTTATCTCAATTAACTTCTTTCTAAAATGTTCTCTTATTTCCTGATCCAATTTCCACTTTTTATTTAATTAATTCTACATGCGCTCTATAAAACTGCTAGTCTCAGCATTTTTTCACTCTTCGAGTGAAGCGATAAAAATCTTGAATCCTTATTACATTCTTTTAAAAATACCTATTATTTCCTTTCCTAAATCGACATGTATCAAAGAAATCAAAATCATAGTAAAATCACTGAGGGGGGAAATTTCTTTCTTTATCACGATGTAAACGGACATCAACATTATCATCGCTTCTTGTACTAAATGCCCCCGTAGTAAAATAAATCAAATTTCAAAATTTCAAAAGTTTCTTCTTCTTGGCTAGGCATCTGCTCAAATATATTTTACACATACCCACACACTAACATACATGCAAACATATATTTTTAAGCAGTTGTGTGACCAAAGAAAAGACACTTTGGATATTTTTAACTTCGATTCATTCCATCCTGGGTAGCACAATTTATGTACAAGAATAAGTGGTAAAACATATGTCAGTCTCTATCGCAACACAAGAGTAAAAGAGCTCAAGGGACAGAAATTTTTCCCTCAGTGATTTTATAATGAAATTTTGATAGGGATTTCTTTGACACGTGAAGTCTTAAGAAAGGGAAATTTAGGTATCTTTAAAGAAATGTTGTAAGCATTAAGGATTTTTATCCCTTCCCTCTGAGCGTGGGAATCTGTTGACCCCATCAGTTTCCTGGAGCGCGTGTAGAATTAATTAAATAAAATGTGGGAATTGGATCAGGAAATAAGAGAACATTTTCGAATGAAGTTAATATGGATTAAATTAAGATAAAAATTAAGAAATCAATTAAGACTTAAATTAGATTAAGAGATATCTTAAACATGCAACCACCCCATACTTTCAAACACCCTTATGTTAATTTCTATTCCCAATGTGAGGGTGATGTTACAATTCTGCAATGTGTTTGTATGAGTATAATCTGTATGTTACCATCTGTCTCAAATATAGGCTCATGAAATGTGGTCGCCATAACAATACTTCACAAATACTAATGTTTAATATGCTGACAACTGCTAAACACACAGATCTAACCTATATTCTTGCAGTCTGGGAGTGGAATCAGCCGGGCGACAGACATGACAGATTCATTTTTCCCATATGGTGCACATCATTAATCTTCTCCGCGTAAATCAAGTCGGATAAAAGTCAAGTGATATTAGGTCTGGAATTCGGGCGAACACTAAGCCGCTCCACTATGACCCACTCGGTGTTTTGTTATCATTATTGTGGGCACGTGCTGCGTGACTTAGTCGGGGCCTCGCAAAAACTTTTTGAAAGAGCTTGGGTCGGTTGGAAGGTTCCAGAATAAATTATATGTCGTCCCATTTTATTTTAATTTGAAGGAAATTTATGTATTATGTAATATTTTTGGCCAATGAAGCGAGATTTCTCATATTTGTTTGTTATCTAACAAGTTAATGTTCAATTTAATTTAAAGCATAGATTTAGGTAATTTTTTTTTAACTAAGGTAAAAATGAATTCCGTGGAGGAATGTTGTTTTGGTGTCAATTTGTATTATTTTTATAGAAATATCTTTATACATATATATGTCAGAGAAATCGCACCAATTACTTAGTGTCGAATGGCAGCAGTCAAATGTAAACAAATGTTTCCGATTGCTTCATTGGGCGTTTTTATAGCTGCACTTCTCCTAACTAATTTATGAAATTGCAAGATATTATTAGAAATGATCGAGAAATGGCTCGCCAAGCTCACCAAAGATTCCAAAATACGATGATACAAATAGACGCCAAATAAAGTTTAATCAAGCAAGAAAATTGGCTAAACCGTCGCCAAATGAGTAATCTTAATGACTTGCTTTCAGGAATGGGTGTTCATATTGTCACGTAGGTGCTTTAGTGTGGAACTCAATGATACACACAAGAAGTAGAGCTAAACCAATTTATTAACTCAACGCTGAACTGAGAACACGGTAACTGACAAATCTTCTGCTTTTATAACTAATAGGGAAAGTTCCAGAACACTTGTCTGGTAAACTAAAGAAATTTCCAGTATCTTCTGGAACATGAAATAAAGGAAAACATAAAATCAAGGGATTAAATATTTATATATATTATCAATCACATTATCTCTAGCGGGATTCGAACTTACGGTCACTTGATTATGAGACCAGTGCCATGACCAATCGGCCATGGAGATTCAACTGTCTTTCTTCAATGCGGCAATGTCCTCCAAAACTATTATATCACAAAAACAGTTTTGCATTATCTTTTTAAAAAATTACTTTATTAATGATATGTATTTCATATACAATATGATTTTTCTGTATATATTTTTTATTTTTAATAAATTTTAAAATTTAATCTGATATATAATCTGTAACAATGTTTTTAATGTTATGGTGAAATTCATATTTATTCATCAAAACATTTGATCGCATGCTTTTGATAATGTTAAAATTGTTAAACGAAATTGCTCTCCGTGGATGTTAATAAGATTTTCATATCCCCTTTTGTTTCGTAATATACAGCAGTTTTTACTTGTGCACATGTATGCAGTGATTTAAAGTTGTAGATTGACTCATTTCAATTCATATTTTTCAGTCCTATTAAATGTTTTTTTCAAGAAATGCATTCCATATTAATAATTTAATATCCTTTAAAAGCAATAATCTATGTGAACATTTCTCGTTGTCAAAAATTGCTAATTATCCAAAATATGTTAAAAGTTATTGTTTTTTTTTTTTAAATTGTAGATAAATATTTTGTTAAATTTTGAAATCTTGTAAATATCCGTAAATAATGATTGCTTTCGAATCCCTTCCTTAGCTTCGAAAATAATGTATAACAAAAGGTTTTAAAATGACGATAAACTTATGATTATTATTTTTTAAAATGACGATAAAATAATTATTTTTAAAGGCAGGTTTTACTAACATTGCAATTGCAAAAATGTCAAATGTACTTTACAATTTACAATGATAAAATATTATGGAAAATAACTTTCGAATCATGATTTGTATATTAAAAAATGTCTCGTTTGTATTTTGGTAACTTCGAAATCTTAATAGCCACTGAAATATATATTTTATTATTGTTATTTCTGTGGTATATGTTTTCCTCTTTCTTAGCGTGTTATTTCAGAATTTCTTGCATTAAGTTCCCTTATCTAAAGTATTAGTTGCAATTATGGAACGCTCCAAATTGCATTTTCGGCATTCATTTTTTTTTTTTTTGATATTTTTTTTGCTGCCAAAGTCCATCAGACACTTTTAGAAACTTATGGTGATGTTGCTCCGTCATATCCCAATTGTCGGTTTTGGTTTCAACGAAAGTGTGGTGATTTCGATGTCAATGACAAAGAACGGCCTGGAGGACCAAAAAAATTCGAAAACAGTCGATTACAACACTTATTGGACGAAAAGGGGGAAAAAAATTGTTAAAAATTATGAAAAATACTTTGAATGATATATATTGTACGAATTTTTCTTTAAATTGAAAAAATGATCAAAATGCATGCAAGTATCTAATAGAATCATAATAATGATTGTTAATATAATTAACTTAGATTAGTAACATGATTAAATTAGTTAATTATGGTTCTTCAAAATTCTACAAAATTCATTTTTCACTTCGTTATTTATTACTTCGTACTTTGTTACATCTACAATCTGAGGTCGCAAAAACGTTTATTCACTGAATAATTTTTCGAAAGGGAATGAATTTGTGAACCCTGTGTTATTTGCTTTATACTACGAACAACTTTCACACCCTCTGCATGAACTATTTTCAAACCTCTCCCCCTAAACCATAATGTACAACACAATGGACTATTCCTCACTTCAGCGTTACATTGTATTGGAAGCCTCCATTCTACAGTACTCGGTGGGTGGTAATGTAAATTTAAGGATGCAAACAGGAAGCGCCCCTGGTATCTGGTGGTACAATGTACCAGTGCCAGAAGAGGACCGGATCTCGGCTTGCTGAGGAATACAGATACCAGAGAGGCAGCAATCAAAAACCTGTCACATGACGCCGTGCTTGTCGCTGTCAACCTCTGCATCCGTTCTCGCTGTGACTGAGGGGGTTGCAGGAGAGAGGGGAGATCAGTAGAGGGTGGCAGAATTATCTTGTGGAATTCTCGGAAGGAAAAAATGGAACCTTCTTAGTTTGCTGACAGGAATAGGCATTGCGATACGACACACCGGGTGTTTTTGTTGCTGATTGTGCGTGGTATGATTCTGTTAGCGATTGTTTAGGTAGGGTGTCAGAATATGTCACAGATCCGGCGTATTTTGTTATCGCATTTTGTTTTCGTATTTGCTTTCCGGTTTATTTTTAGTTACGTAATTTGGTAGATTTGAAACTTTTTTTAAGTTTGGCATTTTAAAATACTTTCTGTGTGGATATTTTTTTATTCAATCTCTGTCTCTTTATCTCTGCATATACATATAAAGAGCGAAGATAGATGGATGTTTATTTGCAAGTCTTTTAAATCTGTAGATTTTGTTCGATTTTGTAAAATTAGAGCGCGTACACAACAAGATTTAAAATGCAGTGATAGTGGTCTTCCTAAAGCTTTCTCGCATAATTACGAATAAAATTATTATCCCAAATAACGCCTTGCATCACATTAGCGTACAATAATTAGAAAATATAAACCTTTGGCGAGAATTTTACGTTATTACATGAATCTATCGTGTGATCGTTGGCGAGTTTTTTAGTTATGAATCCCTGGCATGTGGTTCATAATGTTCGGTGATGGAATTTGTGTTTGTGTCGCAATTTTATCAATCATTTGAAAAGAAAATTTGACGTGGGACTTCAGTTGTAGTCATAGAATCACATACCAAATTTGATGCATAACATAACGTCATCCTGTGCCCCGGTGCCTAAGTTATCTAACCAGTTGGATGAACAACAAGATGGAAAGAAAGGAAGGAAGGAAAGAGATAAAGAGATGACAAACCATCCAGGGATCTCCAGAGTGAATCCCGTCGGTGTCAAATCCTACACGCCTGTATTCAATTTTTGGTGAAGTTATAACTGGTTTGGTTATATTAACGTCCCGTTTGAAGCAACACTAGGGCTATTTTGGGACGGACCTCGTGATTTTGAACCGCGGTCAGATGACGAGGACAACACCTGAGCTGGCACCCCCCTCTCCACACCACACCAAACCAGCGGGAGGATGTTTGGTCATGACGGATTTAACGTGCAACAGACCTCCTTACACGACGGTTCTTTGGTGGAATCGGGTCACGAACCTGAAACCCTCCGGTTCCGAAGCCGAGACCTTACCATCAGGCCGCCGCGGCCCTCAAGTAATAATTGGATGGAGGGGACAAGAATACCTAAACAAATGGTGATTATGGGTTGAACTTACAGGGAAATGAGATTACTGAAAAGGAAAAAATTGATAAATTACATTGTGAGCATCTGTATGACATGTATAAGCATATAAACTAACATTGTAGAGTCAGAAATCTGTAGCGTCCGTCTGGGTTCTATGTTTTATTTTGACCAAATTTGGTACAGCCATCACATACCAATTTAAGCCATTGCGTTTTGGAGTTGTCGCCTGTACATACTCCTGAAAGTACAGACCGACAGACGGCTAATCTCTTGTAGAGTTTGGTTCAAAATTTGACAATTGTGTACACTTCAGATATTAAATCTGTATGTCGAATTTTATATCTGGCTCTCTTCGTTTTGTAAATACCGTGTTAACAGCTGGGTAGATATATTTACATTATGTTATGATGCGTTATTTTTACGTGCATCCTGTTCATTATATACATGAAGATCCTTAATGGAGATCAGTCCCATGACGTCATAACGCTATTAAAAACGCAATTTTTCTGTTCATCTATCTTTTGAGAAATCGTAAATTCTCTTTTTAGTCATCTCGCAAACTACACAGATATGAAATGGAATAATGATTCCATATTAAATCATTCTGCTTTCAACAATTCGAAAAAGATCTTGCGATTAAATATTTGATGAAACGGTGAAAACAGTATGAATTTTCAGATCAACAATGTAACTTATTATTAAAAATAAAACAATTTTTTTTTAATTTACCAAAAAGCAGGAAACATTTACACGATTATAATAAATTGATACCATTAAAAAGATAATTTTTTAAATTTTAAAATGGTGTAAAAACTTTTTTTGTACAGTAATTTTTTCGGTGGTTATGGCGAGAAAATCTTAAATTTTTAATTAATGTAATATCTAATTAAACTTTAAAAAATTTGCAAAGTTTGGTAGTTCTGGTCAAATGGTCTGGTTTGTAGAGCGCAAACATATACACACACACATTCATTTTTGTTATTAGTAGAGATTTATTAGACTGTGAGGTACTTAATTTTGAATCTGAGAATCGGCTACGAGCCATATACGGAAGCAAAAGAACCTGTTGTAAACGAGTTCAAAAGACAAAAACTCGAATATATGATGCATGTATTAAAAATCGTTGCGTGGGCTAAAAGAGGAGTTTTCAAACATTATTTTGTTGCTTAAAGAGAGAAGATAATAGTGACTAGCAGGTATTAGATGCAATTAGGGATTGCAATACCGGACCAAAATTTCAATACCGGTATTCGGTATTTTTTAAATCTTAATACCGGGATACCGGTTTTAATACCGGTATTAGAAATTTTGGAAAAAGAAAGGAAACACAGGTGTTTCTTTTTTTTTATTTGCCAGTTTTGTTAGAGAGTGTAAATATCACAAAAAATAATTTGTAACTTATAAATTATAACAGTATATGATCACAAAAAAAGTAAAGAAACATCTTATTTATTTAAATCACAAAAAAAAGTGTAAATATCACTATTCGGTCTGGGGTACTATTACAAATTTTTGAAATGTGATCTTAAAAAACATAATGCATCAATTGTACTGTCATTAAGCCTGAAAAGTAATTTTGTTTAAAATTACCAGCTGTCAAAAACGCTCTTTTGGCATCTACGCTAGTTGGTGGTACTGTTAGAAAGGCGCGATATACTTTTTCCAAGTATTTACCTCTAAATCCCTCATCTTCGAATAAATCGATTTCTAGTCGGATGGTTTTGGATATAGCTGATTTCAGTATTGTATTTTGGTTCGTTGAAATTTTTTCATTTATCGCTAATTCTAATTTTTGTTCAAGAGACAATTCCTTTTCACTATCGACAGTAGTGACATCATAATCTTCGATAATTGAACCGAATTCTTCTGAATGTGGATAGGGTTGCGGGTAAATTATTTTAAGAAAATTTACTCTAAACTTAATCAGATTTGAATTGGTTATTTTCTTTTCTTCTTTTTCATTTTTAAAATCATTATAATTATGTAAATACCATAAGACATTTTCTATTTTGGTATGCCTATCTTCTGTGCGATTTTTCAATGTAATATATAATTCTTCAGATAGTGATGTGGGCTGTTCTTTCAGTGACTGCAACATGAAATTTATTGTTGCATTAGCTGTTAATAAATTAGAATCTCTCCGACATAATGCCTCAATAGTCAGTTTTATTGGAAGTAGAGCTGATATAGTTCAGGATATTAAGTCGAATTCACTATCTGAAAAATTAATTTACAGGTTTAAGTCGATTATTGCTGTTTGGATTGGATTTCTCAGTTTCAAAAATCGTTCCATCATTAGGAGTAAACTGTTCCAACGTGTTTTAGAATCTAATATGAACATATATTCTGTTTTATTTTCAGTTAGTTTATATTTTAGTATTATATCCTTTTTACAGGGGAATGTTTAAATATCTTAACAATTTTTCGAACTTTATAAATTATAGGAAGCAATTCTTGATGGGTTAATATTTCATCTTCATTAGCAATATCTTCTTCAACAATTACATTGTCATTATCTTCATTGTCAATATCACTCTCACTCTTACTCTTTTGAAAGTTGGAATCCGAAATTTCTATATCCACAGTATTTGGATTCTTCTGTTCTTTATTTTTTTTTTTTTGATATAATACATCTATTACTCCTAATTGAATTCCATGTGCATAGCACAACTACTGATTTGCACCAATCAACTTTCCACCTTTTTTCATAATTGTTGCTCCATCAGTCGTTATGGATACAATATCTTCTTTCAGGGATAATCCATGTTTTAATCCATTTAGATTTAAGCAATTAATTAAGCCATTAATAAGCTAATTAATTTCGCCCGTTAGGGAGACATAAAAACAAAAACGTATACTATTTTGCTATGTTGGCGATCCCTGAACTTATAGTTTAGAGAATTTAAAAAATTTCTAGTAAATACCGAAAAACCGGTATTTAAACATGTGAATACCGGTATTACGAAATTGTACAAATGGCTCAGAATACCGGTATTCGGTATCCCGGTATACCGGTATTGCAATCCCTAGATGCAATAGAAGGGATTCGAGACCTTACCACCAGGTCACCGCGGCCTTCTAGTAGTAAGTCAAACGATCTGGCCTGTACAGCCAACACACTCACACATTCATCTGTACTATTAGTATATATTAGTACACGTACATTTAAAATGTTTGCCATTAATTTTGATAAGACCGACCATTTGTTTCCGTCAATTACGATGTATAATTGATCTTTACAGAATTAGGACTTATAAATTCTTGTATCATGCTCAGCTGATTAAATAATTTGGCCATAAACTGTCAAGAAGTATGTATCTGTCCAAATGTAACAAACCTGTTCTCGTTCCCTCTGTGTATTAATCCTGATTTACAGCCACACGTTTCCGAACACTTGTGATATAATTAAGAACACTTACAACAACCAGCGACATCTTTATATCTTCACAATTCCCCCTAGGGGTGTCAGAGATGGTTTTGTTTATAAAAGCGTAATTCTTTTCTGAATGAGTCAGTGGCTTAGTAGCAAGAAGTAGTAACAGCGTTTTGTGTCCTATATTGTGTTTTTTACATTGTCCGTATTGCTGATGCAGTCAGGTTCTTTAAATATTTTGTACGATGGTGCCTCAAGGATGATTGGTTCTTAGGGGGATAGGGGGTGAAAGGCAACGTTTTGTTTTTCGTTCTTTATATTATTTAGTTTTAAAAAAGTAAAACTAATCCTGCGCCTCTGATTTTTTGTGAAATTATATAAGTATGCAAAGGTAATTGTTTTGGGAAGATGAATTAAGGATTCTTAGATTAATCGACATTTTTATATCTTAACAATTCCCCTTAGGGAATAGGGAACATTGTGTTTCGAGAGGCGGGATTTTTTCTAATGGATGCATCAATCCAGTAGAAAGATGTAATAATTGTACCCAATATGCTGTATTTTACATTATTGACACTGCAGGAGATATAAGATTTTTAGAATACTTTGCATAGTGGTATAAAAATGTTGCAAAATTAATAAATAAACCTTAATAAATTTTATTATAATTTAAAAATTACAAAAATATTCATTTTAGTTAATGAATGGCCGATTGTAATAAATAATCGACTTACAGCATTTTGAGTACAACACTTGTACAATAAAACTACAGAATAGTGGATACAATTCTGTTTCTAATGTGTTCAAACAATTAAAGATTTTTTAAATTTTAATTGTGTTTTTGATTGATGCTTTGCACCGCATTTCAAACTGAGTATTAATTAAAGGCATAAAAAATCAATATCATAGATTAGATAGTACTGACATAATTAACTAATGAAAACAATTAAAAATAAAAGAAATACTTGCTTTTTTGTGTTTTTTAGTTTTATCTACATAGTAATGGAAATAATCACATATCATTGACTATATTTTAGCATTATCTAAATGAAAAGTCGTAAGAATTAAAGAAAATTATGAATTTTTGGTGAATTTCAATCAACCCTGTAACTATTTTGCTCTCTTTATCATTTTATTATATGATAATTTCCATTACAGGCATGTATTATTAATGCATAATTGAAATAATTCTGAATCATGGACTAAATTTTAGCATTATCTTAATGGAAAATATAAAGAACCAGAGAAAAGTATCAATTATTTGTGAATTTGAATTAATGATAACACATTATCTAATTATATGATAACATCCGTTTCGGGAATGTATTATTAATTCCTTGAAAAATGGAGATTTTTGTGAATTTTATATAATTACTAGCCGCCTTTGGCGACCAGCCGGTTCGCCAATCTTAATGTTCGTTAAAATTTTAATAATTAAATATTTTATGCAATTCCAACTTTAATAGATTCTTCAGCAAAATATTTTAAAACTTCAAATTTTGATAGTCATATAATTCACTCATAATATTATAAAGGCCTTCAGTCATAAGGTAATATGTATCTCTCTAATTTTCTGTTAACACCCGTAGAATTTATGTTTTAAATTAAAGTGGAAAGAATTAATCTGCAATTAATATAATAATATTTTTTACTGAAACAAAGAATTTTTTTATAATCTGATTAATGAAAATAGAGTCACTCAGCGTTTAAACTTTATGGGCACTAAAGAATATCCTTTTCAATTTACGTATTATCTCAAGAATTTGTCAACAAAATTTTCTTAGATTCATCATGAGCAGATCGATTCATTAACAATGTTTACTTTTAAATGCATCAAACACTAAGAAAATGAAACGAATCGTTTAAAATAGACGGTTTAAAACAGGTTTTAAAAACTACTTAAAAAACGATGCACTTAAAACTATAAGCATATACAAAAAATATATAACTAACATAAATACATTTTAATTACAAAAACATGCAACGAACCTAAAAAAAATTTAAATCCAGTCCGCATCGGTTGATAATAATTCGTCAACACAATGCGGAATTCAGAACACAAAGCGCATGCGTGAATTTTCAACGCCAGTTACGTAACGCAAATACGTGATTTTTTTTCTACGCTAGTTGGGGTAACACTATGCGGATTAGAAATTTTTAATTTCCTTTATTCTGTTTTATTTTTATTCAAAAGTTCTTCAGAATGAATCTGAAGGATCGATTAATTAACAATGTTTAATTTTAAATGCATCAAACATTAAGAAAATAAACAGAATCGTTTGAAATAATCCGCCGAAAAATGTTAACCCTAGCCTCATTACTGTTGGGAGAAAAAATAACTGAAGCCTTTCTCGTTTGGCGCTGGGGATAATGGAAGATTTTTTTGGCGGGAAAGTTAGTTTTTAATTAATAATTAAAATTCTAATTAAAATTTCAAAAAAAGGGACCCCAGGTGCACATTCCTGACCTCTAAGGTATACATGTACCAAATTTGATAGCTGTATGTCAAATGACCTGGCCTGTAGAGCGCCAACACACACACACACACACACACACATTGAGCTTTATTATAAGTATAGATTGTATCAAATTTGAGTGTTTGAATGATTTAAATTCAGTTTGTAAGTATGAAATAGTGATAACTTGATGTCAATATAACTCATAGAATGACGTATAAAGTTAAAAGCATTTGAATTAGTCAAGTTCCATTATATCAGCATAGCTTAAAATCTGTTATACATTTGCGCACTAGTGAAAAAAAAAATTGATAAAAATTTTACGTGTTTTTTATTGAAAATAAGCTTGTGAGTGAAATAAACAATTTAATATTTTGTGACGATTTGCTGCAGAAGAAAGAAAAAAAATATTATTTTCATATGTTATACTTGATCACTCACATATAATACGATTTATACGTGAGAATAATATCAGAATGAAAAATAATATTATTTCACAATAATAGTAGAGAGAATAATAGTATTATTTCATAATAATATCCGAGAGAATAATAGTATTATTTCACAATAATATCAGAGAGAATTATAGTATTATTTCACAATAATATCCGAGAGAATAATAGTATTATTTCACAATAATATCAGAGAGAACAATAGTATTATTTCACAATAATATCAGAGAGAATAATACTATTATTTCACAATAATATCACAGAGAATAATACTATTATTTCACAATAATATCAAAGAGAATAATAGTATTATTTCACAATAATATCAGAGAGAATAATAGTATTATTTCACAATAATATCAGAGAGAATAATAGTATTATTTCACAATAATATCAGAGAGAATAATAGTATTATTTCACAATAACATCAGAGAGAATAATAGTATTATTTCACAATAACATCAGAGAGAATAATAGTATTATTTCACAATAATATCCGAGAGAATAATAGTATTATTTCACAATAACATCAGAGAGAATAATAGTATTATTTCACAATAACATCAGAGAGAATAATAGTATTATTTCACAATAACATCCGAGAGAATAATACTATTATTTCACAATAATATCTGAGAGAATAATAGTATTATTTCACAATAACATCAGAGAAAATAATAGTATTATTTCACAATAATATCAGAGAGAATAATAGTATTATTTCACAATAACATCAGAGAGAATAATAGTATTATTTCACAATAACATCAGAGAGAATAATAGTATTATTTCACAATAACATCCGAGAGAATAATACTATTATTTCACAATAATATCTGAGAGAATAATAGTATTATTTCACAATAACATCAGAGAAAATAATAGTATTATTTCACAATAATATCAGAGAGAATAATAGTATTATTTCACAATAACATCAGAGAGAATAATAGTATTATTTCACAATAATATCAGAGAGAATAATAGTATTATTTCACAATAATATCAGAGAGAATAATAGTATTATTTCACAATAATATCAGAGAGAATAATAGTATTATTTCACAATAACATCAGAGAGAATAATAGTATTATTTCACAATAACATCAGAGAGAATAATAGTATTATTTCACAATAATATCCGAGAGAATAATAGTATTATTTCACAATAACATCAGAGAGAATAATAGTATTATTTCACAATAACATCAGAGAGAATAATAGTATTATTTCACAATAACATCCGAGAGAATAATACTATTATTTCACAATAATATCTGAGAGAATAATAGTATTATTTCACAATAACATCAGAGAAAATAATAGTATTATTTCACAATAACATCAGAGCTAAATAATCGTTTTAAAAATATACGACAACACCCTATGAAAAGGCGAAAAAAAAAAAAAAAAAAAAAAAAGCTGTGAAAATCTGCATTTAGTGCCAGTTCCCTTTTCTTCTAGAGAAACGCTTTAGGAAACCCTTTCATTCTACTTTCATGAACTCTGTCTTCGTCATGCTTTTAATAATTAATTTCTGTCGCAGTAATGAGGCTTCCTCTTTTCATAAAGTTTTACCTCAACGTTTCACAAGCTTGCCAACTCGACACTAGATCAATAAGATGTTTAACTCGCACACAGGTTAAATTTAGAACATTAAACTCTCGTCCACCCTATTTGCTTGAGCTTTTCGTTCCGACAAAAAAATTTATTTTAGGCTCGTTGCAATGACTCGCTTCATGTAAATATTACACGAAAACGTTGCTCGCATCTTCATGCGTTTACTGTTGCCATGGTTTTAATGACGATGTTTAAGCAGCATGATTTAGATTACGATGCGGTTACAATTCGTATAATACCTTCCACTGTAATTGTGCGTGTGGGTGCTATTGATGAAAAAAAAAATTGCTTTTGCTTGCTTTCAATTAACTTGACTTGTTTCAAATTAGTAAAAATGTAGTTTTGTAATCGTTTTTTCTATTCTACTTTTTGTGTGTTTAATTCCAGCTTTTTTGAATATTTACATTTTTTTAACGACAGTGCACTCTTTTAATGTTTTTAGAATTTAATCTATTGATTTTTTAATTAAATTTTTATTTCATCTGAGGGCAGTTGTCTGGTCATAAGTTTATGGAAAAACCGGTAAGGGTGGAATCCCTAAAAGTTTCTTGCATAGTCTCTTATAAATGTACTTGTGATTTGCCGTACGCCATTTGCGAACAATATTTTCGAAAGAGCCGCCTATTAGAGTACGCTTTTGGCGATTTATCATTGAGATGCGATTAATACACAAGTGCCGGATTAGTATTATATATATTTTGTACACCTTTCCTTGATACACGTTTAAAACTAAAATATGACTCATAATTACAATTGTAATCACAAAATTATAATTACATAATTAACAATCATATATTTGAAGTTTTTTAATCATTCGAATTTACATGCTTGTGAAACTACAAACTAATAGGCGATCAATAACTTGGCGGATTTGGTTACTAGTTTGGTATATGTCTGCACTTTAGATATTAAATTTGTGTGCCAAATTTTACTCATCTAACTCTCTTAGTTTTATTGCTATCTTGTATTCGAACAGCCGGACAACCAGGTAGACTTCCTATGAAAAATTTCATTCAAAATTTAAGACATATCTGAAAATTTGGAATAAAGGCGAAATATCAAATTCCATCCATCTTGCTCAAAGCGGTTTCTAAATTATCGTGTTCATAGACGGGTGGATTGACAGACAAATTGTCATAATTTGAAAAATATGTTTTTCGTTCTGAAATGTGGAAATTCGTCAAAATTACGAATTCGATTTCCACTCCACCCCCTTTTTTTTAATTATTATTACAATACTTTTTCTTTGTATACTTTGCAAAGAAAAAGTAATAGTTTCATAGTGTTTTTCAGAATTATTTATAAAATTAATGATTAATAAAAAATGGTAATAATAAATAAAATTTTTCTGAAAACGCACTTCTGCTTGCTCACTTTCCAATCTTATTGTACTTCCGGCCAGCTTCCTGGCATAGGGATAGCGCATCTTCCCCGTGATCTGGGCGTCCCGGGTTCGAGTCCCGGTTTGGACATGGTTGTTCGTCCTGTTCTATCTGCGAGATGTGTGAATGTGCCCTCCTGTAAAAAGGGGTTGTGCAAGCGAATGAGTGATGTGTGAGTAGTCAAATCGTACTCTTGGCTCTTGTCGGCTCTACGATAAAAACAAGAGGCGCTCCCCCTTAAGCTTAAATCGGCTGTCTTCGAACAGCGGGCTTGTCCGTGGCAAGTGCCATAAGGAAAAACGACATTGTACTTCCGATATAAAGAATTTATTTCCTCGAAGCTAATTGTGCACATTTAATATGATTTATATATCACGTTAATCAGCAAAAAACAGATACACAAAATTTCGCAATCCTCTATGTTTAGAAGATTTCTATTCTAATATATATATATATATACACACATATGTGGTCATTACTTTTTATTTTTGACAAGAATAATTTATAAAATAATGTATTTAATGATTATCGGATGACAAATTAAACTAATTTTTTTATCTTTCAGGTGTTTTTTTAATTGTGTGCGGTATTCAGTGTGAGTGGATTATCTCTGTGGGATATTACATCCATTTGATGGATTTATTCTGAAGACCTACTTTCAGAATAACCTTGTTAGTCATATTGGTAAGTTCCGATTATTATATTATTTCTTTTCTTTTCGTTCTTTCTTTCTTTCTTTCCTTTTTTAATTTCCGCTATAAACAAAACTCTTCGTTGCTTTAAATATGCGTTATTATGGTTGTGTTATGGCAACAATTAATAGCAAATAATGAAATCCGAGTCGGGTTTCTGTTGAGAATCAGAAGTCTGCTCTGAAACGTGAATAAAGTTTAGAAAATGTACAAAATTAGTTTTAAAAAATTAAAAAAAGAAATGAAAGAGAGGATTTTAATATTTTTTCTTTTTTAAATATTTAAATAGGAAATGAATGCACTGAAAACTTTAAGAGAAAAAAAAACGTATAATCGATAATGATGAAAAATGAGCACTCGATTAAAATATGGATTCCAATAAACTCAACTGGACATGTTGATGGCGTTCAACAAATAAAAGCATTTACTAGTAAAATGGCGGGTAAAAATGTATGTGAGAGTTGAGATATAATCATGGAGAAATATCACATGGAATTTTGATTAATTTAACGAATTATATCTTTATTACTAATAAAGATAAATGTTTGTGTGTGTGTCTGTCTTGGTGTTGTTCTACAGGGCTGACCACTTGACCTAGCGTTACCAAACTTGCCGCATATTTACTTCGGAATGTAAAAATGTACACCTTGTACCAATTTTTTAAAATTTTGGTTAAAAATTAAACAATTATTGGCGTTTTCCCTCAGTAACTTCCGAAAATATATTCAATGGTATCAGTTTAGTTGCTGTACAGTTTTTTTAAATCTATTTTTAATCAATTTTTAAAAAAAATATTTTAAGGATATATTGTAATAGTATTGTTCATTGTTGACGTGAAACTCAAATTGTTTTCAGTGTTACTACTTATATATTATCCTGCCTTTTTTTCCGCATTATTGATAATAAAGATATGATGTTTCGGCTTTTCCCCCCATATTGAATAGGTTTCAATAATTCTTCGGACCGATATTTTAGGAAATCTTTGAATGGGATTGACTTTCGAACCTGCAAACCTTCGACCATAAACGGGAGACCTTACTATCAGGCCACCGCGGCCCCTTTGAATGAAAATTTTTACAGTATTTTCAAAATTTAAAACTAGAGAACTAATTTTTTTCGAATATGATAATCGGAGGTGCATAAACACATAAGAAGTATTACCCTAAGTTTATTGAAATGAAAGATTTTTCTTGCGTAGCTGACAGTAACTGGATCAACTTTGCTCCACGGACGAAACCTTCATGAAAAAATAAGCCTCGTCACAAAAGGCCCATGTCCTGTGATGAACTGATTAAATTTTGAATTGAAAGAAGCTTGGCCGGTATTAACACACTATACGAGCAGAAAAGTTCAATGTCCCGTTTCTGAAAGGTTTCGGTAATAACTTATGTAAGTGGAGTAGTTTATAACCATGCGGCTCTTTTCGGTTCTTGAATGTTTTATGTGCTGTTATCATTCGTCGGTCAGGAACGTTACGGGGTAGCTGTATTTACGTGCTATCCGCAAAAGACTATTATTTCAGGTTTAAATAATTCGTGTTTGTATGCATACTGAATAGAATTTATTAGTTATCTTCAAGTGAAATGATTATGTTCACCTATAGATTTTTCATATTATTAGTAGTTAATAATTTATAATTGAATATCACACTGATTTAACTTTCGATATTTATTGCTAACGAAATTTTTGTGTTGTTTTGATTGCTGAGATTTTTCTCTAAATATGAATTAAATTTGCGATTGTTGAAAAAGGCATTTGTAAGTCGTGGATAATAATTTTTTATGTTGATATTTACGCTTTTAATCTTCACTTTCGCATTCTTTTTTTTTTTTTTTTTTTTTGTCAGTTTTAATCTGTAGTCGCTCGTCGATTGAAACTGGGGAGTTCAGTTACCTCTTACATTTGTTTAATGATTTCCTTTTTCGTAATATTTGCCATTTTTTCCCCTTTTCTGATATTTTGATAGTATTTTGCATTTAAATACAAAATCTTTTTACTTTTTCGTATACGTAGTATAAAGTAAGTATAGTAAGCGTCAAAATATTCGAATTCGTGACTTTGACCGTGTCTCCACGTTTCAGATTTCCCTGAGTTCGAAAAACACATTTTTGGAAAATATCTGTCAGTCTGCGACAAAGATAACTCCGAAACGATTTAAGCTAGGTGGTTGAAATTTGGTATAAGGCTTTTACACCAAATTTGCGCATTCCTATGAAATTTTGTGTAAAATATGTAAAGAGGAAGTCCGTCTGCCCTGCTTTTCGAATATAAGTTAACACGATAAATACAAAACGAAGAGAGCTAGATAGACAAGATACACTACACAGATTTAACATCTATATTATCAAATTTTGAGTCAAATCCAACTATTGGTTGACTGTCTGTCTGTTAATCTGTACATTAAAAATTAAGTAAACGCTATATTTCGTAAAAATTGTACGCCCTTTCCATATAAGACATTTTTTGGTACGACAAATTTTTTAGTGAGCACGCGAGAAAAGGAACGTCCACTGGCTCTTAATAGTATCCTATAAGCGTAATTTCCTATGAAAGCCTGTTGCCGGTATGTTAACCCTTTCTAGGGCCGTGGGAAGTATGCTTCCCACCAAATTTATCAATCTTTGTATGAAATTATGTAGGTTGACATAAGTTCTGACACATTTTTTTAGTAAGTCAGAAACTTAGATGCTTCAGTTCTTTATCTGAGACAAAATGATGTGTCTTGATTTGTTACTTAATTATTAATGAACCAAATTAATTAATGAATCAAATTAAATTTATTTTATAAGCTAAATGAATCCCTTTTCTTATTCTAATTTCAAGCCTAAAAATATTTTAACATAATATGACTAGAAAAAAAATGGTCCTTTAAAGGGTTAAACCAAGTTGAAAGGTATTTTCGAGATTTTTTCTACTTAAAATATCTGTAATTAACAACTAAAATAATTTACTCCGTAAAGCGAAAATCCTTAAAAGCTGTGCTTCCATGACTTTGTTAAGATTTTTCCCTCTTTGCTCAAAATATTTAAAATTTGTAATCAAAGTATTTAGAATTGGTAAATTCAGAATTGTTAGTGAAAATATTTATAATTACAGCAGAGAAATACTATGTTTCCGTGTACCAAGTTTCAAAACTTATAATGCATCGGTAGATATAGGACGGATCAGATATTGGCAATCTTCCAATGCACCAAATCATAGTTGTTTTTTTTAACATTTTTTTTTTTTAATATCGTCGGGAAAACGGCCATCGAATTGCTTTGTTTTATTTTAATTTCTTTTATGAATTTCGTGTTAGTATCCATTATTCACATAATGCTATTTTTATTTTAATCAGAAAAATAAATATGTTTTGGAATAACCCGATTTAGATTATATTCATTAAAAATACATCGAAATAAATTCTATTCATTTAATCTTCTGAATCTACAACAGACTTGAATGTGACAGCTTTGACTGTCAAAATTCTGGATTGCTAAAAGTGTTTTTTTTTTTTTTTTTTCATTTTTTTTTATTTATTTATTGATTATATCATTCACTAACATTTTATTCTTTGCCAGTTACAAATCTTTAATTTTGAGTTTTTTAAAAAACTAAATCGTTTGCTTCAAAAAAACAAACAATATTTCGCCTTATTAAATCTGTATTGCGAGTTACTGCAATAACTTTGATTTATTACCTACTCTGTGATTTATTTTGTACTTGACATCTTCAGTTTAACAACGAAACTCGTTATTATTATTTCTTTCCTAAAGAATGTAATCGAAGTGCAATAATTTTTTTTTTTTTTTTCCTTTCTTGTTCAACATCATTATGAACTTTCCGAAATTTTATTTCTGCAATACAAGTTTACTTTTTAAAATCTGTTTTTTTAAGTAACAATCTTTCAAATTTTCGAAAATGGTTATTGAGATTATCGTGTAAATTGTAAAATAACACCTTTTGACAACGTGATTTAAAACATGCTTTTACCCGTAAGTCATCTTAACGAAATTCCAAACGATCTTATAATGATGAAAACTGGTAGGAAAAAAGAAGAAAAGAAAGAGAGAGCGAGAGCGAAAACACCTGTGAGGAAAAGTAACTTAATTTCTCTGCTTTTCGAAAGCAGATAAATAAATCGATTCCAAGAAACTTTTTTATTTTGTAATTTTTTTTTTCTCCCTTTCTTCCTTCCAACATCAGATAGAGAAATCTAAGATTGGTGCTAGGAATTTCATTCGAATTCTTTCTGAAAATTGCACGCAACTAAACCGTTATAAGAATATTATTCCATTTCGCATTGCAATGCGTTAAAAAAAATAATTCCGATGAATTGCTGCCAACTAATTTAAGTAAACATGTGATTCTTTTCCGAATGTACAAAACTTTGTTTAACTGAGAATTACTGAATCGATTTTTTAAAAAATTATTTAAATTATTCTCCATGTCTTCTTCGCTTAAAAAGAAAATGCGAAATGTAATTTTAAAAATCTTCTATAAGTAAGCATTACCTTACGAATCGGTTTTGTTCTGAATGCCAAATAATTTAAATAATATGCAAGAAATTATTTTGTTTATTTGTGTTTTCCTTTTCTGAAGGTAATTTAGCATTTGAATTCTAATCGAATAATTTTTTTCACATTAAGATTAAGTTGAAGTTTTATTCCAATGAAGTATTACCAAACGATTTAAACAGTTATTTTTTTCCGGTTGCTTATTTTTATTTTATTCTTTTAATTTCTGTTGAAAGCAATTATCGTATTTGAATTCTATCGGAATTAAAGATTTTTTTGATCATATAATCGTTCTGAGAAGATTAAGATCGATTGCGATAACATAGCGTATGATGTTATTATTTATTATATAATTAAGGATCGTATAATTTGTTTTGTTATATAAAAAAATAAAAAAACCTAGTTATGTTATTATGTACATCAAAAAATGTGCTTTTGAGAGTTTCTATTATCAATATTATTTGCTATAGATTCAACTCATGTTTTTTGTAATCACATGAAAAAACCTAAATGCACATATATCGTCTGATTAAACGTCTTCTTACATTTAGCTTCAACTTTTTTTCTCTCTGAAAGATAGATTTTAAAATATAATTAGCGCTGGATTTATTTTTTTATTATTTATTTATTATTGTTTATTATTTATTTATTGTTATTTGATGGGTTATCATTTAATGCAACCAACAATATCCTTTTATAACGAATTCGTTGATCAAGCTTTCCTAAGTAAGAAAATGATTAAAGTGAAAACGAAATTTGTATTATTAAAAGCTGTTCAACGTTTGCCATGAATTTTAGAGTAGCAATAAATAAATTCTAAATGCTGATGACAAATTTCCTTTTATTTCTTATTATTAATGAATATTATGTTACTCAATACGTAATCTAAAGGAAAACTTGGCACATTTCTATTGAATTGAAAAAGGAAATTTCGATTAATTTTTGAAAAGCATACGAGTTTCGTTTATGAATGCAAAATCTTCAGACGATTCTATTGTTGCCAAATCATCGACTGTTGTAACGTTTCTAGCTACTATTTAATTTTATCAGTTTTGATTTCATAATCGTGGAATTGTTTCAAAGCCTTATGAAGCTAAGAAAGCTCAATAAACTTTTTCCTTTATCGCCTTGTTGAACTTGTTAAGTAACTTCGTTACAAAAAGAAATTTTAAATATATATTGTATTAATTTATGCTTTTATTTTATTTAATCATTAATTCAACATATTACCTTTAGGATATATTTCAGTATTTATTATTGGCTAGTTATTTAATATTCATTATTATTGTCTACATATATGTTTAATTATAAATTGTGATTTTAAAAAAGCTTTAAAGCTACTTGTTGAAAAAGGGACATATTTAACCAAAACTTATACAAAGCATGACGTGAACTAATCCTTGATGATTCTCAAATTTTAATCTCAATTATATGAGTTATTCTCCGTAAGAAATATGCTTGGCGCAGTATGGCCAAAGATGGCTCTTGCGCCATAAAACCAAACCAAACCAAACCGTAAGAAAATTCTGCAATTAAAATTTTTTATATGAGAATTCCTGGATAGAGATTTGAGTGTAAAGGACCTTCAGTTTTTATGCTAAGAATAGACGCGGTAATTATGTTACTAAACATGTGCAGAAGACTATTGAACGTGGGCATTCATAGAAATCAAGAAATTTGAAATGTGGATGTGTATAAAAATCAGGACATCTGAAACACAAATATTCATAGAAATCAGGATGTTGAAAAGGGAATAATCATTGAAGTTGAGAGAGTAAAACGTGGATATTCATAGAAATCAGGTGATCTGAAATGGTGGAAATCAGAAGGTGGAAACGTGGATGTTCCCCGAAATCAGGAGATGAAACGTGGATATTTATAGAAATCAGGTCTGAAACGTAGGTGTTTATAAAAGTCAGGGCATCTGAAAACAAATATTCATAGAAATCAGGATGTTGAAAAGGGAATAATCATTGAAGTTGAGAGAGTAAAACGGGGATATTCATAGAAATCAGGTGATCTGAAATGTGGATATTCAAGAAAATCAGAAGGTGGAAACGTGGATGTTCCCCGAAATCAGGAGATGAAACGTGGATATTTATAGAAATCAAGTCTGAAATGTGGGAGTTTATTAAAATCATGATGTTATTACGGGGATAATCATTGAAGTCGAAAGAGTGGAACAGGGATATTCATAGAAATCAGGTGATCTGAAATGTAGATATTCAAGGAAATCAAAAGGTGGAATCGTGGATGTTCACCGAAATCAGTAGATGAAACATCAATATTTATAGAAATCAGGTCTGAAACGTAGGTGTTTATAAAAATCAGGATATCTGAAACACAAATATTCATAGAAATCAGATGTTGAAAAGGGAATAATCATTGAAGTTGAGAGAGTAAAACGGGGATATTCATAGAAATCAGGTGATCTGAAATGTGGATATTTAAGGAAATCAGAAGGTGGAAACGTGGATGTTCACCAAAATCAGGAGATGAAACATGAATATTTATAGAAATCAGGTCTGAAACGTAGGTGTTTATAAAAATCAGGACATCTGAAACGCAAATATTCGTAGAAATCAGATGTTGAAAAGGGAATAATCATTGAAGTCGAGAGAGTAAAACGGGGATATTCATGGAATTCAGGTGATCTGAAATGTGGATATTCAAGAAAATCAGACGGTGGAAACGTGGATGTTCCCTGAAATCAGGAGATGAAACGTGGATATTTATAGAAATCAGGTCAGAAACGTACTTGTTTATAAAAATCAGGACATCTGAAATGCAAATATTCGTAGAAATCAGGATGTTGAAAAGAGAATAACCATTGAATTCGAGAGAGTGAAACGAGGATATTCATAGAAATCAGGAGGTTTGAAATGTGAAGATTCACAGAAACCAAGAAGTTGGGACATTTCGACTAAGAGTTCTATTCTATATTTCGAGAAAGTCATATTTCAACAATAATAATAATCCCCATTTTTTATTCTTAAAAACATGATTCCGTCTAGCGACAGGGTTAGCAGGGATCAAGTCTTTAATGTACGTTTTTGAGAAGCATCACCATCTGTTTCAGCTGGAATGGATTACTTTGTATGCAGTTATCAAATAGGTGCCCAGAAGGATTAACCTCATTCTGTCATGAGAACATAGCATGCTCTTATGTGAATAATTAAGCCGCCACATATACGTGGGGTTTAGAGGCTCGAGGGTTTTGTATCGGGAATTTAAAGACTTGTAAGTTAAGATAAATCTGTTTTTATTTCATTCAGCATTAACTGTGAAATACCCATTGTTGCTGAGAGTGCAATTTTCATGTTTTTTACTAATGGAAAAAACAACGACTTATGACTTAATTAATTATTATAAAATCTTCATTAAAATCTTGCTATTATTTCAATATTTTGAGTAAAATTTTAACTGTGCGTCGTATGCGAAAAAGTAAAAATCTCTTTTATATTACAATCGTCTGAATCCCAAAGCATTCTTAAGCAAAAGATTTTTAAATAACAAATTTTTAATACAAAAATGTATTTTATATGAATTATAAGATACAAAATCTTTCTATCTATTTTATTTTTTATAAACTTTAGAATTATTTCATAATCAATAACAAAATGCTGACAAATGTTGGTGTATTTGAAAAGATCAAATAATAGAGATAGAGAGATCACATCCTTCTCCAGTAATGAAATATCTGTAAATTTTCTTATTTCAAAATCCTCTGCAGTTATTCAATTATTTATTAAACTAAGCAAAATTGAAGAGAAATTCAAAAAAATAAATTTCTGTATTATCATTTTATGTGGGTTAATTTATTACAAAGTGACAGTGAAAAAAACAGCAAAATTTCGGTTAATTTATAATTAATTGAATGCTTAATTAATATTTGCACTTTGAAAAGTATGACAGTATCCTCTATGTTGTCTGTTTAATAATAAAGCTGTGTTCACACGAGGCTAATAGTTGTTCCGATGAGACAACCATTTGCTATTGTCCCATTGCAGTCACGTGACCTTCCTGAGGTAGGCGTGGCCTATTACGCACAATGGTTGGCCTCGTGTGAACGCTACTTAAAAGTGTAATGTTTTGCTACATACGAACCATCGGTTTAGAAAGATTATACATATAAACACATTGCAGCACATTTCTCATAAACACATTACTGGTTGCAGTACTAACATTATTTACAGAAAATGACACAAGAGAACAATTAAACAATTAATTATAATTGAATGATTACCCTTATTCTTTATCAGACATAATTACCAATCACTCTTATTTTTCACGGCACTAACAACTTTTCATGCCAGGTACTTTGTATTAACGGCGCTTAAATTTTTGTGTATTAAATTTTGTCTACCTAACTTTTTATATTTTATAGTGATGATGATTACTTGTGCTCGGACAAACAGATAGGCAAGCCCAAATGGATATTGTTAAAAATGTGACAAAACTCTTCCAATTCGGGATAAAGGTTGTACACAAAATTTCATCTGTTTAGTTTAAAGCGTTTTTGCGCTCATAAAAAGACAGCCACTGATGTAATTCTAAAAATGTATTTTTTGTACTCTGATATTAGAAACGTGGAGATGCGTCAATATGGCGAAATTGAATATTTTGACGATGACAATTTATTTGTATATTATATACACGAAAAAAAAATTATGATTAAATCTTAAATTTAAGATAAATTTAGCATGTCCATAATGTTTTTATTGTTGTTTTTGTTATTGTACTTGATAAAGCATATATGCTGTCAATTTAGGATATGAAAACCTTTCACGCGTTTGTGCAAGCGCCAGGTGGATTTAATTTGGTTAAAATAAGGGGGAAATGTAAAAAAATGCGTCTTAATAGAACAAAAATCGGGGTCAAGGTCAAGCAAAGAATTCCGGAAACGAGCTAATCTTTACTGCGTATCGCCCCTTTGGGGAATAAAATCGACTGTAATGCTAGTTACGGGAAATGAACAATGTGCATTTATATCTTATAACTTTAAAACGAGCAATTCTTCTCTATATATAAATTTAATTATTTCGTGTATCTCGGAAACGGCTCTAACGATTTGGATCAAATTTTATAATTAAACAAGGTTTTGGGTTTTAAGCTTATCTATATAGGTTTCTTTCCTGAAAAAGCTTGATTTTAAATACGAAAAAAAATCATTTTACATATGACAAACTATTAGAGTATTTTTCTATCTGCTCTCATGCTGCCAATGCCCAATAGCGCCCTCTCGGACCCGGTTTCACCATGCTGCAACTGAGTATAAATTCAAAAATCTAAGTCATGATAGATAAACTGTAAAATGAATACTGTAATTACAATCAATCAATCAATTTGCTGTAATTTATTTCGAATAACATGACATTCGTGATTTTTTTATTTTATTTATTTAAATGACTAGTTCATATGTAGGTAAGGTTGAAAAATATTCACACGCAATCAGTATGTGTTTTGTATCTAAATATTTTCTCCGAAAAAACACCATTTTACACACAGACACACGAAAAAAAAAAAAAAAAAAAATTGCCGAGCGAAGCTTTGTCTTCCAGATATTGTTGTTTAAGCACAGTAATGAAGCTGACAGTTAATAAATTACTGACATTAAAAAATTACTGACATTAAACATTAAAATTACTGACATCAAAAAATTACTGACATTAAACATTAAAATCACTGACACTAAACATTAAAATTACTGACATCAAACATTAAAATTACTGACATTAAACATTAAAATTACTGACACCAAACATTAAAATTACTGACATTAAAAAATATTTATTCACTATAATTGCTCAAAATATGCGCAGTTATAATTTAGACACATATTTGAACCTGCATGAATGTTCTTACAAATTTGAACTTGCATAAATGTTCCTACAAATTTGAACTTGCATAAATGTTCCTACAAATTTGAACTTGCATAAATGTTCCTACAAATTTGAACTTGCATAAATGTTTCTACAAATTTGAACTTACATAAATGTTCCTATAAATTTGAACTTGCATGAATGTTCCACGTGACATTATTTCCTTTTGTGTAAAATGTATCTCCTATATTTACGAAAATCCACCGAATTTTAGTTCACTCAAATTTAATTCAACATTAGAATTCAACGAGAAAAAATTCTGAAGTTTATTTTTTTTAAAAAAAGTGTCAAATTATATGCTTTTATTGTGGTTATCCTGCCGTTAAAATGATGTTTAACTACCTTTCCGATTCAGAACCCGCCCCCAAGAAAATGAATCCACTGCTTATCCGAAATCATAAAGCCGGCAACTTCCGCATATTTCTAATTAGAGCTCCTTTTTCCTTAACATTTGCATCTAAAAGGAGCTATAGCGTCAACTTTCAGCTCTTCTACAACACATTACAAGTTGGGCTTAACTTCATTAGTTATTAGGAAGCGCGCGGCATAAAGAAGGCGCAAAATGCGATGCAGCATGGAAACACGTCTATAACGGAAATTCCTCTGAAATAATTGGATTATGGACTGATGTTTTGCTTGCTTTTTTCCTTGGTCAAAGCCAGGCACGGAAATTTACATAATGCTTTTCATAGTAAAGACAGATTTATGAATTATGAGGTATGGCGCGTGCAGTTGGAAATTAGTGTGGCATTTGGAACGTGTACTTAATGATATGAGTATGTTTTCTCAGTTTTCTTTTGTATGCCCGTTTTTGATGAAGTAAATTCTCGTGGAAGTTTATTTTGGTGTCCATTTGAAATGGGGGTAACTTTGTTTTGTTTCTGTTACTAGTAACGTATATTTTCATTTATTGCGTATGTGTGTGTACTTCATTACCTATATATTAAATAAGCATATATGTTGTTGTTGTTTTTTTGCGAAAGTTATTAATATTGATGCATAGAATTTGTTCGAATTTGGTTTATTCGAAGCAAACTGGACCACAATCAAAATTCAATTTATTCAAAAAATTGAGTAAAACTGAGTCCAAAGAGAAATTCAGGTAACGACAGTATTTAAATTGAAAATGTTAGTAAATTGCCGTCTTATTCGATCATTATATTAATAGTTTTAATGTAATCATGTCGATTTATTTTGGTGAGATACATCATATCAAAATAAAATAAAATAAATAATAATAAAAGTAAATTGAACTCGCTCAATATTAATAATGTGGTCTAATTCGTTAACTATGTTTACAATGTGGCGAAATGGGTCCAATTGTTGAGTTTGGGGGCTCTGTCAAAATTTTATTTTGTAATATCTCTCGAAAATAGAAGACTAGGGAATGGCCATTCATGAGCTTTCATACAAAATAAAAAAATATAGAAATCGGTTCGATGATTGTAACCGGGGAATATCCCCCCCCCCGAGAAGTGATGTTTTTGAGATTTATTTCGAAAATGGAATGGAGTGGATAACGACTACTGTTTACATATCTAGAGGTCATGAGTTTTCATATAAATGATAAATTAGTGAAATTGAACCTGCAGTCAGGGTTGGTTGGCAGGCTATTTAATCGTTGGCAATTATTTTAAATACATATAAAAGTTTGATAATTATTACATAATGATTAAATAAACAGACAGTATATTTAGTAAACAAAGGGATAATAATATTATTTAAAAATCTTTAAAACAATGATTAGAATACATATTAATCATAATAAACAAATAACGTCTGTAAATGCAGTTATACAGTAAAATAAACAAAATAGCACGTTCCACATTTGACTTGTTCAAGTTTATTTTTTGTGAGACTTTTTATTTTTATAGATTATATTATAGAGAAATAAGGTTTTTGATTTAATTGAAAGTTTAAAAAAATGGTTCCCTTAAACCATTGCAAAAACAAGCTATTGATTTATTTCACCACTAAAATATTTTCATTTTCAGTAACCAACAAAAATAACTAAAAATAAAAAATATGTATTTTTTTTTTTATTTTTTATTTATTTATTCATTTATAATTTTTAACATACAATTTACGACATAGTAAATACACATAATACTATAAAAGTTAAATCATCACATTTCAAATCAGATGTTGGTAGTAAAATGGTGTATTTTTGAAGCAGTAAAAATACATTATATTTAAAATTTGTCGGAATTAGTAGTAACAACGATATGTACTTGAAATAGATACATTTTTAAAAAAAATGTATATACAATATTTTATGTAATATTTTATTATAAAAAAATCCTCTTACCTTTCGTAACTTTATTTTTAAATTAAAATGTGATATTAAATGATTTTTCATATTTATATAGGAAATTCTGCATTTTTATTCAGAGTTATTTGAGAATTTCGGCTGTTATAACCTCTTGGAATTAAATTTCAGAAAAAATTTTTCAATCAGATATAATTGTAATTTTATAGAATAATCGGTTAAATATTCGGACTCTAAACATAATATTGAATTTCAAAGAATTCATTTTTACGACCAAAATAAACAATCAAAAATATGTTACCGCCATTGATAATGCAAAAATCATTTAATTTCTATTTCTGCACTTATGTGATAATGAATATTTCTATATAATATAATTTGAGTAATTTTCTTTTCTTTTACAAGACTTTTCTAAAAGGAGGCGAGAACATTTTGGTTGCACAGCAGAATCATTTTTGACTATGTGTTATAAGTCAGACACTTATGTTATAAAGAACAGGAAAAATTGCTTTATAGTGAAGCAGAATTATTTATCTAATTAATTACAAATTGGCTATTATTTTTATTTAATTATCCACATTTATTCCTTCCGAACACTTCTTTGTGTTAGAATTCTTTGAATAAAATAGTATTTATTCTGATTGATTCTTAAATAATAATTCTAACCTTCTGATTAGAGAAGAAACTTTTCTGACTAGAGAACTGAATAAATCTGTAGAAGGAGGGAGCAATGTTCTATAAAAGAACACCCCCCCCCCTCCCGAATTCATAACACTCGGGTCAAAGGAATGCGGGAATCGGAGCCAAGTGTCCACATTAATTCGTTTTGAACACTTTTTTGCTAAGAATTCTTTAAATAAAAATAGAATTTATTCTGATTGATTCTTTAATAATAATTCTAACCTTCTGATTAGAGAAGAAACTTTTCTGTCTAGACAATTGAATAAATCTATAGAAGGAGTAATGCTCTATAAAGGAAATTTTTTTTTTCTTCGAATTTATAAAACTCGGGTCAAAGGATTGCAGTAATCGTCTGAATCGTGGTGAATGCTCTGTGGGTTTCGTCTGAAGAATTTATTGCCATTGGCAACCTCATGAGAGAGTTGATTGACATTGTGAGGTTTTCTTTGTCAATTGTTAGTTGCTTTTAACGTTTGCTAAAGATTAGAAATAGTGCACCCTTATTTTAATTGGCAAAGGTAAAAGAAAATAATAAAAAGAACTAGTAAATCAGTTGATGTTTCCAGGTTATTCAGTAATAAGTTCAAGAAGTTTACAGAAGGAATTATATTAAATGTGAACAGGAAGGGGGGAAAGGAGCATAATATAAATGTCAAATAATATGGAATAAGTGAGTTAATTCAAGCTCACGTGACCCATCATATGCTCCGTGCCGAATTAATGTTGAAACGCACTACTCATCTGTCTAAACGGATATAGAACATGGCATCATATCTAAGCGTTATAAAATGACCATTAATTGTTGATTGACGTACGCAGTTACGTTTGTCATGTGACTGTGACATCATGTTAAAAGCTTGAAGTACGTAAAAAAAAAAAAAAAGTAACGACGGAAAATTTCAAAAATGGATGAATATCATAAACTAATATGCTTTTACTGACCGTATTTTAACTAGACAATTGGCAATACATAATTAAATCCTAACGTTTTTTATTTGAGTTGATTTTAAAGTGCAGAATTAATTATTTATCTTTTTCCTTATGAAGAAAAGAACTAATTTATGGTTTTAACTGGCATTTGCTCATGGTTTTGCAGCACCCAACCTTGCGTGAACCTCATTAGAGGAATAGATTAAGTATATGACGTATATGAGTCATTAGAAAGACTTCTGTGAATGCCAATGGCCTCATACTCGCATTCGAGCGCAGTTTGTGTCCTTCTCAAACGGGCACACGTTCGTTTTTCACTTTTGGAATACGAAATATATAAAAAGAAAGTATAGTAATCGTCAAAAAGATTTAACCTTGGAATTTTGACGCTTTTTGCTCTTTTCAGAAATCCTGGATTCCGAAAACGGCTCTTTTGGAATTGTGTCTGTTTGTTTGTGAACAAGAAAATACAGAAAGACATCGACCTATGGACTTGAATTTTTGGCTATTAATTTTTAAACAGTTTTAAAATTAGAGGAAGCATTCCTCTAATTTTAAAGCTGTTTTTGTTTAATAATTATGGTGTAACTAAATAAAAATTCCATTTTTCCGTTGCTAAGACCGGATTAAGATTTCTAGGAGGAGCTTATGCAATTCAGTTTCCGAAACGATCTTTCCAGCTATTAAAAATAGTTATTGTTTAAATTTTATTCCATGATTAAATAAGATTACATATACTATCTATATTTATTATGCCAATTTTTATAAAAATATAAAGATTTTTTATAAAAATATAAAAAATAATATTCTAAAAAATTGAATAACTTATTAACAAAACATGTAATTAATTAAAACATTCAAGAATTGATTTCAAGTTTTCGCGCATAAAAAAAAATTGATTTTAAATGTAGAAAATAAATAAAAAATGGTAAACAACAACTACACTGTTTAATAATATGTAGATTCTATCTATTTATTTATTTGGCTTGCGTGTCAATACACTAATTAAGCACAAGTCCGACTACAAAATCTGCAAACGACTTTGAAAACATGTGCAAAAATATATGCTAAGAATAATATATTGAAACTTAAAAGATACATGATTTTTATGTCACTAACTAAATTTGAGTACATGACGCTTATAAATCAAATGAAAACGTGATAGTAATTTACTTTGAAATCACGAAAGAAATCAAGGTTTTCGTCATCCTAGGGCTACAGCCTATTTAGCCCTGATTGTTGCATACGATCCCTGAATATTTTATTAAAAATATTTCTGAAAATGTTACAAAATTAACGTTAGTTAAATTGAAAATAAACTTTAAATTTTTTTCATAATTAAATAAAGACCTATGACTTCAAATTTTTGCATTCATTTATTTAATGAAAAAGTCGATCTATCAGATTTTGTACGAAAGCCTTTCACAGGACGTTTATCTTTTATCTGTGCGCTTGCAAGTGAACACTAAAGCTTCAACACTCTAAGAATTAATTTATTATCTCAAAGTATAAATCTATATCAAATTTTCCATCAAACGCCCCGATGGATTAACCATCTGTCAATCTGTAAATTCATGTAAACGATACGATAACTCAAAAACTCAACGATATAGATCAGTAAAATTTGGTGTGCGGTTTTGAGACTGTAATTGTAGTTCTATGTCAAATTTTTCTCTTAATCGGCCAACTAAAAGGCGCCCAAAATGGGTAACATTGTATTCTTTACTATGATAAGAAGCAGAAAATGCTCACGTGCCAGATTCAGAAATTAAATTTTTTTAATAATAATTGTGGTGTCCGCGACCGTACTGAAGGCTGTAAGATTGTTAGCACCTTTATTTTTGAATATAGGAGAAAATGACGTGAAGTTGGTTACCCCCGTTGGTTTTTATTTCTCAATGTAAAAGTATATTTATAGAAGTATTATATCGACAGTAATTATATATCAACAATTATTATAATTACTATATCGACAGTAAAATTTTAATGACTAATTACTACATCATTTTTTGAGATAAAAAGAGATCGATAATTATTATATCGACAGTAAAATTTTGTTGAATAACTGCTACATTAAAAAAAAAATCCATTCATTTGGAGATATATCGATAATTAATGTACCGATAATACTTTTGATGAGTAATTAATGCATAAAAATTTTTTTACATTGATTTGGAGATAGGGAAATCGATAATTATTATATCGGCAATGAAATTTTAATGACTAATTACTACATCATTTTTTTTTGAGATAGAGTGAAATCGATAATTATTATATCGACAGTAAAATTTTGTTGAATAACTGCTACATTAAAAAAAATTTCCATTAATTTGGAGGTATATCGATAATTAATGTACCGACAATACTTTTAATGAGTAATTACTGCATCAAAAAAATTTTTACATTGATTTGGAGATAGAGAGATCGATAATTATTATATCGACAGTAAAATTTTGATGATTAATTACTACATCAATTTTTTTTTACATTGATTTGGAGATTGGGAGATCGATAATTATTATATCGACGTTAAAATGTTGATAAATAATTACTGCATCATTTTTTTACATTGATTTGGAGATACATCGATAATTATTATATCGACAGTGAAATTTTGGTGAATAATTACTGCATGAAAACATTTTTTTATATTGATTTGGAGATACAAAGACCGATAATTATTATAACGATAATTATATAAATTTTTAATCAATAATTACAACATCAAAATTTTTTACATTAATTTGGAGATAGAGTGATCGATAATTATTATACGACAGTAAAGATTTGATGAATAATTACTACATCAAAAAAATTTTACATTGATTTAGAGATAGATATATCGATAGTAAAATTTTGATGAAAAATTACTCTATAAAATTTTTTTTACATTGATTTGGAGATGGAGAAATCGATAATTATTATATGGACAGCAAACTTTTGATGAATAATTACTACATCATTTTTTTACATTGATTTGGAGGTAGAAAGATCGATAATTATTATATCGATTGTAAAATTTCGATAAATAATTATTGCATCAAAATTTTTTACATTAATTATAATAATTACATATTATAATTAGTATATCGACAGTAAAATTTTGAAGAATAATTACTACATCTAATTTTTTTACATTGATTTGAAGATAGAGAGAGGGATCGATAATTATTATCTCGACAGTGGAATTTTGATGAATAATTGCTACATCAAAAAATTTTTACATTGATTTAGAGATAGATATATCGATAGTAAAATTTGTTACAATATTTTGTATATAGATAGAAAGAAACTTTAGAATTCTGCGATTGAAAATCCATTTTTAGAACTCTATTCTGCGTGTCTACCATTTCTAGGCGCACTAAATCCATCTCATATTTGCTGATAAAACTAGCAATACGATCGTATGAATAATAATGAAAATAATGTCTGATATAATCCCCTATGTAGTACATATTTTTTATTTCGGTTACCTTGAACATCTATCCTTTTGGCATCGAAAACCGCAGGCATTCAGAGTTAGCATTCAAAGCATCAAAACGCAATGATTCCTTGACATTGTTTTCATTCTTCATTAGGAACCTGTTATATTGACAGCGGTGTTTAGTTGTTTTTCTCCTCTCTTTTCTTTTCGTTTGTCGGTCAACTGTCGTTAAGTCGGCCTCGACCAGCTATTTATTTCCGTATTTCCAGCGAAGATTTACGACTTCTCTTTTGTATCGTTGACGCTGGCAGCAAGGTTTTATAGAGTTTTGCTAAGCTTTTGAGACTCTCGTGCAGACGATAAATTCTGCGCGAGATGGTTCGGCGGGAAACGCGACTTTATGACTTGAGCATCATTCCATGAATGTAAGATTTTGCTTGAATGGAATTTTCAAGGTATTATGGAACTAATGGTAGGATAATGAAAATTTTGCTGTCGCTGAGTCTGGAAAAAAAAGAAAAGAAGTCATATTTCATGACATTATAGGTGTATTTTGCTGGAACTTTTTTAAATATTTAAACATTTATTTTATTCCTTGTTCATTATTTTATTATATTTATTTATTATTTTCGGTTTTAAGATATAGCTTGAATAGAGTATAAGGGAACTAATATACGGACATTTAAAACTTTTATTTTATTAAGTCTGGAATATAAAATAATGTCCTGCTATATGACATTTTATTATATATACATTTTATAAAGCGTTTTTAGTTGATTGAAAGCTTTATTTCTAGAATATAAAATTTTGATAAGATAGGCATTATAGAGTTTTTTTCTATTTTGAATATATATATGTTACCGTTAAAGTATATAATGCAGTTATTTCATAGAATACCTAGTTATTCCATGAAATAACTGATCGTGTCCGTTAAAGTGTGTAATATGTTATTCATTTGACACTTTAACTAGTTATTCTATGAAATAACTAGGTATTCTATAAATTAACTAATGAGAGACAGTTCAAGTGTAAAATAAACAATTTATCTAAAATGAAATTAAACTAATGATAGACAATTAAAATGAAAAAGAAGCAATTTATCTCATTTATGCAGCGTATAAATGGTATTTATGGAAACGTACCATAAAATCATTTGTTACAACAACGATTACTAAAATGACACTTGGAATTACAAGGAACATTATTTCTAAAACAGAAACATTTTTCATTTCTAAAACAAACCAAAACATAAATGCAGTAGGGGTGGAAGGTAAATGTATTTGTCGTGCGAAATATATATTATTTTACACTTTAACGGGCTGCAGATCGTTATTCTATGAAATAACTAGTTAAACCATGAAATACAAGAGAGTTTTACACTTTAACGGACACGATCAGTTATTTCATGGAATAACTAGGTATTCTATGAAATAACGGATTTCATACTTTAACGGTAACATATATAATCTGAGGATGATTAAGCTTTGTATTACTCAATCTGGACTGTAAAAATGTGTCTTATTTTTAAGACAGGTGGCTACTTTAAAAAATCGATTTTTTTTCGGGATCATGTATTTTTTTTTAATGAAATATTCTTAATATTTCAACAGGTTTCTTTTTAAACCGTTAGAATTTTGTTTTTAACTCTATTTTCTATTAGCTTTTACATATGCTTTAATGCTATTTTATATCTATTGGTCCTATTTTCTCAAATATAGATTATGATAGAATTTTCTTACGAAAAACGTCTTTCAATGCATTCGTTAAAAATCAAATTTAGTATAATTTCTCACGATATTACGTAGTTCTTGAACTAGAAAATAAATTATCTATTCATTTTGAAAATTTTATAGTTGTTTTAATGTTTCACAATGGGAGGGGGAGTGAATATTTCGTATTATTTATCAGTCGAATCCCAAAATTTAAAGAATGAACAGAAATAGAGTTTATTTTTTTAGTTCGGGAAGTAGATATGTTTCTTAGACTATTTGTAAAATTTTAAGTAAATCATTTGATATACCTCTAAAGATTTTTGCTTTACAGCTCTGTTTAACAATTTTTTTTTTTTTTAAATAAAAGCTTTCTTTTTCAATTTTTGAAAATTTTCTGTCACTTATCTTATATATTTTAGTTTACATATTTAGGTGCTATTTTCTCAAATATAGAATATGATAGAATTTTCTTGCGAAAAACCTCATAAATTAAAATCTAATGCATATTTTTAGTTCATATTTGGTATAATAATTTCTCGGTATGTTGTGTTGTTCTTGAATTAAAAAATAATTATCTATTCATTTAGAAATATTTTATAGTTGTTTTAGTGCTTCACTATGTGAAAAAAAAATTGAAAATTACATGTTATTTATCAATCGAATCCCAATATTTAAAGAATGAATAGAAATACAGCTTAGTTTTTAGTTCAAAAACTAGATAATATATTCCTTAAGCTATCTGCAAAATGTTAAGCAAATCATTTGATAAACCTCTAAACTAGAAGATTTTTGCTTTATACTTCTTTCTAAAAAACAAGCAAAAAAAAAAAAAAAAAAAAAAACCTTTTTTTTTTAATTTTTCTAAATCTGTCACTTAACTTTTATATTTTAGTTTCATAGATGTTTTTTGTTTTTTTTTCGATCTATTTAGGAAAATATTCAAAAATAAAACTATTTTCAAACCTTTTTCAAATAATTCATCTCGAACGTAGTCATGTATCTTATGACATTATGAAGAATTTTTTTTAAAGTAATTATGTATTCATTTAATTAATCGGATTTAATATTTGGAATGGAATTTTCAAGGTATATTTAAATTAACTGTAAAGTAATGAAAACTTTGCTAATGCTTACTGTTCCATTTAAATGATCTGATTTATAAATTTTAGATACATTTTACAAATAACTTTTGGATAACTTAACATGTAATGATTGCGGGTCTGGGATCAATTATTTTTCGATATACTGTAATTCTTCAATAACTACCAAACACTGCTGGATTAGAAAAAAACGTCAAAATAGTTGATCCCCTAATTCTTAAAATGCATTTTAATAGCAAAATCTTTTATTGCACAGAAGATATAAAGTTGTACAACAGATTATATTGTACTTCATAAATATTGAAAAATCTGAGCGTTTACCATTTGTTTATATTGCGCCACGTACATCAACATACTACGATTTATTTTTGTTCTTAACAGTGCACACTTTTCCTTCTCAAAATGCTGGACTATGGAAAGACCTGATTAAGAAAGTACCGGGTTATAAAGAGATCACTGTGTATATAGAATTCCATGCTTATACAAAAAGAAATACTTTTCCATTAGACTTTCTTTCTTATTTAACCCGTTCTAGGGCCGTGGGAAGTATGCTTCCAACCAAATTTTTTCAGTTTTTGTATGAAATTATGTAGACTCCCCCATGTTCTGACAAATTTTGCGATTAGACAAAAACTTAGACGTTTCTGTTCCTTATCTCACATACTATGGTGTATCTTGATTTGTTTCTTAATTACTAATTAACCATATTAATTAATCAATCAAATTAAATTTATTTAATAAGCTAAATGAATCAATTTACTTAAGTCAGTCTTAATCCTAAATCTATTTTAATATACCATGACTAGCAAAAATGGCCTATTAAAGGGTTAAAGATTAACTGCCTTTAGCGACCAGCTGATTTGCCGAAAAATTGATTGTGCTTAGTTTAATTTAAATCTCTTATGCATAATTGCATCTTCATGATTTTTTTTCAAAACATTTTCAAACATCAAATTGTGACAAACAGTAAACTTTTGTCATTTTAATAGCTTTACTTTTTTTTTTTTTTTGTATAAATGTAGCTTATTAATGGAGGCGATGCACATGAAGTTATAGTGTTTATTACTTTTTATTTAGCAAGGTTGCTCAAAAGGAACATGCATGCGTTTTTATTAGCTCTTATGAGTGATTTACAACTCCAAATGTTTTTCTTGGGTAATAATTAAATGCTTTCATACACATTTTCCGGGTAATGATTAAAATTAATTTCTATAAATTAATTAAATTAAAACTAATTAAAATAAATTTTAGAATATAAAATGTATTATGCATGTCGAAATTTTTTTGTATTGCAACTTTTCACCGTTTGTCAATTAAAGAGTTCAAAACATAACTGCCCGAATAATCTATAATCTAAATGCATGTTGTCTTTTTTTGAAGTTGTAACTTCACCTTTTTATTCTTTATATGAACTGAGCAGATGGTAAACAGGATCTGTTTTTAACTTTCAACTGAAAATCAAATCACGTTATCAAATTTTATTTGAAATAATGAAAACAGTTTTAATTTCAATACATCAATTATATATATATTGCTGAAAATTATGTAAAAAATATTTTTAAAAACTTATCAGAAATCAGAAAAAGATTGCATTATAACTGAATTGATATGATTAAATATATATTTTTTTAAATTATAAAATGATGTAAAAATCAATTTTGTGCAACGATATTTTCAGAAATTATCGAGGAAAGATTACCAAAATCTCTCTTACTTTTTAATTAAGTAAAATTTTAAAATTGTTCCGAGGTGCACTTTTCCGAACACACACCTCCTATCTAAAGTATATTTGTAAAATTTGATAACTCTAGGTCAAACGCTTTAGCCTATAGAGCGCTATCATGCCGACTTATTTTCTAGAATAACTGAAATTCAAATTAGTTTCATTTATAAACAATGAAATATCATGTTTTTATTGAGGTCTTATCATAATATATTTGTTACGTGAATAATGTTCGCTTATTATACACTTTTTGAACTAGAACTTTTGTTATCGTCCGTAGGTCTACAAGTACATATCAACAAATGACGACAAATGACAACAAATTTGAGACATTTTACATATTTGATTACCTTCATTTTCAGATCCTTTAAAAAAAAATTAAAGTAAAGACTTCGAGACACATTTTTAATTTCCTTCGGATCATCTTAAACATAAAAGCAATTCTATTTCCCATTTTTATTTACATTCCTGCTCTTACGAATTTCCAAAATTAAAAACTGATATCGCGCCGCGGCTTGACTTGTGTGTTCAGTCCGGAATTAACTGTGCCCGTCGCATACAAATAGCTATGAGAGAAAAATTGGAACTTACTTACCACGCGGTTTTCATTAAGTCAGTTAATTACTTTCGTTTATCTCATAATCTTTTGAAATGGAGAAGAGAATTATAAAATTCTTCGTTCGAGAGTTATTTCGTATCGATTAAAAGTCTGTTTTGGAAGGCATAACCGTCTGCTTTCAACGCTTATGTTTAATTTTAAATTGAGATTTTGTAAATGTCAGGTAATATTTGATATCTTTTTGTTCGATGCAGGGAATCAAATTTTTAGTTTTGTTTCTTAATGTATGGATATAAAGTATCAAAGGCATTTCTTTTTCAGTTTTTCTTTTTAAAAGTTAATATCTTTACATTTTGTATCGTGATTTGTTTAGGTGTAATTCTGTCTTTGACAGTTTTACATTTGATCAAAAATCACTTTCATAGGATTTTCATTAATAAAATGTTTAGGTTTTTTTCATTTGAGTATTCATTTTAAAAAATTGAAAATTATAAAATTTTTGTAATAAAGTAATTAAAAACATTTTTTATATGTTATTGTATTTCTTTTAAAAGAAAAAGATATAAAATAATCTAATAGTTGGAAAAAAATCGGGAAATCAATGAATATACATTTATGTTATTGTATTTTTTTTAAAGTTATGAAATGTTTCGAGTTTTTTAAAAAGTACAGTAGACTCCCGATTATCCGCGCCTGCCGCACTAAGTTTTTTTTTTTTTTTGCTTCCAAGCAAAGAGTAAATACTTCCAAAGCAAGAAGCAAACACAAATGACTGATTTCTTCAAAAAGCTGTAGTTTTACAGTTATGCTTTTGTAATTACATAATACATTACAGTATTAAAACAGTACATATGTATTCATTTTTCTGTGTATCCTTGACGCCTCTGGTAAGTACAAAGCACTTTTCTGTTTTCATTAACAAAATGCATTTTAGGTTCGTTTTGAGTGATATACTAAAATATTAAGCGTTCGTTAAACATTTCCTGTTGTTTATTTTACATTTTATTGTACATAAAACGATTTTTCAAAGTTGGAATGACTGTTTCCTCTTTTGCTATACCTGTTTTTAGCTTTTTTCGGATTATTCGCGATTTTTGTTATCCGCGACGGCCGCGCCACCAATTCCGCGGATAATCGGGAGTGTACTGTAATAAACAAATATAGCATGGAAATGGTTTGGATTCATTAAATAAACCAATTATTTATTGTTTGCGATAAAATAATTAAAAACATTTTTTATGTTATTGTATTTCTTTTAAAAGGAAACGGAATAATGCAAAATCAGCATTATATAGTGTCCGCTGTTGAGTATTCTCAATTTTATAATTTGAATAATATTCATATGATTTCATCAACGATGTGATTTTTTTAAACCATGGGGGCGCCATTTATCGACATTATTTGTGATTAATCGACGTATAAATAATAGATGTACATTATTTAAAATTTATTGATGATGTAAATTATTTGACAAATAGCAAATTACCGTTTTATGTTTTACAGTTTAAGTATTTAATTTCATTAACGGATAAAAGTTTTCTACTTAACTTTAAAAAATAAAAAATATTCTTAAAAAAAACATGATTCTTTATGAACAGAAACATGTCAAAATTATTTCTCTTAACTTCCTGGTGTCAAAATACATTTAAAGATTTAATTACAATAAAACCATTATTTATAGAAGTTAATCCTTTCTAGGGTCGTGGGAAATATGCTTCCCACCAAATTTATCAATCTTTGTATGAAATTATGTAGGTTGGCAGAAGTTCTGACACATTTTTTTAATAAGTCAGAAAATTAGATGCGTCAGTTCTTTATCTCAGACAAAATGATGTGTCTTGATTTGTTACTTAATTATTAATGAACCAAATTAATTAATGAATCAAATTAAATTTATCTAATAAGCTAAATGAATCCCTTTTCTTATTCTAATTTCAAGCCTTAAAATATTTTAACATAATATGACTAGAAAAAAATGGCCCTTTAAAGGGTTAAACTTACTATTTCAAAATCCCTGTCATTCGGAAGGGCGGATTATGACGAAACGAATAGTTAAGATCTGTAACTTATTATGTAAAACCCTTATCTTCAAACTCATTAATAATTACCATCACCTAACCGATCCAAAGCCTTTTTTAAAGCTGAATTGAGTCCTAGTGAAGCAAAATGGAGCGATAAAGATAGGCGAATCTATTTATAAATCTCCTCAGCATGAAGGACCTTTTGGAAGCTCATTAAACTGCTGAGGGATAAAAAGGCTTGTTCAAAGTCCGCCATAGATAAAGGGCTGAAGGGAGAGAGGACTGCTTGCTAAAAAGACGGCCATTTGAATAACCCGAAAAAGGTTTGTAGCTTTTGGGTAAGCCGAGGTTATGATAGAAAATAATAAAGAGGCAAGGATTTTAGATCAGAAAAATGCTGGAACAGATTTTTGCGTGAAAATGAATGATAAATTTCAAATATGTGAAAAAATTTTGGGTGTTAGTTACTCTTTTGTTATAGGAGAAAGTACATGGGATAAAAAGTACTCGCAAATTTGACGTTTTAGATAAGTTTTGGGTAGATGTTTTTTTATATAAAAGTTAAAAAATTTTGTATTATTTTTTCCATATTCGGCTGAAAATTTATTCATTAAAACCAACTTAACCCTTTAAAGGGCCATTTTTTTTCTAGTCATATTATGTTAAAACATTTTTAGGCTTGAAATTAGAATAAGAAAATGGATTCATTTAGCTTATTAGATAAATTTAATTTGATTCATTAATAATGAAGTAACAAATCAAGACACATCATTTTGTGTAAGATAAAGAACTGAAGCATCTAAGTTTCTGTCTTCCTAAAAAAATGTGTCAGAACTTATGCCAACCTACATAATTTCATACAAAGGATGATAAATTTGGTGGGAAGCATACTTCCCACGGCCCTAGAAAGGGTTCATTTAATCTTTTTAAAATGGATTTTTTACTTTCCCGCATATTTAATATAGAGGAAGTATAATAATCGTCGAACAATTCGAACTCGAGATTTTGACGAATCGTCACTTTTTAGACTTCCCTGGGTTCGAAAAACATATTTTTGAAAAATGTCCGTCTGATAACTCAAAAAACGCTTGGAGCTAGATGGTTGAAATTCGGTATATGCTCTTTACCAAATTTGCAGATTTCTATGACATTTTGAATAAAAATCTGTTTTGGGTAAGTTCGTCTGTCCGTCCCTTCGAATATAAATTAACACGATTACTGCAAAACGAAGAGAGCTAGATGGATAAAATTTGGTACACAGATTTAACGTCTATAGTATGTACAACTATCAAACTATCTAAACTGTCTATGTATTTCTAATTAATATCATCAATATTTAAAAAATTATATACAGATAAAGATATTTCTATTCTTTTATGATTACTTAATTCATACCAGTTCTATTTAAGTAATGTACATTTTTGTTATAACAATTCCTATTCGACTTATTACTATAACGCTAGCCATCTTGTCATATATAGCCAGAAATTTTGAATATCAACATTTTTCATGTGCACACATTACATGACAAATCAAATTTAAAAATAAATACCGTTTGTTTAAAATCATGCACATAAAAAGAAGAAAAAAAACCCTCCAATATCTGGCAAAGGTAAAGCACACTTTCGCGGTCGATTAAATTTTCCGCTTGACGCCTATTTCTGTCATTCAAATTTCTTTTTTCATCTTCTTTCCTCTGATTGAATGGAGGTTTCAGTCAAACGGCGAACTCTTTTTCAAGCATTCCTGATTATATTTTGCAGTTCCATTATATAAATAAAGACACGGTCCAATATAAAAAGTTCGACCAAGGAAACAATTTGAAATGAAGCGCTCGCAAGGAGAGCCGGCCTTTCCTATGAAGGGACCCGGATGCAAGCAGCCATTTGGAGCCCTAATTCTTTTGTGAAGTAAAAAAAAAAAAAAAAAAAAAAAAAATACAAACACGAACATATTTTATTAATGTATGCTTATTTATTGCTAATATTTTCTTTTCTGTTAATTTTCTTTTTTGACACCCAAAGGGATATTTCCTTGGCATGGACATGGTTATATCTAACAGCATTAAGTAATTTATTGAATGAATTATCAATTTATTATACGCTATTACCTAGTAGGTGAGGTACGTGACTGTAAATCTACTTACCTTATGTTAACAATATTTTGCACACTTGCACTAGACTATAATATGAGCTGTAAACTTCGGATATATTTCCAAATCCGTCGACTGCTCCATTTAAACTTCTTCCATTCTTTTCAATCCGGTCTGGCCGGTGAAGAAGTAATGCAGTGTGCATTGCTAGGATTTGATCGTTTAATTTATCTTCGTTTTACTTTTTGTTTCAACAACTTAATATAAAGAACATACACAGATGCACGCGTAGAAAAAAGTAAATAGTTGATGATTTATAAGTCCAGTTGAACCCAGCCTCAACCTCGACTTCTGGCCGCCGCTTGCGCCCAGAAGTCGCGCCGCTCTGTCTTAACTGATTTGAACTTAACTGAAGAGGATTTCCTTATTTTTAAATGAACTCCCCCCCCACCCACTTTTATAGGTATCAATTCGATCATTGCCTAGTAAACGGCGTCTGTTGACGCTCAGCCAGCCATGTGGAAACAAACTTGTATACTTTCAGTATGTGTAAACACTATTGTTCTTCAGAACACTATTTTAATTCTTAATAATGGTGAGACTCCCTCAGTCGCAGGGCTCTGGTGCATAGCATCCGCCGCACCCCCCTAGATTACCGGCCCTGCTCGCAAGGAGAATAGTTTATATTTGACATTGTCATTCGGCAATAAGTAATAAGCCCGATTTCTGTGTTACGCATGTTAGTGTTATATATATATATATATATATATATATATATATATATATATATATAAAGAGAGAGAGAGAGAGATTTTGAGGCTATTGTCTTATAGTGTTAAAACCGGATGTGTGCGCAGAGTTGAATTGATGTCGAATGTCGAAATTTGTGTACTAATTTTGTTTAGTGTGGCATGCTAGTTTGGGGTAAAGGGAGACTAATCAGGTGTCTCTCGAATTATCTGGCAACTGTTAAAAAATATGAGATATATTCTGAATTGTCGACTTGTTTTAAAGCAGGACATAAAATTAAGTTTAACAAAATAGACATCGTAGAAATAGATTACGAAATATGATATGATGTATATATTTGAATTTTCTTATTTCTTTTTTAATATTAATTAATCAGTAAAAAGTTAGGAAATTTTATTACATAAAAACAAATTAACTCTAAGGCTATCTAAATTTCCAATTGATAAAATAATTATTATAAACATTATTATATTTTTTATTTAAAAAAACTAAATTAACGTCTAATTTGTATTTATTTTGTTAAATACCAGTTATATTCAAAATCAAAATAGAGGATTTTTTTGTATTAAAATTTTTTTTCTTGATTATTAACATTAAAAATTAACCATCAATTTATTTGAATTTTTTATTTTATACAAACATACTATTAATTTCTTTTATAATTAGCAAACACTTTTCATTGTAACGAGTTTTCTAATTAATTTTTTTTTTTGAAATTATTATATAACAGGTTTTGATTTTTTTTTTCAAGTATAGTCGTTACTATTCTAAAAAGACTCAATGCTCAAGGGAGGGGAGAAAAAACACTTCTTATTTATTTTTTTAACCCTCTTTTCAGATTAAACTTCTTTACGGAAACTTTTTGTAACTAAAAACTAAAATCTTGCGTCTGTAATAAAAAAAAAAAAAAGAAGCTAATGAGATTTTTTTTAAAAACATTTTTACGTCATTATCCTCGTTTATGGTAATTATGAAGCACGTTTTAGAAAACTTTTAAACTTTTTTTTTCCCTTATATTTTAAGGAGCAAAAACGTGCAGACGGAAAATGTGGATTTTCGTTACGTGAAAATAGCACCACCAGACTGCTGATTTTGGCAAGTTAGGCTAATCTTTTTGAACGCTTACAGTTTGTTCCTTATTTTTCGACTTGACGTTATTTTTTAAGTCGGTTGAAGCTAATAATACATTTTCTATTTAAGCTTAAAGAACGAGATAATTAACGGGGAACTATGTTGATTCGAACATTCGAATTCGTTGATAACTTGATTGTTTTTTTCTAAGCCTTCCCCCCGAATTTCTTGTTAACATATTTTTTTGAAAAATCGCCTTTAATTTGAGTTTATTTTAGTTAATTGGAAATTAAAAATTTTTTTAAATAAAAATTATTATTGATTTTTGTTGTTGTTGTTTAATACGTCCATACATTTTAAGTGAGTGAAAGTATGAACAATTTTTTAAAGACATTTTGTTCATTAAAGTCTTTACCAATAAAAGAGCCAAAGTCTTGAATTCAGTAAAGAAATATTTTTTAATAAACATTTTAGCACATTTTCACAAACTGTTAATTGACACGAAATCACGTCTTTTGACAATTATGCAGTAAATTGTAATAATTTATATTTATATAAAGCTCACTGTGTGTGTGTGTGTGTGTGTGTGTGTGTGTGTGTGTGTGTGTGTGTGTGTGTGTGTGTGTGTGTTGGCGCTCTACAGGCCAGACTGTTTGACCTACAGTACCAAATTTGGTACGCGTATACCTTGGAGGTCGAGAATGTGCACCTGGGGTCCTTTTTTTTTAATTTTTAATTAGAATTTTAATTATTAATTAAGAACTAATTTTCCTGCCAAAAAAATCTTTTCATTTGCCCACCGCCAAATGAGTAAGGCTTCAGTTTTTCCCCCTCGCTAACGAGGATAGGCTTAACATATTTTCGGTCGATTGTTTCAGACGATTCTGTTTATTTTCTTAGTGTTTGATGCATTTAAAATTGAACATTGTTAATGGATCGATCTTTCAGATTCAATCTGAAGTACTTTTGAATTAAAATAAAACAGAGTAAAGGAAATTAAAAATTTCTAATCTGCGTAGCGTTACCCCAACTGGCGTAGAAAATTCACTCATTTGCATTACCATAATTGGCGTTGAAAATTCACGCATGCGCATTGTGTTCTGATTTTTGACAACTCCATTTTCAACGGATACGGACTTGGTTTTGAAGGCTTAACATGTTTCCGACCGATTATTTCAAACGATTCTGTTTATTTCGTTAGAGTTTCATGCATTTAAAACTAAACATTGTAATTAATTGATTTGTTCATGGTGAATCTGTGAAAATTTTGTAGAAAACTTCTTGAGATATTAAATAAATTAAGAAAGATATTCTGTAGTCCCATAAGGTTTAAATACTCAGCGACTCTGTTTTCAGTACTCATATTAAAAAAAATACTTTGTTTTACTAATAAATGTTCTTATATTAATTGCAGTTTAATCCATTCCACTTTAATTTAAAGCATAAATTCTACAGGAGCTAACAGAAAATTAGAGAGATTAATATTACGTTATGACTGAAGGCCCTTATGATATTATGAGTGAATTATATGACTATCAAAATTTGAAGTTTTAAAATATTTTGATGAAGAAGCGATTAAAGTAGAGTTACATTAAATATTTAATTATTAAAATTTTAACGAGCATTGAGATTGGCGAACCGGCTGGTCGCCAAATGCGGCTAGTATGTAATAAAAATAAATAAATAATAAAATATGTAATAATATATCTTAATTTAAATCTTAATTAATTTTCTAACTTTTATCTTATTTCAACCCATATTAACTACATTCAAAAATGTAATCGTATTTCCTGATCCAATTCCAACTTTTTATTTAATTAATTTTACATACGCTCTAGAAAACTGATGGTCTCAGGATATTCTCACGCTCCGAATGAAGGGATAAAAATCCCTAATGCTTTGCAACATTCTTTAAAGATACCTAAGATTTCATTTCCTAAGTCGACACGTGTAAAAGAAATTCCCATCAAAATCTCAATAGTAAAATAACTGAAGAGGGAAATTTTGGTCTCTTTTGCTCTTGTATCGCGATGTAGACTGACGGTGCTCCTACCGCTTTTTCTCAGTACATAATTATTCCCTTGGTTATTATATTATTATCCCGTAGTTATCGAAGTTAAAATTTTGAAAATTCTATCTTTTCGGTCACACACATTTAAAATATGTTTACACCCCCTCCCCCCACACACACATTATATATATATTTATAATTATAATGTAGCTGGATTCTGTGATTGTGTCTTTTATTAAAAGCTGTTTTTTTATTGTCAAATAATTTGTGTGAATGACAATCTTCACAGAAAATAGTTTTTTTAGAGCAGAAAGACAGCCAAAAGGTGTAGATCAGTCTAAGAATTTGAGAGTATAGAAGTTCGTGTAGAGGCATTTTCACACATGTTGATTGATCCTGAACATGAATATGAAGCAAGTGACAACTGCTATAATGATATAGTTTGTATTAAATATTCTCAACTAATTATATGTCTAATATTTGTTGCAGCCACTCTATAGTGTTGTTATCTTTAAGAAATTTGAGACTGCAGTTGTAGTATGGGATTTAACATTTTAGTCCAGTAAATGTCGTTAGCTTTCTAACTTACAAATGTCTTATTCACTTCAGATTGCAATTGCCATATGCAACTTAACGTGTTCGCTAATGCAAGCCTTCAACTATCTATTCAAGGACAATATTGCTGTAGGTTATATCTACTTTTGGATGTTTCGTTTTAATTCAAAGTGGGAGAATAGTTTTAATATGTTCATGAACTCTAGATTGCTAGATAGAACTCTAGGACGCAATCTAAATTGCAAATGCCGTATGCCCTCTAGATTGCAAATACCATATGCTCTCCAAATTGCAAATACCGTATTCACAGTAGATTGCAAAAATCTTATGCACTCCAGATTGTAAATACCATATGTATTCTAGATTGCAAAATCCTTATGCATTCCAGATTGCAAGTGCCATATGAACTCCAGATTGCAAATATCGTATGCAGTCTAAATTGCAAAAACCTTATGCTTTCTAGATTTTAAATACTGTATACATTTCAGATTGCAAATATTTTCGTGCTAATACAAACCACCAATTTTCCGTTCAAGAACGAGATAATAATGGATTATATTCATTTTTGAACCCATTTTTCTATGCAGAATAGCAATATGGTATTGACATGCTCGTGCATTCCAGATTGCAAATGCGTTATCCATTCCAGATTGCTAATATCATATGTACTCAGATTGCAATTGCGTTTTCGTACCTAACCTGTTCGTTCTGCTACAAACTTTCAACTATCTGTTCGAAAATGAGATCACAACATTTTTTTTTTTTTTGAAATATCATTTAATTTAAGGCCACGAATGATATTGTTATTATTTTCTTTAATAACTTTTAAAACATCTGCAAATTAAGACCATATTCTTTTGAATGTGCCCATAGTATCTGATGTTGGTAAGTGTCTGTAACAAATCTTTTGCCTTCGCGATTCCTAAATTTAACTTTCATAATGTTTCATGGCCTGAAAAAAATAAACTGTATTTTATATTTTTATAAGATATGCGAAAGTTTTTTTCTTGTAGTAGCATATCTTTTGTTAAGATGTAATCTTACTCGAATAAAAAATTCATGTATCAATAAGAAGTTGTCGCGGGCGAGTATTTTCGTTACCGAATGCATCAATAGAATTCTATATTCTATAAAATGGGAATGTTTGATAACATATGAAAAGTTGTATTGTAAGATAGATATTTAGGATGGCATTTTTCTGGCTATATATCCAGAAATATCGAAAAATATTACGCATTCTAACAGAAAATTCAGTGAATTAAAATGCAGACAATGTGCTGTTAAAAATTCAAATATGTTTAATTGTTGTTTCTTATTGTTAATGAATTTTTTATGATGTTATTACCGAATTTATTTAAATGCGAAATTTAATAGTTATCTTAGAAATCGAAGATTCAAAATGAAGGGGGGGGGAGATTGTAAATATTTCAATTTAATTTTAAAATTATAATTTTATAAATGAGTTCTTTGAATAACAATTTTATTTTTCTTCTTTGAGTGGAAAAGTGGTTCATTTTTCACCTTTTTAAAAGTACTTTTATTATGACCATGATTAGAGAGCAACACACTCGACCAAGCAAGATGCGAAACAGGAAAAAAAGTGTACTGTGGAACCATATTTAAAATTGTATAACTTCAAAAATTTAGTTCCCTAAATCTAGATGAGAGAGCGCTAATTAATGCGCGTTTTTCTTATACCTGATATTATTGCTTTCTTACATTATGATGTTAAACTTACAAAAATTAGAGAAGTGTGGGAAAGCAAAGCCAAAACTTACGCAAATAAGAAGTCAAATTGAATTTTGAATTCAAGTGGTTAGAAAATAATTTTATGAGCGTGGTTAAATTAAATTTGTTATATTTGTAAAATTATTCTTTTATTATCTCCACTAATAATTTGAGTGCATAATATGAGTGATATGATGAATGACATGCGTAATATGATTCCATACCACGCATTTACAAATAATGACGAATTTGTATATGTGTGTAAAACTACCAAATCTGGCACAGATGTACTTTGAAGGATGGGAATGTGCACTTCGGAGTGGTTTGTGTGTGTTTTAATTTTAATTAACAATTAAACGAAATTTTTGTGTCTGCTCGTGATATTTCGCAAAGCTATTATTACTGAAATAATTTTCACGCCATTTTAAAATTCAATATGTATATATATTTTAATGATACCAATTCATTAACAACAATATCATTTTAATTTTGACCATTTTTAAAAATATTTATATGTAATTTTCAACCATGGTTTTTATTGTTGACCTGTAGTTTGAACTTTTTTCATTGTTTCGTGAAATACTTAATCGCGCAATTTTCTACATTTGTTTTAAACTAAGGAAGAAGGCGCTTGTTTAATATCTGTATAGTTGATATGAGAAATAGGAAGTTAAGCGACAATACCATGAAAATTAGTGAATAGATTATCCAGATGGTTACATTTCTGATAGCACTATGATGCTATTGACTCTATTAGAATTATTCATGTACTAAATGAACTGGACATATGAGACTTTTAAAACAACACGATGTCTGTTGCAATTTGATGCTACTGTTGTTGTTTCTTATGGCACTTGCCATGGACAGGCCCGCTGTTACGCAGACAGCGATTTTAAGCCGGTGGGGGAGTGTCTCTTGTTTCTATAGTAGCGCCAACTAGGGCCAAGAGTACGACTTTGCTACTCACACATCACTCATTCACTTGCACAACCCCTTTTTACAGGAGGACACATTTACACATCTCACAGATAGAACAACGGAAGAACAACCATGCCCAAGTCGGGACTCGAACCCAGGACGCCCAGATCACGGGGAATACACGCTACCCCTATGGCAGGACACCGGCTGAAAATACTATCTTAGGAGAATTGTGTAAACTATACATAAGCGATTTAAGCGAAAATAAACACAACCAATATTCCTGGCGAACTAACTGGTCGCTAAGAGCGGCTAGAATAAAAACCAATTTTATTTTAAGTCTTGTTATATTTCTTAGATCGATGAAAAGGTATTTTAAAATCTTTCTGTTTTAGATAATTGCCTTCCAAGCTGTGATTATTTTATTTTTAACACATTTCTAGGTGAGAGGCATTCATTTTCATAGAAATGAAAAACAAATGGCTGGTTAAAACGAATTAATGAAATGAGGAATAAAACGAATTAATGAAATGAGGAATGATTACTTTAAGAACTATCAAAGATATTTTAGATGATTCCAAATGGTGATTATTTTAACTTCGCTCTAAGGAGCCCACATTTATGGTAAATTTGAAACTTAGAAAGAATAAGCTTAAATGAGTTAATGAAATGAGGAATGATCATCTTAAATGCTTTTGAAGATATTTTAGATGATTCCAAATCGCGATTATTCTTGAAACACTTCGTGCTGAATTTCCCGGAAATTATCAAACATAAAAAAAAGAAAATTAAAATGAGTTAATAAAATGAGGAATGATCATCTTAAATGCTTTTGAAGATATTTTAGATGATTCCAAATCGCGATTATTCTTGAAACACTTCGTGCTGAATTTCCCGGAAATTATCAAACATAAAAAAAAGAAAATTAAAATGAGTTAATAAAATGAGGAATGATCATCTTAAATGCTTTTGAAGATATTTTAGATGATTCCAAATCGCGATTTTTCTTGAAACACTTCGTGCTGAAAAGAAAAAAGAAAGTTAGCTAAAAAAAAAGAAAGTTAAAATGAGCGAATTAGACGAGAAGTTGAAAGCAGAAACAAACTTATGCACCACATGTATTTTAAAACAACGAAGACTTAAACGAAACGAAAGTCGTTTATCCTTTGCCATTAAACACGGAAAAGAGTAATGAAAAACAGAACTGTGGTAAGGGAAAGTGAAAATAATAATAGTAACCAAAAAAAGAACCAAATGAACGTCTGAACCAGATTCCCAGATCCTTATTTTAATTAACATGTAAATAAGCTAGGAAATCGTGGAAGAAATGGCGATTCGTGTGGCAGTTCGCTCGCCCAAAAAGGGGGATTTATTTTGGGTTCTGATAACATCCGTTGAAACCCTTTAATTAGTTTTCCCCCATTGTATAACTTGAGCTCATCTGGAGGTAGAATGAATGATTCGAAACAGAGGACCGGAAGCGTTGCCAACTTTGAAAAAGTAGAAAAAGATATCTGCCTATTCATGACGGCTAATAAAAGTGTTTGTCGTGTGGATGTTTGATTTTAGAATGAGTCACGATAACTTGGAATTACTGGATGAGAAATATTTCTTTTTTGGATTGATCTGTAGAATTTAGCGTCTACAAATCTCATCTTTTAAGAAGTTTTCATTCTAAGTTTAACATACTGTGAGTGATTTATAACGGCTGCGTTTTTTTATAGGTTTATATTAAATTTTGTCTATTTCATGTTGTCCTTTTTATTCTCTTGTATATGAAGTATAGATAAAGTATTGTAATCGTCAAAAAAAAATTCGAACTCGAGATTTTGACGTTTCTCATCTTTTTTTTTTTTTTTTTCCTCCTTGAGTTCGAAAAACACATTTACGGTTTAGTTTAGTTGTATTAACGTCTCGTTGTAAAGCAACACTAAGGCTATTTTGGGACAGACCTCGTAATTTTGAACCGCGGTCAGATGACGAGGACGCCACCTGACGAGCCGAGACCTTACCACCAGGCCTCCGCGGCCCCAATACACATTTTTGGAAAAGCGTCTCCATCTTGAGTTACCTCTATAACAAAGATAACTCAAAAATGCTTTAAGCTAGGCGGAAAAAATTTGGTACACGGTCTTTTTACCAAATTTGCAGATTTCTGACAAATTTTGAGCAAATTTTATCCAGAAGGAGTTTGTCAGTTCAGGCTGTTTGCATATAAGGTGTCACGATGGCTACAAAATGATGAGAACTAGCTGGATATAATTCGGTACATAGATTTAACATCTGTATTCTAAACATTCATCAACTTTTGAACCAAATCCAGCTAGGGGTTGAACATTTGTCGTTTTTTACTTACTTTTCGTTAAATATAACAAATTTGGTATGGGATTTGTGATTACAAATGTAGTTTTGTGTGAAATTCTTGCTTCAGTCAGTTGGGAAAAACGTATCTAAAACACAAATGTGATTTTCTGATACTATTTACTGCATGCCAGGCTTATAATCTTCAAAAAACTCGCCAAGAGATCACACGATAGAATTAGTGAAAATGCTAAATTCACACCAAATGTTAATATTTCCTGGCTATTGTACGCCAATTCCATGGAAGGCATTTTCTGGAATGCTGATTGTAGTTCTGCGCCAAATTTTGGTTTCAATCGGGTAGGGAAAAAAAACGCGTTTAAAACACAAATTCACTTTTATTTAGGAAAGTCTGCGAGCTAGTTTTGGGTTTACCAGTCCCGCTGGTTCTATTTCTGTGTAACTCTTTTTCAAGCATCTATTTATTCGAAGAATAACATAGAATTAGCTGTAAAATGTCAAAAACAGATCAACATAAATAAATAAAAAGAGATTTTTAAATTCCATATGAATGCATTGTTAATAATTATCTGTAAATGCGATTCGATATCAATTATCACCAGTTTAATTTTTTTAAGTCATATTATGTCTTTGACATTTTTGAGATTCTTTAATATAAAATTATAATTTGTAGTTACAAATAATTGTTTTAAAATGAACATGCAGTGAAACGTTTTCCTTATGCATCAATAAAATATTATGAAAAATATTCAAAATTACCTTTTTTACCAAAGAATTATTACTGATTTTTTACATTTTATAATTTTGACATACAATATTACAATGATATGAGTACATATATTCTTGTGTCGTTTTATTATTAACTTCGAAAATGGCTTTTCGATCTTTTAGTCCATTTTACTGTCCGCAATATTGACCACTGTTTAACATGATGTACGAATGCGAATAAGAAAAGTGATTTAAAAAATTAGCTCAAATAAAAATAGTCCTAAGAGTTACTAAAAATAAAATAGCATCACCATGGTCTGTGAAGTGTTTAAACATTACAATCTGTAATAAACTGCCAATTATTGGCAATCTTCTCCTTATTTTGGTTAGGCCTTATTATTAACTTAGAAAATGTCTTTTATTCTTTTCAGTCTTCGTTATATTGACTACTGTTTAACTTGATGTACAGATGCGAACAAAAAAAAAGTATTTTAAAAATTTAGCTAAAATAAAAATTGCGTTAAAAGTTACCAAAAATAAAAGAGTCTCTCCGAAGTGTGTGGAGTATATAAACATTACAATCTGTAATAGTATGTGCCAATGATTATAATCTTCTCCTATTTTAGTACGTTTTATGGACCTTTCATTTATCTGTATTTTGACTTTAATTGATTTGTATTCTTTACAATTTGTCTCCCATAATTTTGATTATAATAAAATAAAAATTTTGTTTTAGATCTAATTGAAGTAAACCTGTAAAACTGTGTGATCCTGTATGTATTTACTAACTTTCAATTTAATCTGGCTGGAATTCTGTTTTTGAAGTTTATACGATTTTTTGATTACGTATTTTGTTTGTAAATGTACGTGTAATTTAGCTTTCATTTTCGATCAGTCTTACTCCATATATGAGTTGACCCACTTTGATTTGAAATTTAAAATAGTAATAATAATAATTTTCAACATTCCATGCTGATTAAGTTAATTAGTTCATAATAAATATTAATATTTAAATTGTTGCATCTCATTCGAAGGATTAAAAATTATTATAAATAATTTAAATTGCTGACTTTTTAAAATCATTTTCTCATTAATTTCAATTTGTTCGTGTAAATAAATAGTTCCTGTTTATTCCTGCCTAAACCGGATATGATCCCTGACGTTAGCGCGATCGATTTGCGCATATTTATTGCCTTGATTTTATCGTCTGCTTATTCACAGAATTAGTTTCATTTGAATATTGCATTCGGTTACAGTTATTCGTGGAAATGCGAACAATGGATCTTTTTTTATTGAATGTCGTATTTCTTAAACTGCATTTTTCATTGTTTCACCTTATAAATTTTTCATCGTTACCAGATGAAAAGGTAATTCTTTCTATTATTTTTAAAAATCTTTTGCCATTTTTATTACTAAACTCATTTATTATCAAAATTATTCTATTGTAATTATTAAGAAGATAAACGGTCTAAAAATATAATTATTGATATTTCATATTGCTTCATCATTATTTGTTTGCTAAGTTGTTCTAAAATATCAACTCATCAAATAAAATATAACTCATAAAAGATTCTGTTGACAAAAACCATATGCTGAATCCCTTTCAACGAGCTAGTTGCGTTTTTTGAATTATGATGTTCACGTGTATGTGGACTGATAAATATACTTCGAAGTCTCAAGGAATACAAAACTCTCAATATTTTCCCTCCTAAAAGTATTCCGTAAAGTAGAAGTTTCCGAAATTTCAAGGCTTTTAAAACTTTCTGCTATTCAACATCAGATTGAAATGCATATCCATAAAGTTTACGTTATTCTTTGTCATTTGGAAATTTATATCCCTTTAAAAGTATTGTTTAAATTTTTTTTCCGTTATAATGTTGGCATTCTAGGATTCATTACTTGTTTTCCAAAGCTTTTTGCAGATATTTCGTATTTTATTTTTCAAGCTTTCGTTTATTTTGATATTGCCATTTCAAATGTTGAAGGAATAAGTTTTTCCATGTTTTGAAGTGTCTTCTTCGATGAGAATCAACGGTACTTTTCCGTTTTCGAGGGAGGTTGGTAACATTTAAACTATTTTCGCCAAATCGCCAACAACAACAACAAAAAAAAATTGTAAAAAATTCACCAAAAGTTTGGCGATTTTTTAACGATTCTCGGAAACGGAAAAGTACCATTATATTTCGAGGGCCGTTGGCGACAGTTAAATTATTTTCGCCAAATCACCAAAAAAAAAAAAAAAAAAAAAAAAAAAATTGTAAAAAAACGCGGCTACAGTTTGGCGATTTTTTTATAGCCCCTGGAAACTGAAATGTACCAAATCAACTGCCATCTGAATTCTATGTCTAAGAGAGAAAGTAAAGATTATAAAAATAAAACAAGATCCAGTGTATTTTGATGTTTAAAAATATTATATATTCTCTCACCTTTTCTTACTAAATTAAGTAGTGAAGCATTCCATTGGGAGTACAGTTGAAAAAATTATCGTAAACAAATAGTTAATCTTACGCTGTTTTTCATTTATTTTTCTTCACAATGATCTGTGCCATTATTTTTTTAATCAAAAATTTTGGAATATATCAGTAATTAATTCATACAAATATTTATTTCAGCTTTTATTTGAGGAAATAATAATAATAAAATTAGCTCAATAATTCGGGTTTCTAATCCATTAATTTGCGGGAAAATGCATTCAAAATTAGATTTATAATTTTTCTTTTTCTTTCATTCTTTTAAATGATATATAATATATTAAATTTTCTGAACTCTTGTTAAAAAGAAATAAAACATATAATGGAAGTATAAAATAAATGTTTTTAATTTTTTTAATTTAATATTTAATAATAAATATTTTTAAATTTGTCAATTGTATACTTTTATTGTCTTTTATCTGTTAGATTTATATAAGAATTTTAAAATGTATATCTGGGCCCAAAATTGTATGATATAAAAGTCAGAGATTGTCGAAAGTTTAAAAATAAGTTTAAGGATTTTATAGTCTAAAATACTTGTGAAAGTCAGTTTAAATTATTTATATTTAATTGCATTAAATTTCTTATTTATTACTGTTTAGTGTTATATTTGCTTATTTATTCTCTGTTTTTCAATGGTGAAAAAATTCTTAATAAAATTTTTAAACTAAATAGCTAATTTATAAAAGTTTTCAATAGTTTGAATGAGTGGTTTTTATTTAAGTCTATGTTTAATGCATATAATATCAGTCTTTTATATAGAAAAAATAAAGCAAGTTTAACAAGTTTTTATTTTGGCAAAAATTGTTACATTCAAGAACTCTTATAAAATGGCCGATCGATTAAAACTAGATTTATTCTAATTGGAATAAATTCATTGTTATGAAAAAACTATTAAAAACTGATTTTACATGTATGCTCATTCAAAAAATTTTTTAATAGTTTTTCGTCACTAAATGCAATATTTTATATTGCATTAGCTCAAATATGTTTATATCTTAAAAACCACATTAAAGAGCATTTAATTACATCACCGAAATAATAAGTTTTATATGTAACTAATGAAATAAGCTGACCAGATTGAACAGGAAAACTGGCTACTCTGTCGCTTTCAGAACCTTTCTAGTACAAGACGATTCTACTCAACTCATAACACATATGCCACTCTGGAAAATAGAAATAAAAAATAAGTTTATGTATGGATGAATTTATATTTGTATGCATTTCATTATAAAATCAAGATAATATATATTTTAAAATATAATTTTAAAGTTTTCTGTATTCATAGCAATTAAAGCTTGAATGAATCAAATAGATTGACTGTTAATCTAATGTTAAAACAATTCAAACGGTAAGAAAAGTGGACAACAAAATGTTTGCCAAAAACCTTCACTTTCGTATGATGGATGCTTCGCTGAACAAACAGTAAATGAAAAGCTGTTGTGTAAAAATTTATTAACTATATCTTATCGTGATTTTTTGGCACCGCCGCAGGTCAAATTAACAGAAAAGTGAATTATGTAAGAATGTGAGAATAAACTACGAACTGGCTTGGCAAATAGAAAAATATGGAAATCAAAACATAATTTCAAGTTGCAAGTATATTCTTATGAAAGGTTTATTGAGTAAAATTTATACGTAACAATTTCTCGATTGTAGAAAAAAATAGTTTCATTTTATGCGATAGTGTAGAATTATTTTTATTTATATTTATTAACTCATTTTATTTATATTCAATTTGTTTTCTGATTATTTATTTATTTATTTTTGTGAAGATTTTTTAAATCTTTTGTTTAAAAAACAAAAGAAAAAGAAGAAGAAAAAACACTTTCTATTTTGACATTCAAAAAGAATACAATGATGATGATTAGTTCATTTTAATTTTCTATATGATCATGAAAAAAGAATATTAATTCCCTTCTCGAAATTAATCAGGAAATATGTACGATTTTTATTCTTTTTGTATACAAAAACAGGAAATATTCTATAAATGTCCATTTTTGGGATCTTCAAAAAGGATTATTCGAATTCCTACAAAATTATAATAAATCGTTTATTAATAAATAAATGAAGACTTTGAACAGTTTATGTTCATTAAATAATCACCATTGTTGTTTTAATGTTTTTTTTTTATTCCCAAAAAAATTTTTATGAAGAAGACTGAAAAAATTATTTATCAGGAGATTTTATTTTAGCCGTGTAGAATTAACGACGAATTTATGACTGATTAGATTATTCTCATTTTGCAGTCATTCCGTCTTGAATTCCGATTCATTTCATTCCAGTTTAAAAACCAATTTTTTTTATTACTTTAATCAAAATTTCCAAATTCAGATTCACTTACCTGTCGAAATTGAAAATTATTTTAAGTACTTCGCAGTCTTACTTTCTAATCGATATATCATTTTCCTTGAGCATATAATTACTGAATCAAATCTTACATTTCGAAATTTAAAGCTCTTCTGTCTGGAATATAATTAAGCTTTAAAATTAAAATATCGTTTGCTGTTATGTAGGAGGAGAAAAAAAAATGGAAAACGATAAATTCTGACATGAGTGGGATGTATTATTCTTTTTTACTAAATGAAAATAGATTTTTCGCTGGTGAAGAAATTTAAGCTTTTTTTGGAAAAAAGCAGAAATATTCGCTTTTAAAGCTTCGATTTCCTAGATAATTTCTCTTCCACGAAGCCTTTTTTTTTTTTTTTTCTTTCGTGCGGAGTAGTAGTTAATGATTTGGTAAGAAATCAAATTACTGCTCAAGAAATCTGAACCAGTCTTGTTGCTTAATCCTATTTTCTTCTGCTAAGAAAATCACCGCCACTAGAATCATGTGATCTCAAATTGGATGGAAGATATAAAAGACGTTTTTACTGTCAGTCGTTGGGTTGGAATTTACCGTTGAAAGATTTTTAAGCATGTGGACAGATATTTATGGCGACGGTGTCACCGCCCCGATAAAATGAGGATTCAAAACTTCCCACACTTACGAGCAGAAAATTATTAAAATAAATGGCAATTGAAGGAATGACTGAATATGATGATTCGCGCATTACCAACGTATTAAGCGCTTATTTTTTGATTTTATAAAAAGTATAGTTTTTTTAACTAAGCTGTCGCTTAGAGAGTTTTTTTTAACGTAACTATTTATAAAATTTAAAACCACTTTTTTTTTTTTTATGCTTGAGGAAATTTGAAATATTGCTAGCCGGCTGTTTGAAAACTGAATTATTTATGTACTAGCCGCCTTTGGCGACCAGCCGGTTCGCCAATCTTAATGTTCGTTAAAATTTTAATAATTAAATATTTTATGCAATTTCTACTTTAATAGCTTCTTCATCAAAATATTTTAAAACTTCACATTTTGATCATCATATAATTCATTCATAATATTATAAAGGCCTTCAGTCATAACGTAATATGTATCTCTCTCATTTTCTGTTAGCACCCGTAGAATTTATGCTTTAAATTAAAGTGGAAAGAATTTATTTTCAATCAATATAATAATATTTTTTACTGAAACAAAGCATTTTTTTATAATCTGATTACTGAAAATAGAGTCACTCAGCGTTTAAACTTTATGGGCACTAAAGAATATCTTTTTAAATTTATGTAATATCTCAAGAGTTGGTCAGCAAAATTTTCTTAGATTCATTATGAGCAGATCGATTCATTAACAATGTTTAAATTTAAATGCATCAAACACTAAGAAAATAAAACGAATCGTTTAAAATAAACGGTTGAAAACGGTAGAATTTATGCTTTAAATTAAAGTGGAAAGAATTTATCTTCAATTAATATAATAATATTTTTTACTGAAACAAAGCATTTTTTTATAATCTGATTACTGAAAATAGAGTCACTCAGCGTTTAAAATTTATGGGCACTAAAGAATATCTTTTTTAATTTATGTAATATCTCAAGAGTTGGTCAACAAAGATTCATTATGAGCAGATCGATTAATTAACAATGTTTAAATTTAAATGCATCAAACACTAAGAAAATAAAACGAATCTTTTAAAATAAACGGTTGAAAACAGGTTTTAAAAAAACTACTTAAAAAACGATGTACTTAAAACTATAAGCATATACAAAAAATATATAACTAACATAAATACAATTTACTTACAAAAGCATGCAACTAACCCAAAAATAATTTAAATCATCCATTGATAACGTTGTCATGGCAACAATCAGAACAGAATGCGCATGCATGAATTTTCTTCGCCGGTTACGTAACGCAAATACGTGATTTTTTTTCTACGCCAGTTGAGGTAACGCTATGCGGATTAGAAATTTTTAATTTCCTTTATTCTGTTTTATTTTAATTCAAAAGTACTTCAGAATGAATCTGAAAGATTGATTCATTAACAATGTTTAATTTTAAATGCATCAAACATTAAGAAAATAAACAGAACCGATTGAAATAATCCGCCGAAAAATTTTAACCCTAGCCTCATTACTGTTGGGAGAAAAAAAAACTGAAGCCTTTCTCGTTTGGCGCTGGGGATAATGGAAGATTTTTTTGGCGAAAAAGTTGGCGGTGGGGAAAATGGAAGATTTTTTTGGCGGGAAAGTTAGTTTTTAATTAATAATTAAAATTCTAATTAAAAATTCGAAAAAAGAAACCCCAGGTGCACATTCCCAACCTCCAAGGTATACATGTACCAACTTTGGTAGCTGTATGTCAAGCGGTCTGGCCTGTAGAGCCCCAACACACACACACACACACACACACACACACACATTGAGCTTTATTATAAGTATAGATAATAGATATGCAAATAAGTGAACGAGTCAAAAGAGCAGAAAAATCATTTAATGTGTTCTTGTTGCTTTAAAATGTCATAATGGCGACTAAATGGCAAAAAGGGTTGAGGTGTCCTGAGAGCAGTGGTAGTGATGCTATCACCCTCAAGGGTAAAATATTCCGAGAATGCGAAAACGTAATGCAATGTTCCGGACGGTATTTGCAATTGCTAAATACGCTTCGTTGCGTCACTGTCTCTAACTAAACTCACTGCACTTAAACTTAACAAAAAGTTCCTGTTTATCTGAAAATCCTGATAAAGGGTTTAATTTTGTTTACAGTCGCAATATTCTCTAATTTTTCATCAAAAATCACTATCAATTTTTTTTCCTGGTCCTCAAAATGCCTTATTCTGTTCCGAGCTTTAAACAGAGCTGAATGTAAAAAATTGCGCTAGTTGTTTTATGCCTGTGGGATTTTAAACCTAGTAGAATACGTAATTTCTGAATATTTTGCTAGAAATCTAGGTATTTATTAATTAACGATGAAGGATTGGCGATTCTTTGGCGATAATCAAGGTAAGTTTCATACGTAAATCCCATAACGATATAATCGAATGAAATTTTCTAAAATAATGTTATTTTTCCCCCTGTAAACTATATAAACAGCAAACAAATGCTGTTTTCTTCTCGTAAGATTCATAAGGTTGCAATTCCAATTTGATTTGGGGCTACATTTGGCGAGTTTTGGCTGTTTCACCGGTAATTAATAAATACTAAAATCTAGTCTTTATATTTCAACGTAGAAAAGTGTGAAATTTAATGAATGTCCACGTGATGTTTGTTTGATGATTGAGTCAATTTTATGTTGGACTCAGTTGCGTTTCTGACAGTTGTGAAAAGTAGTTTCGTCATAGCTCATCGTAATACAAAGCTTGATTGTTAGATGATATTATGTTTTATTATTTGATATTCATCCTCATGGGATTCATTTCATCGGAAAATGTCCACAAAATAACTGCAGTATTTTATGAAATAATTGATTTATAGTCTTTATAGGTAGCGGATGTTTTTAAAATTCAATCCTTATGGATACGAATATGAAGGGCATTCGTGCTAATTGTGGTACAGTGACTGATTTTTAAACTGTTAGTTACAGGCATATCCTTCCAGTTGGAAAAATGCACTAAATACCGTAAAAAATTATTTCTACGTAAATTAATCTACGTAAAAAATGGTTTTCTACGTAGATTAACACATCCACAGGGGGGGGGGGACACTTTTGTAATTTTTTTTATTGATACGTATAACCGTCATTTGTATTTATTGACGGGATAAATATTATAATAATAACCGATGGGGTAACTGATATAACCACACAGTTTTTGAATGATTTAAGGTAAAAAAATAAATGAAAGAAATCACTCCCCAACCCGAAATGTACATATTTATATAATCCGCCGATCCTGGTTATAGTTTGTAAAATATTCCTAACATGCAGAATTTTAAAGTTCAGTTGAAAGTTCAGTTCGGGATGAAATTTAGTATAAAGGTAGTATACATTTAGAATGTTCACTCACGAAAATAGTAAGGATCAGGGACCAGTAAATTTCGAGAAAATGGCTCTCGAATTTTCTGCATCGCTTATGTACTAATAATGTGTTGCTGTTGGCGAAGCGCGAATAGTATAGTGTTAAGGCATTGGCGAAGCTTTCAGGAGACCCGTGTTCAATCCTGGGATAACATGTTCTGCTTTTTTTTTTTTTTTTTTTCTAATTTATTTCGTGAATAACAATTTATTTGTAATTTAACAATTTACAAACAGTTTTAATTAACATGTTTTCATTTTTTATACAAAAATAAATATTTATTCTCTTAATTCTTGGATTATAATTTAATTTTTAGAAGAAAAATAATTATAAATAAGAATACATTTTTTTTAAATATTCATAATTACTTAAATTAAATTAACAATCGGAAAATGGTTTCAATTAATATGATACTCATTTTTATACGGAAAAAATAAATGTATTTTCTCTTAATCCATAAGTTATAACTTATTTTTTTAAAGAAAAATAATTGTGTTCATATATATTGTTCTTGAATTGTAACTATAATTTAATTTTCAAGTGTTAAAATAATTATAAATCTAATTATAGCTATAAAAATATTTGAAAATAACTATTTTTGTCTTAAAATCATTAAAAGTTTTAAATTTTTGGATTTTAATAAATATAAATTACTTATTGAAACTCAACGAAGTTATATTTATATCGGGAATTAAAGAGAGCAGCGGAAATAAATGAAATTACATCGGCAAACATTCAAAATGTTAATAATATAAAAGAAAAAGTAGAAAGCAGGTGTTACTAAAAAAAATGAATAGGCAGATGGTTTAAAATTTTGAGTAACATACGATATGCTTTGTGCGCTGCCCAATTTTCTGAAGAAAAGATAATATTTTTTAAAGGTGAATAAAATTAGGTTTTTTTTTTTTTTTTTGTCGATTCCTTTAAGATTTTACTTGTGGATAACCATTATTTATGAATTTTGCAAGATTTCAATATATATCTAACTTGTATGAAATGTTTTTACGATAATTACCATTCTGTTTCTTGTATGTAATAAAAAAATGAATGAAACATGTTTGTGATGTTAGTAATTTAATTATCATTTAAGTTATATATATAATTATTTTCCTGCTTAAAAATAAAATTATAATTAAAGTATTTATTTTTGAGAAAAATTTATTTTTTAAACATTTGTTTTTGTTGTTAAAAGAGTTACATATTAATTAAAACTGTCTTAATTTTATTTAAATACTTTAAAAAAAACGCGTTCATATCTTAAATTTTTCTTAAAATTATAATTCAGGTATGAAGTGAAAAGACATTTATTTTTCTATATAAATATAGTATATTAATTGAAACCATCATCAAAATGTTAATTTAATTTAATTAATTTTGAATATTTAAAAAATGCATCCACATTTTTAATTATTTTCTTCTAAAAATTTAACTGTAATCCAAGAATTACGAGAATAAATATTTATTTTTTGCATAAAATAAATTTAAGAAAAACATATTAATTAAAACTGTTTGTAAACTGTTAAATTAATTTGTAAATTATTAAATTAATCGGCAACAGTGACACCATATTAGTATATAAGCTATGCAGAAAGTTTGAGGGCCATTTTCTCCAAATTGACCGGCCATTGCACTTTAATATTTTCATGAGTAAACATTCTATATGTATACTACCATTATACTAAATCTCATCCCGAACTGAATGATTGAACCCAGTGATTTTTTTAAATCAGTGTCAAGAATATTTTACCATATATGATTGATAGGACTAATTGATAGATTGGTTGGATTGAAATATTATATGAATTCAAATAACTTAAATTAAAATCATGTTGTTTAGAGCCCTTTTCTACCTAATAGAATGTGATCGGAAAAGCTGATCGATTTATATATTAGTAGAGTATTTTTTTCGTTTCGGAGATTATTTGTTTGACCACGATTACATAACGAACGCTAACCGAGTATTTTACTCCTCAACAACATGAATAAATTGTGTTTATTAACTTTTTAGAAAAACAGTTTCGAATTTTTGAAAAACATTTTCAAATATCAAATAACTCTTTTAATAAAATACAAAACAGATATAAGATAGGATTTTTCAAAACTACTTTTACTTTACTTTTTTTTTTCCCAAAACAAAATTTATTTTTGAGTTTTATTTTTTTGTGCCATATTACAAATTCTTGGTAGGAGCTAATCGATATTTGATAACGGGAAAAAAAAAGAAAGATTTTGCTCGAAAATAAAACTGTTGAAATGGTTTTCATTTTGTTGATTTAGTTTCTTTCAGGAATTCATATGTATATAGATTTCGGCGATCTGTTTACTGTGCAGAAAATTTGAATAGTTTGTTTTTTTTAGAAACTTTTTACTTGTTATTGTTGGTTTACAGTTTTATTTAATTTTCTTGTGTGTGAAAAACTTGAATGTTGTATACCTTTTCATCCTTGTTTTTATGTTTTGTTTGCGATTCAGTTTTCCTTCTTTTTATTTACTGAATATGAAATGAATAGATTGAATAAAAATAGTGTCTTTTGATAACTTAAATTGTTATTCACTATTGGTGTTTTATCTTGGTTTTGAAGAAATTTATTTTGACTTTTCTTTGCATTTTTGATAAACAAGTTTTTTTTTAATGCAGGGGGAAAGGAGGGGAAAAATTAGAGGCAAACGATTTTCTTTTTTTTTTCCTTTTATTTGCCTAATTTATTTAGAAAGAATGTTTTTTTATTGTCATTTTGCATAGCAATATTAAATCTTTAATTTTCTGTGAAAAAAAAATCAAATCGAAGATTTTTTTTTCTGCCCATTGCAATAAAAAGACGGGGTAATTATTTTTTGGTTTCTGTGTTGCACATTATAAATTAATAATTTTACGAATGAGATTACTGTGGTAAATTGAGTATCTGGGAAACACCTGATTTGAAAACCATTATTATTAATCGAAACTGTGATTTGCTAGTGTAAAATTAACACTCTAAAATTCAAACGAACGTGCTTTATGAGGTTCGTTTCCGTAATATTCCTTATTGGTTTGATTAATCACCAGTCACTTCAACGACTGTGCAAATGCCGGCTATTAGGCATTGATTATTTTGCGATCGAAAATGATGAAATCATTAGAGCTTGTTTATATTATCTTCATTTTGAATTCTACGAACTGAATCTTAGAATATCGCATCGTATTTGGAGAATCACGACAATTTTAGTAATGCTTTGTACCGGATTGAAAATTTATTAACCTATAACCTAGAATGCATAATTACATGTAAATTATTCATGATGTTCTGGAATTTTGATGTTTCTTCAACAAAGCTCTGATTTGCTAGTTTCATTTTAACACACTGATTAATATTAAGGTTCATTTCTCTTATTGGCTTCGTTAATCGTCAGTTACATTTACGTTTTCGCAATGCCTTCTATTAGATGATCATTATCTCACGATCGAAAATGGCAAAGGTCTTATAATTTTATCATTATATATGTAATATTTTAAAATTTAATTTAAAACTAATTAATTTCCTAATTGTTATCAATTTAACCTGTATTAACTTCATTCTAAGATGCTATCTTCATTTCGTGATCCAATTCTCGCTTTTTTTTAAAAAAAAATTATTTTTAACACGCGTTGTATAAAACTGCTGTCTTCTTCATTTTCTCATGCTCCAAGTGAAGATATAAAAATCCGTAATGCTTACAACATTCTTTTAAAGATGTTTAAGATTCCCTTATCTAAATCGACAAGTTTCAAAGAAATCCCCGCCGGCGTCCTGGCATAGGGGTAGCGCGTCTTTCCCGTCATCTGGGCGTCCCGGTTTGGGCATGGTTGTTCTTCCGTTGTTCTATCTGTGAGATGTGTGAATGTGCCCTCCTGTAAAAAGGGGTTGTGCAAGCGAATGAGTGATGCGTGAGTAGCAAAGTCGTACTCTTGGCCCTAGTTGGCGCTACTATAAAAACAAGGCACGTTCCCCCTCCGGCTTAAATCGCTGTCTTTGTAACAGCGGGCTTGTCCGTGGCAAGTGCCATAAGAAACAACAACAACAACAAAGGAATCCCTATGAAAATCTCATAATAAAGTCATGGAAGGGAAGAATTTCGCTCTTGTGTCGCGATGTAGACCGACGCATCGCTTAATCTTTTTATGAAAATTATGCATCTCATGGTAAAATAAATTGAAGTTGAAAATTTGAAAAGTCCCCCCCCCCCTTTTCGATCACGCACCTGCCAAAATATTTTTATATATTTAATATACGCATCATAAATGTTAAAAAAAAAAAAAGGACGTGATGTGAATTGATAGATAAATTCAGATATTTGATGAATCATGACTTTTACAGTGGTGTTAGCAATGTCTTTATTTCAGATTGAATTTTTTTTATCCTCTAATCCATTATGCTTAGTTATAAATCATCCTTGATGTAATAAATGATCCTTGATGATCCTATGAAATCATCATAGTTATAAATCGTCCTTGATGACAGAAAATTTGTTTATACATTCAAGTTCCGATTTGTTTTATTTAACACATTGAAATTCAAACGAACAAGTTTGCAAATTTCCTTTCCGGCTGCCAGTTACTTGATTTATCGTTAAAGTAACTGACAACCTTGTTTGCTTGGTTAGTTGCGAATTGCTTTAAAAATTTCACCTTCTATTAGATTAAACACTAGGTAATTCATGATCAGAAGAAATGCTTGAGGCATTAGTCCTTATTTGTATAATCTTCTTTACAGATACGGCAAATCGATATCATGTGAACTGATAGATTCATTTAGCATGCTTTAAGATATGTGAAGAACATGACTCTCACAATAATGTTAGCTTCTTTTATTTTCTCGTATAGAGAAAGTGTAGTAATGGTCAAAAAATTCAAGCTCGAGAATTTTATGAATTTCCATATTTTACACCTCCCTGAGAGGGCTGCGGTCGCCTGGTGGTAAGGTCTCGACTTCAGAACCGGAGGGTTTCAGATTCGAGACCCGATTCTACCGAAGAACCGTCGTGTAAGGGGGTCTGTTGCACGTTAAATCCGTCCTGACCAAACGTCCTCCAGCTGGTGTGGTATGGTGTGGAGAAAGGGTTGCCAGCTCAGGTGTCGTCCCCGTCATCTGACCGCTGTTCAAAATGACGAGGTCCGTCCCAAAATAGCCCTAGTGTTGCTTCAAACAGGACGTTAATATAACTAAACTCAACTAAACCTCCCTCAGATTGAAAAACACATTTTTGGAAAATGTCTATCCGTGTGTCTGTGGCAACGATAATTCAGAAAGGCTTTCAGCTAGACGGTTGAAAATTGATATGCGATCTTTGAACCAAATTTGCAGATTTCTATTAAAATTTAAGTAAAATGCGTTCAGAGGAAGTCCGGCTGTCTGGTTGTTCGAATATAAGTTAACACGATAATTACAAAACGAAGAGAGCTAGATAGATAAAATTCAGTGCACAGATTTAACATCTATAGTATAGACATCTATCAAATTTTGAGCCAAATCCAATAAGGGTTGACTGTCTGTCGGTCCGTACTTTCAGAAACAAGTAAGCATGATAACTCAAAGTCACAATGACTTAAAAATATCAAATTTGGTATGAGAATTTTGACTACACGTCCAGTTTTAGCATTACCGCATGCCAGGGTTTAATCGCCAAATATCTCGCCAAGGAAGACTTGATAGATTCAGCAAAGATGCTAAATTCACGCCAAAAGTTAATATTTTGTAATTATTGTAGCCATTGCCATTTAAGGCGTTCTCTGGCATGACAGGTGTATTAGAGATTATGCGAGAAAATTGTGAAGAGATGGTTTTTTTTTTTTTTTTTTTGACGTGTCACCCAGAACTGGACAAACTTTTTTTTAGGTTTGATTTTTAATAAAAGAAGAAATTTAGTTATCAAATATAATTTATTATAAAACTATGAGTTATAACTTTTTAACTGAGCTATAATTCGCTCTACATATAAAGTAGCTTATAAAGCTATTAAGTTCCTACGGTATTATTAAATCCTTTGGAGCATAGTGGCTTTATTTGAGCCCACCAACCGTTCCATTTTTTTCTCAGCCGTTTATGTTGTTAAGATGTGCCACAGTAAAAAAAGTAATAAATTGTCATTTTCATTTCCTTATCATGTCTGATTTAATTTAATCGATTTTCACCCGAAATTCAATAGCTTTATATTCTGTGCCTCAAAGGGTTAAAAATCTGCAGGGAATCTGTTTAGTTTAGTTATATTAACGTCCCATTTTAAAGCTACATTTTGTTTGTTTTGGAACGGACCTCGTAATTTTGAACCGCGGTCAGATGACGAGGACGGTACCTGACCTGACACTCCCCTCTCCTAACTTCCACATCACACCAGCAGGGGGACGTTTGACCCCGACGGATTTAACGTGCGCCAGACCCGCTTACACGACGGTCTCGAACCTGAAACCCTCGGGTTCCAAAGTCGAGACCTTATCACCAAGCCACCGCGGCTCCTGGAGCGAATTGGATAGAACTTCTAAGCAAATGGACTGCATCTAAGCCCTGGGCCATAGTAGTGCTTATTGCTCTAACCAGATATGCTTCAGATATATTTCTACTTTATATATATTTTAGTGGCTATAGTAACTGATGTTTTGGTCATAGGTTTTTTATTTTATGCTACAATTTTACTGTTTTATCTATTACAATTTTACTGTTTACCGTTTTATCTATTGCGATTTTACTGTTTACTGTTTTATCTATTACAATTTTACCGTTTACTATTTTATGCTATTGTACCATTATATATATTGTTTAGAGCTTTTTTTTCTTATTATTATTTGGTTATGCTAGTTTCATAACAAACTTTTCAAAGCATTGTAAGAACTCTGGAACACTCTGTACATAATCAGTTCACCGATAGCGTATCAAAATTTCAAAGGTAATTCATCGCAGATGGCCATAATTTATTGATTGGTGCAACACCCTGGAATTTCATCAAACATATTATATAAGGTTCATTTTCAGTGGCGTATTCCATTTTATCTTGACAGCTCGTCAAGTATTTTAACAGCTACGGAAATGCCTTCTATTAGGCGTTGGTTGTCTCTGGATCGATACTGAGGGAAGCATTAGAGCTCGAAGCTGTTATCTGTTTATATAGTGCGCATTATGGGCCTGACAACTGATGTGATGTGAAGTGGAAGATTCATTTAGTGTGTCATGAGATATTTGGAAAATCATAACTCTTCATAACGGTGAAAACAATTTTTACGGTAAAATGAAACATTTTTTTTTTATTGTTATATTCTATTGTGCCTTTGCATATGGGAACTTTTTCTGGTGTACAAGTCACATCTCAAATGAGGTATTGTAACAATTTTGACATTTTATTTGTGTAAATGGGAAAGTTTACATAATTTTTTAATAGAAAATATGTTCTGTTTGTGCCCCAGTTGGATTATATAGTAAACTTTCTTTTAGTTGATCTCTGATTCATTCTTTAATGCCATTTGCAAATATTGTATACATAAATGTTTTGTCGCATAAAATATTTTGGAAAAATATGTGTACTAAAAAATAATTTTGCGGAAAAAAAATCGGCAAAGAATGATATTTGAGATGCTTTAACATCAATTGGGATATGATTTTCTCGTCTATGAAAGCTGATTTCCGAATCATTGAACTGTTTTTAAAAATAGCTGTACTTTTCTTTCTAATAAAATCATATACTAAAAAAATTGTTTTCTTTGAAAATTTAATGTATAATTGAATTATGTTTTATGATTATGCCAATTTTAGTTCTGTATAATTCAATATTCACTTGATTTGCAATCATTTATTTTAAACTGCTAAGCTATATAAATTCGATTTGTTTCGCACTGGTTGTTTATGTTATATCATCTGTGTTTCTACAAACATCCATGTTAAGCTGACATTTCAAATAGTCTATATTTATAGTGATGAGTGCTTATTAATCTTTTTAATGCAAATCTTTCTCTAATTTTGGCTCACTTGCTCGTTAAGATAAGAGGAAGGTCAATGCAAAAAATTCAGAAATTAAAAGAAGAATCAATTAAATAAAATGAATATCTGCAATAATTTTTATAATGAATTATAAAATCTTATTTATCTGCATTAAAAAGATTCGCATATCTTATTTATCGCATATTCATTTAGCATTAATTTCGGAATGCTAAATGAATATGCAAAAAATTCAGAAGAAGAATCAATTAAATAAAATGAAATTAGTTTTCGATATTTTGCCATATTTCTTCGAAAAATATTATCTCAAAAAATTTCTGAACCACCTTAAAGTACAAAAAAAGAATTATAGTTTTAATTATAGCATTTATATATATATATATATATATTTCAGTTTTATTCACTGTTTGTAACAATGTGTTTTTGATTTTCCATTATTACACCGAAATTCAAGCCATTTGCATTGTTCCATCAAACTATTCAATCACGTTATTTTGCAAGTGTTAAAATTAAGATCTATAAAAAAGACTGCTTTATTTGAACAGTTATCCGAAATACGATTTTTACTTTCGATTTCATTTCGTAATATATATTACGGTAAGTCTGATTAATCCATTGATTATGTATAATTACTGATGATTATTTATAATCATCACTAACCTTAATAATTATGAATTATCACCCTAATTATACATAATCACTAGTTTATTACATTTACCGTAACATGTACGTATTTTAATTTGCATACGTAGTAACTTATAGCAGACTCATTCCATTTAGATTTTCCGTCTGACAAATTAAGAGAGTGAAATTTTAAATGAATGTATTACATATTCATCCTTTGCAGTCGGAAAGATAATTCGATGCTTAATTATTTGCTTAATACATGGGCCTGTTTATTACAGCAAAAAATAAATACATGCAACTGCTTTAAGTTGAGTTTCTTCGAAAAATCAATCTACTTCATTTTAACATTCTGTATTCTATTTTTAATAATTAAAATTTAAAAAATAAATAAAATGTCAATGTTGCATAGTTTTGAATGGTGGCAAAGTTGAAACCAAAATTTGGCACAGAACAACGATTGCATTCACAAAATCACATACCAAATTTGGTATATTTAAGCGAAGACATTCGAGTGAAAGAGTTAATACTTTAACAGCCTAAAAGAATCTATATTCCTAGCAGACCAACTGTTCGCCAAAGGCAGCTTGTGTTTAATTTTAAAAAAAACAACATAAAAATTGACTTCTAAGTGTCTACTTCAGTTATATGCCTATGAATTCAGAAGCGGCTTTAAAATTATATTCTTTTTATTGAATAAAGCAATTAGGTCACGTTTAAAAATTATTATTAAATTACGGTTTTCATAAAATACATGATGGTTTAATGACAATGCCTCGTATTAGGGTAAATATATGCTTGTAGTTAATTATTTCTGTTTCTCATAATGGCATCTGATATTTAATGATTTTTTTTTTGATAAATTTTAATTTTAAAAAAATTATATATAAATTTTCAATTTATACTATTCTTTATTGTTATTGAATGCGTTTTTTTTCTGTTACGATTTTATAAGCTACTAGCCGCCTTTGGCGACCAGCCGGTTCGCCAATATTACCGTTCGCTACAATTTTCAATTAAATATTTGAAGTAACTGGTCTCTTAATAGATTCTCAAACAAAACATTTTTAATCTTCAAATTTTGACAGTCATACCAAGCTTATACTGTTGTTCAGATCGTTTCGTTCAATTTACTATATATATTTTCCTAATTTGTTGTCATTTCCGGTAAAATTTCAACTTTAATTTAAAGTGGAAATGATGAAATTGCAATTAATATAAAGATATTTTTTAATAAAACCAAGCGTTTTATTTTATTTATCATCTTTATTGTTATTTATTTATTTATTATTATTATTATTGAATATGAGTATTGCAAACAGAATCGCTCGGTATTTAAGTCTTATGTGAACTACAAAATATTTTTCATAATTTATGTAGTGTCTCAAACAATAATTCAACAAAAATTTCTCAGATTCAGCATAAAATTCAGTTTTTAGTTTTGCTTTCAAAAGGATTGAAATGAAATCAATAATAATATTTTGTTCCGGCCTATAAATATATTTCAAAAATTATGAAGTCTAAATTTTATGCAGTTAGGTATCATATTCTGAGAAATACTCTGGACACACCAAATTTTAAATAAATGAATGAATGTTTCTATTTTCCACGATCAACTAAGACTTATTTATGAAGTTTTGAATGTTAAAAATTTAGAAAAACTCGACATTTTAATAATCTTAGGCCAATTAATCTTGAGAAACCTGCGCGCTGATTGGTGTGTTTTCTTTGAAGCGATCGATGGAAAAATCTAAAATTATCCTTTTTTTTATTGAATAGCGATATTCAAATTTTCATAAATCAGTCAGTTTAAATGATTGATTTAGTTTATTGGAAATTAACTCTTTTTATTTAAAATATTAGTGTTTCAAGAACATTTTGTTATTCGTGATTTCCACAGCAGAAGCTTTATGTAAAATCAAAAATTCGTTATTTGTTAGAGCATTTATTGAATCAAGTTACATAAAATATAATCATTTTCCATTTAGACCATTTTAGCAGATCTGTGTCTTACTAAAGGTTTACAAATTAGCTGTGAGGCCCTGATTTGAATGGATATCCTGTTCATATTAAACAAAACTTGCCTTATAATAAAACTGATTATATTGGATTAATAATATAGAGAGTATAAAAGATCATAAAATAATTTTTCTTGAATTTATTTTTTAGAAAAAATAATATTTCATATTTGTTTCATTTCCTATAGACACTTGCCGAAAATTATATTTTTGCAGATTTCATTTCCAAAAAGATTTAATTTATTTTTAGTTGGAGCTTTAATCAATGTGATGGCAACACTTTGAAAAAAGCTAATTTTTTCCCATGAATGCGAAACGTGCTCGTGCAGCTTAAATTTTATTTTTATTTTGTACGAAAAAAATTGTTGAAAAATATAGTTGAAATATTTATTTGAAAATTCATTAAAAATAGAAATTTAATTTTAAGGTTAAAACATTGGTATCATTTAAAATATAAATTTTTTGATCTTTAACTTCATGTAAAAATCTTTTTTGTGCGGTAATATTTTCGGAAGTTATAGCAGAAAAGCGCCAAAATTTCGCTAAATTTTTAAATAAATAAAATTCTAATTAAAAATTCGAAAAAATAACCCCCAGGTGCACATTCCCTGCTTCCAAGGGTATACACGTGCCAAATTTGGTAGCTGTAGGTTGAATGGTCTGGCCTGTAGAGCGCCAACACACACACACACACACACACACACACACACACACACACACATTGAGCTTTATTATAAGTATATAGATATATAGATTAATTTAACATCGATCTCGGATGTTGCATTGGAAAATAAATATTGATCATTTAATACCTCTAACGTAGGAATATTAATGAAAATTTCCAACTCGCAGAGAAGAAATGAACATAAATTTTGTTTTAACTACTACAAGGCTGTTTAAAAGTGTAGCGCTCTTTCCTCGTCTTTTTTCAGACCTTGATGTTATATTTTGATCTGTTTTCTTTTTATCAATGTTTTATACAAAACGATGATAATATTGTCACGCACAATGTATTGCATGAATGGTTTGACATTGAAATTGACCTGTTGATGATCACTTCCTCCAAAACTTGACCTCACTAGTCATCCTTGGCTGTGATTACAGAAGAAAAAAAGTCTTTAGTTCTTTTTTGATACAAAATGATAACTTAGTGTATTGAACTTATTTCCTGTACCTGAAACCTACCTTATTTACTATAACTTCCTTTTTAAAAAAATTATACTTTGTATTCTTTTTGTTGCAATATTCAAGAAGTTTCGAATCTTTTGAAATCTGTATTTCATTTTTTTTTAATTCTCAAGAGTTGTTAATAAAAAGTTAGATACAATTATCTTACGTTGTAAATTAAATGAACGGTTTTAATTCTTTTTTATTGATTGATATGTATGTAGAGATAATTTTGTTGTTACTTTTGCAGTAAAATACTTTTGCATATTGGATTATTATACATTGATCTTGCTATTGAATTGACATGAAAAAGTTCATGTAAAGGAAAGAAAATTTTCATTCTATTGTAATAAACTCTTAACCAAACAATTGTTATAAGTAAAAAAAAAAAAAAAAAATACACAAACATATATTTTCCAAGTGAGCCATATCGTGAAACGTGAAGAGAAGGCGGTTTAATTCCATTTAATTTTAAGTAAAGGCCTATATATATAAAACGCTAGCGTACGTGACACAGAAATCAAGCTTATTACTAATTTATCGAATAGCAGCAGCCAAATATAAAATAAACTTCGTACGAATTTCAGACTGCTTCATTCATTGAATATTTTTACAGCTGCACCGGATCAAATGCTTTACTTAGCTAATGAATGGGGCTGCAAAATATTTGATGTGTTCCGGAGATAGCTCTCCATGTCACCAAAGAGAAGAAGATATAAAAGAAATCAAGAAATACACTTTGAATAAAAAGTTCAATCAGGTGCGAAAATAGGCTTAGTCATCGTCAGATAAGTAAGACAAGATTAATGTGCGGTTTCTCGCCAAGCACATCAAAATCATGCCAATCGTCCAAAAACTCTCCAAAAGTCTGTAATTTTGGCTATATATATCAAAAATGCTAACAAAAGGCATTGAAAATTGGGCCTAAGTGAATACAAACATATATTTTCCAAGTGAGCCATATCGTGAAACGTGAAGAAAAGGCGGTTTAATTCCATTTAATTTTAAGTAAAGGCCTATATATATAAAACGCTAGCGTACGTGACACAGAAATCAAGCTTATTACTAATTTATCGAATAGCAGCAGCCAAATATAAAATAAACTTCGTACGAATTTCAGACTGCTTCATTCATTGAATATTTTTACAGCTGCACCGGATCAAATGCTTTACTTAGCTAATGAATGGGGCTGCAAAATATTTGATGTGTTCCGGAGATAGCTCTCCATGTCACCAAAGAGAAGAAGATATAAAAGAAATCAAGAAATACACTTTGAATAAAAAGTTCAATCAGGTGCGAAAATAGGCTTAGTCATCGTCAGATAAGTAAGACAAGATTAATGTGCGGTTTCTCGCCAAGCACATCAAAATCATGCCAATCGTCCAAAAACTCTCCAAAAGTCTGTAATTTTGGCTATATATATCAAAAATGCTAACAAAAGGCATTGAAAATTGGGCCTAAGTGAAGATTAGTGTGCACCAGCCGATTGTTGCCAGTATTGCAACCCATCGGATCCCTCTTATAGCAACCGTACTGCTGTTTTGTTTACTACTTTTTGCAATGGTTGAGTTGTACTTAAACTACAATTACATTATGAAAAATGTTAAATTAAAAATATGAAAAAAATATCGATTAAAGATTTTACTTTTGTACTTTATTATAATTAAAATTTATTAAATAAAGAAATTTAAGCTTATAATTAAGTTATTTTCTTCTTTCTTTTTTTTAATGTGAATACGAACAGAAAATATTTATTCTTTTGCAATTTTTAATTGTCAGTATGCACTTTAAAAAAATCGTCTGCATTCTCACTTTAAAAGACAGCTGCAAATGGAATTCTTCGCAGTAATTCTTTTGGTGTTATAGCGGTTGGTTCCCTTCATAATTTGTTATGTCGGGATTATTTCGAACCTGTAGAATGGATGAAGAGTGAGTTGAATATGCATACATATAGATTTTACGAGTTGATGAAGTTAGGAAAGGATGCTTGTTTGAAATTTTGTATTGAGAATGGTTTGATATCGAACCGGCAGAATGGATGGAGGGTGAGTGGAATATATTTTTTTACAAGTTGATGAAGGTGGGAAAAGTATGTTTGTTTGAAATTTTGTATGGAGAATGTTCCGATTGCTTATTTCTCCGTTTTTTCTTTTCTCTTGGTTATGTACTGTTTCTGTTATCCACACAGTTTTTATGTTCAATGTGCTAGCGAAGCTACTAGGTTCCCGCTCCCGCTGCTAGCGAAGCCGTAGGATGTTTTTTTAAGTTAAAAAAATCCTGCCCGGTGCCTTCTATAGATGCCGAAGGCATCTATAGAAGGCACCGGGCAGAATTCCCTCTGAAATCCGTTCGTACAACATCCTTCATTCTTTCTTTTCAATTGATTATGTACAGTCCAGGTTATCCACACAGTCCTTATGTTCAATGTGCTAGTGAAGCTACTAGGTTCCCGCTCCCGCTGCTAGCGAAGCCGTAGGATGTTTTTTTAAGTTAAAAAATTCTGCCCGGTGAAAAGATGCCTTTGGCATCTGTAGAAGGCACCGGGCTGTATGAAAAAAAAAAAATACTTATCAGTAAAAAGTTCTAATTAGATGGCGGGAAATAATAACCGTAACTGTTCCTCGGAAGTATTTGTTTATTTTGTCCGCCATCTTTATTGGCGACTTGGCATTGTTGGCGCAGCTGGGTGCACACTAAAATTCACTTTTACCGAAAATTGCACTAAAAAATTATCGCGGTTATATCTGGTGTCAAATCGCTCAAAAATTTTGCAATTTACGTTAATCTTAAGTCTAGCCGTAATCTTTGACTTGCCTTCGAAAATTGATACTCATATCTTTTAAAGCAATTATCTTATAAAAATGCTTTTTTGTATTATCTTAAGTCTAAAAAAATTACCTTTTTGATTATATCAATTTCATTTTCGTACAATTTTTCATTTAACTTTAATAATATTTTTAATTCAATTTGATACCATATCTGAAACAATGTTTTTAAGGGATTCAAAACATTCAACCACCTATTTCTTTCAATCATTCAATCCGTAGTAGAATTTTCACTTCCGCTTTTATTTAATGTAAGACTTTGTTATTTGCATTAAACTGTTTTAATCGAATTCATGTGTTTTAGTCGTATCAAATTGCAATTAATATGTGTTTTTTTTTAAAGAATTTTTTGTCGTTGTTCCTATTGATAGTGTTTGAAGCATTCATTTAAAAATTGCCCTTGCAATTTTTTTTAATGATTTCCGTAAATGAAATAAATGACAGTAAAGCGTCGTTTACACGTTTCTCTTAAACACATCGTTTCATCATAAGCCCGAATTATTCAGAATCAATAAAATTGCTTCATTCATGCTCCTCAATAGCAAAGCTTGCACGCCGTTTCTCCTCTCTAAAATTCAGAAAATTTCTGTTACAGCAATAGTTTCTCTAGTGCATTCTTACTACGCTCAAAACCTTTCAAAGGAAATAATCTCCTTTTTGTCTTTGATATTTAATTAAATTAAAACGATGATAAAGAAGATATGAAGAAATTATTTCATTTTCCTTTACAGACGCAATGCAATTCATTGGAAAAAAACTACAAAATTATTTTGTTCGCCAAAACACTAGTGATTAAACATTCATAATATTGTAGTAAATACTCACAAGTAATCCGAACATCATGTGATGACTAAAGAATTTTTTAATTGAACGTCTACTTACATGTGCAGGTACTTTTCCGTTAGCCGGGCGCAATTGTGCCAATTGTCGCCAATTGTGAACCAAACGCGAATTTGGCGGAATCTTACATTATTTGGCGATTTTTCGCTTGCGCGGGGCTAACGGATAGGTACCCATGCGCATAAATTGTGTATGGAATGCATAATTCATACTTGAGTTAAGCAATGAAGATATGAAAAAATAAATAAAAATTGAATTGTTTTTAATGTTATGTAGTATTATGTAAGTACTTTGACATTATTATGTCGTAGAGAATGAAAATTAGTAACACCAAGCTTAGTAGAGCTTAAAATTTCATAGGTGTCTGCAGTATATATGTTAAATCTATGTACCGAATTTGATCTATCTAGCTCTCTTCGATATTCATTTCACTTATTTGAAATATCACGGTAACTTGTATTTAAGCAGTCGGACAGACAGACAAACAGACAGACTTCCTCTGAATAGATTTGGCTCAAAATTTGAGGTGTCTACATATTTGATGTAAAGACCTATATCAAATCTTGTCCGTCTAACTCAAAATGTTTTTGAGTTATCTTTGTTACAAGCAGACAGACAGACTGACATTTTCCAAAAATGTGTTTTTCGAGCTCAGAGAGGTTTAAAACGTAGAAACTCGTCAAAATATTGAGATCGAATATTTTTAGGGTTCTGAACTTTTTTTGTGCTTTGATAATGAGAAAGTAAAAATCAGCTTTTGCATGGGGAAAAAAAAAATAACGAGCATTCGAACTATTTATGAATTTATGCAAAATATATGAAGAGAAAATATCGTCATGGAATTCGACATCGAGATTTTAACCGATAACAATATTTCAAACCTCCTTGAGTTTGAAAGAGAAAATGAAATTATGGTCATTTGTGCATGATAATTCAAAACTGCAACGATCTGCTGGCATGAAATCTGTATTCAGAAATTGCACATTTCTGTCAAATTTTGAACGAAATCCATCTGCAGGTGATCCGCTTACTCATCCAACCATGACCTTGAGGACAAGATAATTCAAAAATGTATATGGATAAAGTTTTACGCATTGTTTTATCACTAGAATAGCAACTTTGTATCTAATTTTGGATCGAAGTCGTTAGAGGGTTGGCATTCTGTAGGTTTTTGCATTGGGTGTATAGTGTCTGATTCATGGCTAATCTATTGAAAGTCAAATTCTTACCGCTAGTGTGATGGAAAGCCTTGACTGTCTCAGATATAATTTGATCGTTATTCAAAATTAGATTCATCCCAGAATATCCTGCATGGACTTCAAAATGGGACATTCATTTTACTTTCTTCCCTTTTTTTTCCTTCTGTGTGCTTTTTCACGTTCCCTAAAGAATTTATATTTTATTTGAATCGTTTTTGCTCGTAAAGACCTCCTTAAATGAATCGATTGCATCCTAATCCGTCATCTTTCGTGTTTCTCTCATTCCGATTCATGTGTTTGAGGCTAGGCATGCAGGAAGTGTCCTTCTATGTCAACATTTGTCGTTCGTGCTGGTAACATTATCAGGCAATGGATAGCAAGTACCTCATCATCAAATTGTGGAAATATTTTTTTTTCTTTATAATTAAAACATTGTTTCTTCTACCTTCCGTGTACAAAATAATTTTTTCTCTCTCTCCTTTCTTTACGATAGAAAGACGTGTCAGGAAAAAATTATTTATAAATTTTCTTCTTAAATGCATTTGTTTGATTTTATCTATTTAATAATTACAAAAATATATATATAATTCATTTTTTTTCTCCTACACGTAATATAGAGAAAATACAGTAATCGTCCTAAAATTCGAACTCGAGATTTTGACGAATCTTCACGTTCAGAGTTCGAGAATTCTCCACTCCCTCAGTTCGAAAAATACATTTTTGGAAAATGTCAGTCTGTCTGTCTGCTTGTAACAAAGATAACTCAAAAAACGCTTAGAGCTAGACAGTTGAAATTTAGTATATGGTATTTATACCAATTTTTTAGATTTCTGTCAAATTTTGAGTAAAATCCGCTAAGGGGGAATCTGTCAGGTTGTTTGAATATATTTCCGGCTATTCTGCTAGAAGTATGAAATTTGTACGATGATGTATTCTCGTTGACAGTGCTTTTTTTTTTAAAGTTAAATTATTAATTAAATGATATACATTTTCCCATTAATTAAATTTTGATTCACTTCCACTGGTGCCATCTGGAGTAAGTTTAAGAAACAGTAGTTTCCAAGATTAAAAAAAAATCGAAAGACTTTTTTAAAATCTGTTAAGAGCCCTGTTAAAAGTATAATTTTATTAATTTTTAGACGTTTTTATTAAACTTTACTAGTTTCATGTTTGTGAAGATGGAATTCTATAATCAATTTTTGACTCATTTTTCTGATATGCTCGACTTCAGAAATTGTGTACACTCGTATATTCGATACTGTTGTGTTATATACAGTCTTGATATTTTCTAATTGAGTTAAGTTTAATTAATGATTAACTGATTTTAATTATTAGTTAATCATTAATTAAACTTAATTTTGATTTCGTACTATTGCTTCTCATTTGATTATAAACAATAGAAACAACATTGGAACGAAAAAGCAAAAAAAGGATTAAAATGAAATTTCCGCTGTTTAATTTATTAAATAGTAGGATTTTAAACGAAATAATTTATTCGTTTTAAAACCTATTTTAATTATTCATTCCAGATTTTAATATATATACATAATATCTAGGTTTAACCTAGTTCTTCCTATTTCACCTTGTAAGAATATCTGTCTAATGAAATTGTCATGAGAAGTATCAAAATGTAGAAAAAATGTATAACAGCTATTTTATTGGTCTGTGTTGGTTTCAAAAAATCTGTTCACAAATATTTAAGCAAAAAAAAATTAATGAAGCTTTTGTTGCCATTAATTAAACTGTTTTTCATTAGTAAATTTTAACAATTTTCATTAGTAAAAACATAAAAATTTCGTCCCGAGAACTCTGGGTATTTCAATTAATATTTTAATATTTATATAATTTATTTAGTTCATTAATAAATTTATGCTCTAATTTGTAATATGAATTATTCATATTGCTCATAATGACCTCAAAGGATATTTATAACGTTATAGGGCATATAAGGCTTTTAGTATAATGACCATAATCAATGTTTTATAATTAGTTTGTCAGCGAAGTTTCTCATTGCATTTAATGGCCTTTTGGCGTAGTCCTCATTTTTAATGAGTATTCGTTTTATATTATTAGATTGATCTAAATCTGACTAATGACAATTTAGCTGCACTTTTTATAATAATTATTTATTAAAAAGTTTGTTAAACTTGTAATTTAAAATATGAATTGAAATTTAGAAATTGCAGAAGCTACCATTCTTTACCTTCAAGTTTCACTTTTGCCCATGAAATGTCCTATAAATCTTACAATATATGAATCATAGTGCTAATATTTTGATATGATTTAAGTAGAATTTTTCAAGCATCAATTAATTTTTTAACATTAATATTAATATCAATTAACAGAGAAAAGAAAAAAATTCTTAATGTTATTGAATGATAAACAGCCAGATGCAAAATTATCTTAGCAATCATGCGTTATTACATTCATTTCTTTTAAAGTATTTTAATTGCCATTTTTTTCTCTTTATGTGACAAATTCTTTAAAAGTCTGATTAAAATATCCCATGTCATTTTATAACTCATAGTAGCTCCATGAACAATATATATCGTCTGCGATAAATTTCTCTTAAAACCAGGGAGAGTAGTCACCGAAACCTTCTAGCATGCTCTCAAGTGAAGATGCTATCCCTTTCTTTCCGCTCTGCATAAACATCTTGGCTTTTTTGGAAAGGCTGTGAAACACTACGAGTATTCAGATTTGCGCATTGTAGTTAAATGAACCAAATAGATGCCATTTTTTTTTTGACCAAGTGGAATCAAAATTTGATACAAACTACAATTATAATAACATATACACGGCGAGAGTTAACGTGTTTACATTCAAGCATATGTGCGGACTGGTGGACGTTTAACGCACTGACGGTTTTGGTTTAAATATCGATATGAATCTACAGATTTTATCAGTCTAGTGTTTCACGTTTTAAGTTTAATTGCACTGGGGGCGACAGACAATCTTCCTTTAAATGAATTTCATTCAAAATTTGATTAAAAAAATCTATAAATTTTGAGTAAAACACATATGCTAAAATTTCTTAAAGTGTTTGTAAGTTATTGTATTCACAGATAGGCAGATAGTCAAAGTCCAAGAATGTACTCAGAAAGACCTAAAACGTAGAAATCCATCAAAATTTCGAATTCGAATTTTTTTTAACAATTATAATGACGATTTGTATGCCTTGCATATAAAATGAAAACGGGAAGTCGATTTATTTATTTTTAAAATTCAGTAAGAATTCAAAAAAAGAAAAATTATTTAAAAAAAAATCTTTAACAATCCGTTGGATGAAGCTGTGGCTGCATTTCTATAATATTTATCAAATTTCTGTATTATTTCAAAATATGACGCCAGCCAAATAGAACATCTAAGTGAGTAGTCATTCCTCCCCCCTCCCCACCATCCCCATCACTGTTTTGAGCTGATTGTCATTTGTATTACATCTGTTACTTTCTTAAAGAAGTGAAAATGTTCAGTTTTCATATACCTACCCTATTCGTTAAGGTCTACCGCTCACTTAGCCATTTTGCGAAAGGTTACGTTATTATCGACCTCTCTGTGACCTTCATGGTAGTACACCTGTCACAGAACACTCCTTCTCGTTTCACCCTAACAGGTGAATTAATTTGCATGCTGGGTGGAAAAATGGCATCAAATGAATCATTCCAAACATCTTGTAGCTAGCTATTGTAGCAATATTAGGAAAGCACTCTTTTATTATCTTTCCAATTAGAATTGGCGTATATGAGTGTTCGCGTAAATCATTTTAGCCGGTGTTATATTTTCCTTGTTCGTAAATGAATAGTCTAATTTTTTGTTGTCATTCTTATTAAGGGTGATAAGAATTTTATAGACATTCCATTTCACTTATAACCATAACGAGGAATTGTTTTCAGAATGACGGTTGATTAAAAATAACTTTACATCTTTGCGTCTAATTGGAGAAAAAATGAAATTTCTTTATGTAATACAATAAATTTATTTGATAATAATTAGAAAAGCAATTGGTGCATTTTAATTTTGAATTGGCATTAAAAAGTGAAAAAATAATTTAATTGCATTTCATTTAATGCCTGAAGTAGCCAAAATCATGCGTATTTATAATAAATTTAATTTATCCGCATTATTAAAATTATTTTTTAACTATTTAAATTCAAAAAAGGTTTTGAGTTGCGTGGATTTCTGACATTTCCGAGCTTCTCAGCATTATTTAACTTTTCCTTATCTTAAAAATCCAATTTTAAAATCTAACATAGTGTGAAAATCATGTTTTTAAAACAAATGATTGCTTAACCCTTTCTAGGGCCGTGGGAAGTGTGATTCCCACCAAATTTATCAATCTTTGTATGAAATTATGTATTTTGGCATAAGTTCTGACAAATTTTTTTTAGTAAGTCAGAAACTTTGATGCTTCATTTCTTTATCTCAGACAAAATGATGTCTTGATTTGTTACTTAATTATTAATGAACCAAATTAATTACTTAATCAAATTAAATTTATGTAATAAGCTAAATGAATCCCTTTTCTTATTCTAATTTCAAGCCTTAAAATATTTTAACATAATATGACTAGAAAAAAATTGCCCTTTAAAGGGTTAACTAGATTTGGGTAAAATCCCTTTAACTGTATAAACATTACAAACTATTAGTGCTACAGTGAACATGTCATATTCGGATTTCTTCAATGTTTAAAAGAGCTTTTAAGTTTTTAAAAGGTGAACATCTTGGGCAAAAAATAATGAAAAAGAATGAAATTTGTATTTAAAGATACTCTTCTCCTGTCTTTCCCTTTTTTTGCCGAAAGTATATTTTATTTTATTTGCTGAAATCTTTATATATTGAATATCCATGCATTCAAAATCGTTATATATAAAACATTTTTCAAGAACCTTGGATTTTGTATTAGAAAAGCTGTTTCTATGCATAGAATAAAATTTCTATACATTGTATAAAAATGTTGCTTGATATAACAGTATAAATAACGGACGGAATAAATAAAATATAAATACTACATGCTGAATTGTTATCCTCACGGATATTTTTTAAGAAACTGAATTCATTTCGTACCATTAATCCAGTTATTATTTACGGCTACGCCTTTTTTTTTTTTTTTTTTTTTCTCGTCTGAAGAAAAAATTTGTTGAAATTTGATGATATCAAAAATAAATAAACCCGCCGGAGTGGTCTCCAAAAACCTTTCTCGCATACTCTCTAATAAACTTGTCATGCCAGAGAAGGTCATATTTTTCATTGGCGTACAATAATTATGAAATGTTAAGTTTTGGCGCGAATTTAGCGTGTCGTTCTTGGCGAGTTATTTGGCGATTAATCTCTGGAATGCAGTCAATGGTATCCGGAAACGTTTTTACTGAATCTATCATGTCATCCTTGGCGAATTGTTTTGGCGTTAATAGTATCCAAACATCGAATGTGTCTTTTAGGCACGTTTTTGTGAACCAATTGAAAAAAAATATTTAACACAAAACTACACTTATAGTTACATAATAATTTTAATTCAATGCGTTTTTTATTTATCGCCAAAATCGCATGCTGTTAGGCTCTTTCACGTCTATTTTCGGCCAATAACATGAGGCTAATAATATAGAAGTACAGTTATTTATTTGCGGCTGATAATTTATACATATAAGTTCATTTATGCAAGAAAGTTTCAGGGGGACCTGGCCCACTGGCTGTGTCTATAAAGTTTTTATATGTCCTTTCATTATAAAGAGAAAAATACTGCAGACAACATAACAAAAGGAAGCTTGAAATTGTTAATTTCAATTTCAAACAGTCATTTACAATTGTTAATTTAACGTATTTACCACAATTAGATGTGGTAAATGCGTCAAATCTTCCCATCGGGGTCAGTTTTCAATGGATCGGCCTAAATACACTATTTTTAATATTATTAGAATTTAATAGTCTTGCCTATTGATCAGTGCTATCCAAGCCTTTTTTCTTTTTTTCCCCCCTTCTTTCTTTTTTTATTGATTACTTAAATCTTTTTGCTGTTGGCAAGAGGGATTATAATTTATATTTTGATCTGGCGTCGGCATATCAAGTTACAAGAATCCCTTCCAATCTCGCCATATACACTGCATTACCTTTCTTGGCATCTATCCTGGGTTTGACACCGCTTGTGACACATCTTTTCTCTTCATCCGCGATCCCCTGCCCTTCCCCCAACATTGTTATCACGTGCTATCCAGTTTGCATCGTCCGCAGTATAAAAATTGGAAAACAAGTCGATTTCATTCAGTTTTTAGCAATAATTCCTAAATGGAAAATCGATGCATTAAACCTCCATTCAGCATTTGCATGCGATAAGAGAGAAAAAAAAATTATTGTTGTATGGAAAATGTTGTTCAAGTTTCCATTTAAGGTAGGTGACTTACATTGATTGAAAAGTCGATTTTTGGCTAAATGTCGACTATTTTTTTTATTTAATATTCTTAATTTCTGAGCAATTTTTTTATAAAACATTTCATTTTTTTTTTCATTTTGTGGGAAGTTATATTAATTTTTATATTTGCATGTAGTTATATTAATATACGTTTATATCTACATACATGCTGTCTTTAATGACTGTTTTCTCAAATTCAAAATTGTGATTAAAATATTCCTACGAAATTTTGTAAATTGAAATTTAATCCATATGTTTTATTTAAAATTCGGTAGAATGATTTCTCAGTGTGTTATGAGATTCTTGAAGTACAGAATAAGCAATCTTATTTATTTAGGAAGTTCTTATAATCGTTTTAATATTTCGAAATACGAAAAAAATTGAAAATTTCGTATTATTTAGAACTCTAATATTTAAAGATAAAATGGAAATACATTTTATTTCTTTGTTCAAGACTTGGGAAGCCCATTTCTTAAGTTATCTGTATGAATTTCAATAAATCTCTCGATAAAACTTCTAAATTATAAAATTTTTGCGTCGTATCTCTATTTAGCTGATATATTTCAATTTACTTATGGCTTTTAAGTAATATATTTTTATTTCATGGGTTTTTCTAAAAAAAATCATTTTATGTAGAAATTAAAAACTATAGCACTTTTTTTAAATTAACCTAGAATGTGGTTGCATATCTTAAATGCTTTAAATTATTAAAAGCATGTTCTATGAATGTATAGGAGTATTTTAAAATATAATTGGTAGTATTCTTTTAGGTAAAAGGACTTTTCTTATACAATAAAAAATATATATATTTATTAACTAATTAGAAATTACAATTTATTGAATAATTATAATAAAAGTAAATATATTAAAAATTCAAAAAATTCTAATACAATTAAGATTAGATTCACTTTAATGAAATTAATGAACCCAGATGACATCAGTGTCAATAGAAAATTGTAGTCAATAAATTACATAACGATAAGCTTAATAGAATTGTCACAAATTAAAGTCCAAAATGAGAAGCGAAGTTATATTATGAAAGAAAACAAAATTAAAAAATTAAAAGGTGATGCGAACTTTTAAACCAAAGAATACTAAAAACGACCGCGCTTTTGCGCATGCGTTAGGATGGGTTTAATGGGGCAAAATAAAGGCGAGACGAAAGATGAAAGAAGTAGATGTTTACATTAAAAAAAAAGAAAGAAAGAAAGAAAAAAAAAAAAAAAGAGGGAATTTCGGAAATGGGCATATTCTTCCGCATCTCCCCCCTGAGTGAGATACAATTGTCGAAAAGTGGTCGTCTCAGGATACTGAACGAACAGTATAATGTTTAATTTGACTGTTTTTTCTGAATTGATTTTAAATTATATAACTGATGGGGTAGAATAAAAAAAAAATATATTAAATATCCTGTCAATGCAAATGAGTATAAATATAAAAACTAAAACAGTGTAAAGATGTAAAATATGCTTTAGAGTATTTTTAAAACTGTTTTAAAATTATATATAAAATAATTATGGAAATAAAATTGGCATTATTGAAAAATCTTATGTTTTAATTTTAAAATCGTGTAAAACGTTTTGAAAGTATGCTTCAAAATTAAGGGATAAAAACGTTAAAATGTTGATTAATTTTTATTTAGAAATGTAGATAAAATTTAGAAAAACCGTTTTGTGAGCACCTACAAACCAAAAAGTAATTACGTTCGAAATTATGTAATTCTAGTTCTGTGTCTTATGACACATTTTATGATATTTTTTTATTGCGCCTGTCTCATGGCGCAATTTAAGATGGTGTACCTGCTTATAAGAATTCATATTAAAAACTAACTTATATTTAAAAAAAAGCAAAAAAATTATTTTTACATTACGAGTCGTAAATTCAGGAGTCGCCTTTTACGGGTGTCTCGTGAAAAAGAATTATTACCTTTACCATTATTATACGATCTTGTATCTGTCTTTGTGAGTCGAATTTGAAGAGGGTTTTTGCCCAATTCATAATCTCAATATCTTTTTTTTTTTCTAGTTCCAGTTTCCATTTTTGTTATTATTCAAACGGTTTTGACGAAATATGGATGTTAGATACGTCTGTTACGTAACTCATGGTCTTGTGATATTATATTGGTCCTTAATGGTTTCTGGAATAAAGTTATTAGACCTTTATCCATTAAGATGTAGATTTGAAATTGTCTTCAAACGAATGGATAATTGTGTTTTGAATTAGAAAACGTCTGGTTAGTTTTAGTTAGCTATATTAACATCTTGTTTTGAAGCAATATAAGAACTATTACAGGACAGCGCTGGTCATTTTTAACTGCAATCAGATGATACAAAGTGACTGTCTAAATAGCTAATGATTTACATAATTTTTCCCTTATCATGGCAATAGTTAAGTTTTTTCCTGTTTATAAAATGGTATATATTTTTGCAAGCATTGAACCACTTTGGACTGTCTGCTTTCATCCTAATGTCGCTTCTAAATATTGATTAAATCCTTAACTATGTTGTTTCCTCTACTGTCTGATTAGATTAGAACAATTTTTAATATTAATGAGTTGTTCGTATTTAGTCAGATAAAGATCCATAAATTAGTTGATGTTAAAATAGAAAGAGAATTACATTCTCAATTTTCAAAAAAAAAAAAAAAAAAAAAAAAAAAAAAAACAAATAAATAAATAAAAATAAATAATAGATGTATGCGCACACGTATTTATGGAAGTTGATCTATTTAGTAACTCGTTTTAATGTAGTGTTCTCAAATCATCATTGTAAATATGGTGGATATTATTTATTTTAAAATTAAACTTTAAAGAAAAACTGAAAGTGAACAATTAACAACGTTTTCTTATTTGTCATATATCACATTTTCATTTTCAAATGCATTTAGCATTCAACCTGAAAAAGTAAAAATTCTAAACGAACATCAAACGCACCACGAACATGAATACAAAGCATCTATTATCATATAAGAATTTTGAAAAAGCGCACAAAGTCGCTATTATTTTTGTACTAAACAATATTTTTTAACAATCCAAATTGATGTTAATATACAAAAGCGGGGCTGGTCTCCCCAAAGCTGTCTCGCATACTGTCTAATGAATCCCTTTTCTTTCATAAAATTGTGATGAGCATCTGTGGTGTACATAGTTTTGTATAATTAATTAATTATGTAAAATCGTGAACAAAACGGGTACTCGTATTTTTATTTTCTGAAATCACTATAAAATTATATCCTTCCTTTTATAGTAAAGAAAACCGATAATTGTATATCAGTCACATTGGAAAACAATAGTTACGAAAGGGCCTATTAAGCCGTGTTCCAACGACCTGCCGCCTTACAAGGGGGGAAAGCGTGCCCCATCTGAAGAATCATGGGTCGTCGAACGCGGCTTTAGAATGCGTTTTTTGCAATTTGTTGGGATGAAGCGAGTGAACTATTTTTTTCTCGCATAAGAATGGGGCCGCGGTGGCCGGCTGGTGGTAAGGTCTCGGTTTCGGAAGCGGAGGGTTTAGGTTCGAGACCCTATTCCACCGAAGAACCGTCGTGTTAGCGGGTCTGGTGCACGTTAAACGTCCGAACCAAACGTCCTGCCGCTGGTGTGGTGTAGTGTGGAGAGGGGGATGCCAGCTCAGGTGTCATCCTTATCATCTGACCGCGGTTCAAAATTACGAAGTCCATCCCAAAATAGGACTGGTGTTACTTTAAAAACGGAATGTTAATATAACTAAAACTAAACTCGCTTATATCTGTGTGATTATGCTCCTGACTTCGTTCCGGCGAATTCCTCCCGTGAACTGCCTAACATGGTGTTGTGTGCGAAACCGACAATACTTGCGTTCTTTTTCTTTTCTATGTTTAAGAAATGTGCTTCTTCAAGAATCATGCAGAGATTTATTGAAAATTAACAACTTGATTAATCACTGACATACGGTTATTATAAAAGTAACTCAAAACCAAATATAAATTTTTGACGCATTTTTTTTTTTTTTTTTTTTTTTTTCCCGACTGAATTAGGGTCGAAATTTGATTGTAGTTAGGAGATCACATACCATTTAAGTCGTTCAATTGTTGAGTTATTACTTTTACATGCATGTAAAAATGCAGACCTATAGAAGATTAACCCTTTGATAGATTTGGCCCCGAATTTGATGTGGTTTTAAATTTTAATTGCAGAAGCCGTTACATATTTTATATATTTAACACTTTACATTTTGCAGCTAACTTCCTCTGAATGGATTTTGTTCAAATTCGATAGAAATCTACAAATTTGATTTTAAGTTCATATTCTGAATTTCATCTATCTAGTTCAAATTGCTTTTGAGTTATCTTATTGACCGACAGACAGACATAGTTTCAAAAATGTGTTTATCTTTCTCAGGGAAATCAGAAATATAAAGATTCCTTAAAGTCCCCATATTTCGAAGTCCAAAAGTTACTCCGAGTTCGAAGTTACTTTCTCTTTGTATATTTCATACACCAGAAAATAAAACTAATAAATCATGAAAAGTAGAAAATTAAATTACTATCTATTTGTTTATGAATTTCGGGCAATTTTTATATAGAATTACCACATCTAAAATTGAACTAAATTTAAATTATAAGCTTAAAACGAATGTTATTCATGTACAGCAATCAAAGGATTAAAAATCTTTTCACATAAGATGTATTTCATGACTCCATGTTAATGTTTAAGGCGTTTGAAAAGTCAATAATCTGCGCGAACAATCTGGTCATTAAAAGCAGGCCATTAGATTTTGGAAATAGAGCGATTAATATCTCAAATATTTTTTTGTATTTAAACTTGTCGGAATATCTTCTGTAACAATTTCTACTGAAGCAGTGCAAACATGATGAATTTTTATATTTCAGTTCTAACGATTCATCCGAGTGTGTCCCCTCCCCTCACCCATTAACACTAAACCAATCTTCGCCAAGCTAAAATATTGACACTATTTATCACCAATTACTAAATAAGACTTTTGGCGACAGCATAGTATTAACTTAAGCCAAATATTGGCATGTTAGAGCTGGTTCCAAGCAAGCACGAAACCAATCATCACAAGCTAAAATATTGACGCCATTTATAACAACGCACTTTTGGCGACAACGTAGTGTGAATTCTAGCCAAATATTGGCAAGTTAGTGCTGGTTCCATATCCACGAAACCAATGTCTCCAATTTAAAATATTGGTGGCGGTAAGCAATTAAATATGGCCGAACATGGTAGCTAAATATTGGCATCAGACTTTGGCGTGTGAGCTCTGGTTTCCGTACTAATGCAAATCTGATCTGAAAGAGCTGTGAATTCATCGATTTCCCGATAAAAACTAGAAAGCTAAATCATGTTTTTCTAAGTGCATTTTCATTTGTCTTAGATTCTCGCCAACTTTATAAGGTTCAGGAATACTATTAAATGTACAAGAATTTAAGAGTATTTGGTGTGTTAAGAAACAGAGTGAACTGACTGACAATTTTCGATAAACTTTAATACGGCTCGGGGAATGGTTTGCTGTCGCGGAATGCTTTAATGTTACGTATTGCTTTCAGATTCCCCAAATATGTAAGCAGCAAGAGTGGTCTCCAGAAAACTTTCTCGCGTAGTTTCTAATTAAGGTGTAATTCTACTCAAAAATGAGGGATTTCAGATAGAACCGGGATGCCTTGTCTGTCGTTGGTGTGCAGTATTTAATATTTCTTAACCTTTATTGCGAATTTAACATTTTTACTCATGCTATTTTATGATTCTTGGCGAGTTTTTTTTTTTTTTTGGGGGGGGGGTGATTAATGGCATGTTTGCGTTAATGGTATCCGAAAATCGAGTTTGTGTTTTAGATGCCTTAAAGTCTGACCTAAAACTATATTTGTAGTCACAAAATCCCATATCAAATTTGATATATTTCATTGTGTTTCTGAGTTATCGCGTTGACATATTTTTGAAAATACTGACCGACAGATGGTTAACCAATTGTTCGATTTATCTCAAAATATAACAGGTGTCTACACTATAGATGTTAATTCCGTTTCTCGAATTTTATGTATTTAGTTATCTGCGCTTTGTAGTTATTGTGTTAACTTATATTCGAAAAGCCGGGCAGACAGACTGCTTCTCGATAGATTTTATTCAAAATTTGATGTAAATCTACAAATTTATGTAAAGATCATATACCGAATTCCATCCGCCTAGCTTAAAGCCTTTTTATCTTTGTCATTGACAAACAGACGGACGGGCAGATATAATACCATAAATGTGCTTTTCGAATTCAGGGTGGTTTAAAACTTCGAGATTTGCCAAAATTTGGAGTTGGAATTTTTAAAAAAAAATATCTGTACTTTCTGTATATTTCTTTTACTTAAAAAAAAAAAAAAAAAAACCCTAATCGGTTCGATTTAGAGAATTCATTGATATTGAAACGGTTTCAATAAAATGTGGAAAAATAAATTTTAAGTAAAATTATTTATTATTAATTTATTTTGTGTTTTAAAAGCTTGTTTTTATTCTCTTGCGATTGTGATCAAATATTTGTTTTGGAAATGTAGCCGCAAAAATATTTTCTGAACAAAACGGGCCGGCGAATGGGTTAAGTTTTACAAAGCTCCGATATAACTTTTCCTTTAGCAGCTTTTCTTTGACCACAGAAAATGCATAGAGAATGCATTATCGCATGTCAGGAATTAATTGCAAAGAAACTCGCCAAGGATGATACGATAGATTCAGTAAAAATTCTTAATTCTCGCCAAAAGTTGATATTTCATAACTATTGTTCGCTCATGAATGTAAGGTATTCTCTGGCTTGATAAGTTTATTAAAGATTATTATAGAGAATACCACTCTCGCTTTCTTTTTTTCCAAAATTACGTTATGTCATGAAATTTATTTTTTAAGCCTTTAAATAAATTAAAACCATTTTTAAAGGGCATTTTTAAAAAATGCAGTTAATGTGTGTTTTAATTTAATACACATTGTTTGCCAAATATGTAAGAAAAATTCCACCTTTTCTGAATTGCAACTGTTACTTTAGAGATACGTCTAGTCTTAAATAAGTAGGTCGAACAAGACTGACCTTTAAAATTGAAACTTTTACTTTTTTTTTTCACCCATATGCCTGAAAGATTTCCACTCAACTTTTCAATGTTGCAATTTCCGTGTGTTGAAATGTTTCCTGCTCCTTTTAACGAACATGAGTATGAAAACTGTTCGAGAATGTAGTTGTATTTTTATCCCCTCCCCTTTATCCCCGCTGAAAATAAATTCTGTAAATCGGACGGCTTCTGAAGGCTTTGAAATTTGAACTGTTTCATCTTCAACCTGCGCTATTAATTTTTCGGTTCTTCCTTTTATTCTATTTCTAAATATTATTTTTAGAAATGTGATACTGAAAAGAGAGTTAAATAAGTTTGTCATTTTCTGGCTGGAGTTGAGTGGTTTCGTTGTATTATTATTTTCTTTTTTTCGTTGTATTAATTATTTTTAACCTCAAAGTAACTAAAAAAAATATTCTTTTAAAGGATTTTTATTTATTTTGATAACATTTTGGAAAAAAATAAAAAACGAAATTTACATGTTGTATAGTTATAATTAAAAGAAAAAAAATCGGTGAATTTGTCTAAAAATATTCCGAAGTTTGTATTCAGTTTTTTCAGTTGTCATCGTTTCTTATTAATAAATAGGGTGAGGGATTAGCGGTAGGGGTTTACACAAAACTTTCTCCAAAACTCCCTAACAAATGTACTTGTGCCTTATTATCTGCATGCCATCGGCGAACATTAGTCACGAAAGAAAGCGATCATTAACGAATTGATTTATTTGTTTTTATCGATTTATTAAAGGTTTACACTTTGGATACTAGATTTGTGCACCAAATTTTATTGCTTTATTTTACGTTTTATATTTATCTTGTTCACTTGTACTCGGTCTGCCATACAGACTTTTTGACATTGATTCCGTTCAACGTTTGATAGAAATTTTCAGATTTAAAGTAGAGAAACATTTGATAGAAATTTTCAGATTTAAAGTAGAGAAACATTTGATAGAAATTTTCAGATTTAAAGTAGAGAAACATTTGATAGAAATTTTCAGATTTAAAGTAGAGAAACATTTGATAGAAATTTTCAGATTTAAAGTAGAGAAACATTTGATAGAAATTTACTGATTGAAAGTAGAGAAGCATTTGATAGAAATTTACAGATTTAAAGTAGAGAAACATTTGATAGAAATTTACAAATTTAAAGTAGAGAAACATTTGATAGAAATTTACAAATTTAAAGTAGAGAAACATTTGATAGAAATTTACAAATTTAAAGTAGAGAAACATTTGATAGAAATTTACAAATTTAAAGTAGAGAAACATTTGATAGAAATTTACAAATTTAAAGTAGAGAAACATTTGATAGAAATTTACAAATTTAAAGTAGAGAAACATTTGATAGAAATTTACAAATTTAAAGTAGAGAAACATTTGATAGAAATTTACAGATTTAAAGTAGAGAAACATTTGATAGAAATTTACAGATTTAAAGTAGAGAAACATTTGATAGAAATTTACAGATTTAAAGTAGAGAAACATTTGATAGAAATTTACAGATTTAAAGTAGAGAAACATTTGATAGAAATTTACAGATTTAAAGTAGAGACCATATGCAAAATGTCACCATTCTAATTCAAAACATTTTTGATTTATCGTGTTCACAGATGGACAGACAGACATAATTCCAAAAATGTATTTATCAGACTCAGGGAAATTGAAAATATAGAGATTTGTAAAAAATCGCGTGTACAATACTTTCTCTTTGTATATTTCATGTACGAGAAAGTGAAAAAGTGATTTCATTAAAATTACTTCTCGCTTAATAGCTGAAATATTAATTTAAAAATGGAATTACATTAATTAGCTTATATGATTTCAAATAGAAATTCAGCATACTTTTTTTAATAAGTCTTTTAATAAGTCTAATAAGTCATATTTATTGTGTATGGAATACTATTTCAAAATACGTTTAAATTCTAAGTAAAGGACTGCCATAAAATAACACGTTTGGGAATTCATTTCTAAGAAAGGACGACAGTCATTTGTTCTGCCAAATTTCGACTACAGAAATATTCCGACCTGGGATTTTGAATAAAAAATAGTTCTATTTTTGTCATCTGGAATATGACGCAGTACACTCAGCAGTTGGCGAAATCTTTTAGCCGGCGGAATTAAGAAGATCTCTGCTTTCTTATCGGTTTTAGTATGGCATCATTAATGCGTGTGATTTAATGAATTTACACTGCTTGTATTTAAAATATTGAAGCACAGGTCTACTTTATTCATTAAAAAATGGCGTATCTGTAAATTATTTGGATCAACATTAAACATATAAAGCATTCAATTGAAAGATTTATTTATTTATTATTATTTTAAAACATTTGACAAGTCAAGCAAATTCAATTAATTCAGATGAATACATTTTTTATTAAAAAAAAATACTAAAAACAAAATTGTACATTTTTTTAATAATGCGATAAAAGTTTTTAATGTGTGTTTCGTTTGAACGATTATCTTAAATTTCGAACTTAGACATTAAAATAATAAATGCAGTGTATCGGTTAATATTTCTTACTTTTTTTTTTTTTTTTTTACTTAACATTGAAACAGAAATTATAAGTTTAGGTAGCTATATAACGTTTTCAAATAAGGTAAGCTTTTTCTTGTGAATATTAACTGCAAATATAGTTACCGCATTCGCAATTTTCTAATTTTTGTCTCTTTTGTTATTTTACTCTTTACTTAGCTGATAAGTCACACAAATTGCTTAAAAATTTATCTAAATAACGAAAAACATTTAAAGCTTAATTATCCTTCTTTAAAAAGATACATAACAGCTCAACAAAAATGTATCTATTGTTAAAAGCCGCCTATTATAAAGAGATTAGTATATGTATTTTGAAAAACAATAATTTGTAAGTCAGAAAAGTGTGTTAAATTATAATTTATAGTAGAATTCTGAATCTTCAGCGTATATCTTTCTTCTTTCTTTTTTTTTTTAAATCTAAATATTAAACTCGGGAATTATATTCATTTTTCTTGAAATGAAATCTCCCCCCCCCCTTTTCGTGACATGATTTCATTTCACATTTCATCTTTTTCTTTAATTTCACGATACAAATTGATTTTTGATACCTCGGTTTTTATGCTGTTTTATATTTTTATAACATTAATGATATTTTTATATAATATATTTTGATAATATTTCAGTGAAATAGGAATTGAATATCAGGTAGTCATTAAATTTTTTAAGTCTTTTACTTTTATTTCCCAAGAAAATGGAAAGCATATATGAAGATCGAAGAATTTTTTTTTTTCTGTCTTTGTTTTAACAATTCAACTACTGAGGATACTTAATTTTTTTCTGTATAAAATAATTTATTTCCATTTTATTGATCAAATTTATTATTTATAGCTATAAATCTTGATTTACGATGATTCATTAGAAATTGTGTATCCATAATAATAATTATATTTAATTTTTTACTTTAATACTATTTTTATTCGTTTATTGGGCTACTTTTTAAAATCAGTTGAGGTGTCTCCCCGAAACGCGCCTAATTTCTAATAAAGTTGTTTTGCGTCCCCTTACTTTCGCATAAAATTATGGATTTTTTGCTAGACCATAAACACGAAGACTTAGATGTTTACTTGTATCTGGTGTTAATCACATTGGCGAGCTATAGTTAACGAAAAAAACTATAAGAATGAGATCGGTTATTTTTATTGATTTATATTTAGAACAAGCTTACGGACGATCAACCCCTTAACGAGAATTTAGTTCAAAATATTCGTATATGAAAATGTAATTACGCGAAATTTTTGAGAGCAGTTTCTATAATCCTGCGTCGCTACGTTTTAATTTTGTGTATTTTATTTCATAGACTGTCTCATAATGTAAACAAATGAAACAAATTATCACATCTGGAATCCTAGATAAAGGACTAATTAAAACTACTCCATATATAATAAAAACTTTAAGTAATAATTACCGATTCAAAGTAACTGCTATGTAATCTTTATTGTCGATTTTTTTTTCATTTTTAAATAACTTTATATATAATCTATTCTAATCAAAATAAAATCAAATATAAATAAATTTAAATATAATTTTGTCATAATCGCTTATAATCGCTGTTCTATGCAGTACAATTATATATTTAAATCAAGTTATTTCATAGATCTCTTTCTATATTTCTATATTCTGTCACTGAATTCTATATTTCTCTATTTCATAGATCTATTTCTATATTTCTACAAAATAATAAAGAAAATCGTAAAAAATCATAATCCAAAATTAAAGCCAGTACACTAATCTCCATACTAATTTATTTCTAATGGTTCTCGATAAGGTATAAATATTTGCATCATAATTTTAATCGCACTGGTGATTTTCAAAATCACTCGACATTCATTTTAACATAGGCAAAAATATTATTGTATTCCCTTAATAATTTTATAATTATTATGAGATTATTCCCATTTTTATAATTATTTAACTTTTCACTCTTTTATTCACATCATATTTTTAAGTTGAAATCGCGAAGCGAATAAATTTATTGCAAACGATTTATATTTTTATTAATTTTATTGATATTTCCAAGTAATTAAATCGTTTGCAATAATTCGCATCGTACAAGAATTGATTTTTTTTTTAAAGAAAAAGCTTTTTCTTTCCATATTAGCTTATATACAAATAAATATGGAATATATTAAAAATAAATATGGAATAATTTAAATTTTTGTGGATCTTTACTGGTAATCATAAGTACGAGTATAATAAGAACATTTTATTATACTCGTACTTATACTCATTATTATATTAACACTTTATTATACTCGTTCAAACTAAATAATATTACATTTTTAACTTACAAATTTTCTTATGTTATTATTCATACGGAAATCGTAGCTTTCTGTTCACTGTAAATTTCAAATAGTGAAATGTATAATCGCTTCTTTTAACTGGATTTTATTTATTTTAGCAGTCAAGTATCGATGCTTCTAGTAGTTTTCATCCATTAAATGTTCCATGAATTATTTTTATAAATTAGTTTCACTTCTATCATTCCATTTGAGGGGAAAATATTTTTGGATGGAAGTAGAACAGATTTCCTGGGAGACAAATGGCGGATGCAGAAATGGAACACATTTTTGTTCCTGTCATTGAATTCTATTTTTTCCCCCGCCCAAATTCAGATTTAATATTATTAAAAAAGATACGAGTCAAAACATAAGCGGGCAAAATTATGATATGTCTGTGATGAAATGATTTTGGGAAATGTTTTCATTTATTTATTTATTTTTAGAATTTAGGGAAGAGTTCCAAATCTTCGTATCGATTAATATATATGCATTTCTCTATACTATGTTCCGTTGTTAACTGTTTTCAACACTTCTTTTGATAATTTTCTTATTTCTTTGATTCATTAAACACTTCAAATATGAGGCATTATGTCGTTGAATGGGATTTCAAATTTTCAGTTTGGAAAATAAAATAATGCAAACCTTAAATGTTTGAACTGGTATTGTTTAGAACTTTATTACGATACCGAATTTTAGATGCATGTTAAAAAAACCCTGACTTTTGAAAAATGCACGTGGCATATTTAAACAGCTGGCAGAAAATTAACGACAATTTTATAGCGTTTATTTTAAAATGTTTTTTTATTATTAAATTTTCAACTTATACTTCTAAAAGTTGTCTTTTGCTTGCTTTGTTTAATGATGTTTTATATATTCGTGTATAAAATTTTTCAATCATATTTACGTCATCAAATGGAATGACATCATCGTTTTTCAGATTGCAGTTAATAAAATTATTTTCTCTCAATTAGTTCTGTATAAGTCTGTCAACATGGGTTAACTTAACAAAATATAACTTCTGGAACACCATAATAAATTGACTATAACATATAAATCTACTTCTTTACTTATGATCACAAATAAATTTCAAAATAAAACATAATTCCAGGTTATAATTTTGTTTTCTGTTCGTAAAATGAAACGCGTGATAAGTATCTATTTTTCACATTAAGTTTAAAAAATTATTAGCGCGTATGCTGAAATTTTGTATTTTATGTACAATTTTAATATTCCGTTTTACTGAAAATGTTGAGAAATATAAATCTGACTTACTTAAGAGCCGTCATTCGAAACGCACTTCCAGTCAGCAATCTAGAAGAACCTAAGTCTGAAGATTTTATTGGAAGAATTTTTTTTAAAAAATCTTTTTGAAAAAAAAAATGGCAATGCTTAATATCCTGATAAGCTCTTACTTTCACAGAAATGCGATATATCGCCAATGCCAAAAATATCATATTTCGGTAGTTTTTCGAACTTTTACATCAAAATGTTGCATATCTTGCGCCATGTAGTTTTTAGCTACTTTGATAATGTAGCAGATGATATGAAATATTCAGTGAATCGGTTCTTAGTCGTTAGTGTATTTCTTTTCTCAATGAATTTGTTACTCTTTCATCCAGCTGTTGTCTGTAATCTTCTTTTATTGAGATGTACATCTATGACAACGCTAAAACGTTCTTGCAAACTGACTCTTTTGAGTTGTCTCTGACCTTAATTAGTTAAGTAGACACCCTGATGACGCTGAAATAATTAGAACGTGTGGAATTTTTCGGAGAATTAGAGTGTGTGCAGTTCTTGTGTAATTTTGAATACTGTGAATTTTTATTGTTTGTTTTTTGCTGTCCTCCGTGGTCAAATTCTTGTTGAATAGACTTCAATTGTAACTAAAAGGCAGCTGGAACGGTATACTCAAAACTTTCACGCCATAGAGGTTGTTATTTTGAAACCATATTGCTTAGCACTGACGTACAATTGTTACGAAATATTAACATTAGACGTGAATTCGGTATTTTTATTGAATCTATCGTGTGATCCCGAGAAGTCAAGTGAAAGTTCTTTGGCGATTAATCCCTAACATGCGGTTAATAGTATCCAAAACACGTTTTTCCCACCTGATCGCAAATCTGGCCTAAAATTACGCATGTAGTCACAAAATCCCATATCAAATTTAATATGCTTAAATAATTCTTTTAGCTATCGCGTTAACATGTTTTCGAATATACAGATCGACGGACGGTCAACGCCTGGTTCGTTTTTTCTCTCAAAATTCGATAGATGTATAAACTGTAGGTGTTAATTCTTCGTATCGAATTTTATACATATAGCTGTCTACATTTTATAATTATCGTATTAACTTGTATTCGGACAGCTGGACTGATGAACTTCTTCTGAACGGATTTTGCTCATAATCTGGTAGAATTCTACAAATTTGATGTAAAGACCATATACCAAATTTCAACCGTCTTTTTAAATTATCTTTGTCGCAGACAGACGGGCATTTTCCAAAGATGTGTTTTCCGAATTCAGGAAGGTGTAAAATGTGCAGATTCGTTAAATCTCAAGTTCAAATTTTTTTTTTTTTTTTTCTTTTTCTGATTACTATGCATTCTCTATACTACGTATACGAAAAGGTAATGAAGCACTTTCATGCTTCTTAACTATTTCTGTGAAAATTCCCAAAAATTGAAATTCATACTCTCCATTTAAGAAGTCCTAATTTAACTGAATAAAATGTTTTTTTACTCAACTCAAATTACTCAAATCTTTTCTAAGACATTTTAAAAGTGCACTCGGAACACAGTAATCATGATTCATGATGATGAACATTCTGTAACACAGTATTCATGATTCATGATGAGGAACATTCTTTAACACAGTAATCATGATTCATGATGAGGAACATTCTTTAACACAGTAATCATGATTCATGATGAGGAACATTCTGTAACACAGTAATCATGATTCATGATGAGGAACATTCTGTAACACAGTAATCATGATTATATAATTGTTGCATTACAGAATTTAAATCAAATGTTAACAATGAAAATACGTTTTACTTACTATCTGTGACATTTATCTGCCTGTGGTGGTTTGATGATAAGGTCTCGGGCTTCGGGGCTGGAAGATTTCAGGTTCAAGCCCCGATTTTAACGAAGAACTTTTGTGTAAGCGGGTCTGGTGCGCTTTAAAGCTGTCGAGGCCAATTGTACTCTCGCTGCTATGGTGCAGAAGTTTGGAGAGGGGAGATGTCAGCTCAGGTGTCATTCTCGTCATTTGACCGCGGTTCAAAATTACAAGTTTCGTCCCTAAATAGTCTTACTGTTGCTTTTAAAACGAGACGTTAATATAATTAAACTAAACTACATTAGTTATCGACACGTATCATACATTTACACATTGCAGGTTATTTGTATGTGAAAGAAAATCGCATATGCATTTTTGCCCAGTTTCCATTGAATAGCTAAGCTCAAAGTTATAGACAGATCTAAATTTCGGCTGATCTGATTTTTTTTAAGTTACCGCCCTTTTATAACAAGGAATGACAGATCGACTGCTTATTAAAACATTTCATTCAAAATTTGTATCCTTTTTCCATGTATATGTAAAGTTCACATAAATTTCAGTTATCCCATTCTTTCCATTTTTGAGTTAGTGTATTCACAGATGGATAAATGTACTTTGAAAAATTATTGTTCGAATCCATTGAGGTCTAAGTGGTCGAAGTTTATCAAAATTTTAGAATCGGGTTTCTTTTTTATTACAATACTTTCTCTTTAATATTTCTTGTATATAAGAGTAAAAATTATAATATTTTGTTGTGCTATATGTTTTTGTTGTTTGATATATACAAAAATGTTTGCATTTAATTTTTAAAAATCATAATTGTCTTGATTAGTAATTCACTGATACATTCGGCATTACTCGAAATGAAAATATTTCCATTATTTTTACTAAAGAAAAATTAAATATTTAAATAATTATCACAAAAATAGTCTTTTATACTCCAGAATTTATTTGAAAAATTTGAAATACATATGTCATAAAATATATTTAAAGAAAAATTTAAATTATGGATACCAAATCAACTGTTGAAAGCTAGGCTGGTGTAAATATATTATGCACGAAAATAAATAAAAATATAGAGAGATTTAAAATTAAGCATTCGGCGAAACAGCGGCATTATATCGTCTGCAATATTTATTTCCGTTAAAATTAAACTATCTATTGCACTCAAGAATTTTCTTGGAACTGTTCCAAGGGATTTTTTTGAAATACCTCAGAAAGCTAAATTTTTTTTCCACAAATTAAAAATTTCCTTAAGAATTACGCAAAATTTAATTAAACATTGTCTGTGATGACTTTCATATATTTATACGACAGGGAATATGAAGGCAACTATTTCATGAATTTCAATATGTATCCATCGTTAAAAGTTAATAATCATATTTTGGATCAATTATTTAGCAACAAGACGCCTAAAAACATTATTTAATTTCGATAAAGGAAATAAATTTTTTTAAAAAAATATCTTTCTTTGTTTTACCTTCTTCATTTACTAAACAAATCTCGTTTTTTGTTATATTGTTCGCCACTGTAGTAATGCGCATGTGCAAGGAAAATATAGTTTTTTTTTATTAATAAAAAAATTACCGTTTAATTATTTGCTCCAAAACTTTCAGTAAAATCCTCTTTATTCTTCATAATGTTTGTGAACAAAAATTGAGGAAGCTCTTATGAAGTAGTCTTGATTTCTATTGGCAGCAGGAAAATTGGCGTTTAAAGTTTTATCTGAATGGATTCTTGAGCTTGTCGTGCCACAGAGTGTTGTTTTTATACATTTTTTAGAAATTGCATTTGCATTATTCGTCTTGAACGCAAATCATGATGTAAAACAGAAGAATTTTACTTCTTCCCAAGGTCGCTTCGGTTCTTGCTGCCTTCTACCTTTTTCAAGTACTGCCTCTACACTCTGCTGCGTCAGTTGTTTTGGTGAAAATTAATTTCTTTTCACATGTTACTTTTAGATCTATATCTAGAATATTATTGGTTGCTTATTGTTACTGTAACATGAATTGATCATGTCTTCTACTTTTCTACAATTAAAAAATTATTTTTTGATAAATTTAGCTTTTATTTGTTTTAGAGAGATTAAATTTCACATCGTTTATAAATGGTTTTACTTTTTTTTTATGCAATGATCACATGACAAATATTATTTTGCATGTCAGTTAGTATTTAAAAGCTAGTCGTTTTATTTTTGTTTGTATCGTTTTTGTCTTTAATAAATTTGTCGGTATAAATTTGTAACTTTATTGAAATTTGATACCCGAAAAAAACACTGTGTAATAAAAGGAAATAATCTATATTAGGAGTTGTATATTTTAAAGTGACCAGATTACCAGCGTAGAATTACAATCCCAGATTGAGTTAAATTTACGAATTAATTCGAATTTTATTCATTAATAAATATTTCATATTAAAGAAAATATCTTTAAAATCAACGTTCTACATTTTTTTTTCGGAAAAAATAGTTAAATACGAATCACACACAGATTGCATATAAATATATTTCAACCTTACCTACTTATGAAAACTGGTCTTTTAAATATTAAAAAAAAAAAAAAAAAAAAATCATGAATGCACTTAGTTTAACATTGTTATTCGAAACAATCAGCTATGTTACAGTATTCATTTTACGGTTATTTATATTTTAAAATTAATACTCAGTTTTACCTTGTGAAATTCGGTCTGAGATGGCTTTATATGACATTGTCAGCACGAGAGAAGATATAAAAAGGCTCTAATAGTTAGTCACATTTTAAAGTTAAAATTGTTCTTTTGTGTGTAAAATTGCGTTTTTTCAGAGCACATAGAGACGCCTGTATAGATAAACTTAAAAAGCAAAACCTTATCTAAATATAAAATTTGATCCTAATCATTGGAGCCGCTTTCCGAGAAATGCAGAATAAATTTATATATATTCAAGAATTGCTCATATAAAATATGCTGAATTTAACAATCAAAGTAATTAATTTCTGAAGAATATTCCTTACCATGTGTCGAATATTCTTTCAATATCTGTTTTGCTGTTCTAGTTAAAACATTTCCGAGACAAAGACTTTTATGAAAACATTTTATTTGAATTTAATTATAATTTCTCTTTGTATAAATTTTGTGACGAAATTCCTTAAAATCTTGATATTTTTAATGTATATGTGCATTATATTTTTTAATTAAATGTTAAAACAAAAAAAATTTTGTATATTCATTGTGTGTTGTGTAGCTTGTGTCTACAACATTGCAATTGGAATGCATATTTTTAAAGAACTTTTTTTCATGTTTATAAAACTAAATATTTGCAATTTTAAATTCTTTAATTGCCATGCTAGTTAAAATAAGCACGATCGTAACTGGAGACATCGATGCCCTGGGGCAACGTAGGATAATGGTTTCCACTCTTCAATTCCTCTTTTTTTTTAATTTGTCCTGATTGTTTAATTTAAGTATCTTTATATATTTTTATCGAATGAATATTTTTTCGACAGTGTCCTTGATGTGTGTCTACTATGTTATTTTTTTTTGTTTAATTTTAAAACAAAACATATATAATATCCGAAGCTATTTAATGCTGTCAAATCTTAATTTTTCTCTGTCGAAGTATTCGTAGGTGGGTTGTTGTTTTTTTTCTTATTTAATAAGAAAGAAAATTTCTTTTCTATAAAATAATTCCTCAGCTTGAAAACTCAAAATTTAAAAATCATTAGCAAATCTCAATTTTTCGATTAGAAAAATAAATAAATCTCAAATATTAAAATGTCGACATATTTTTTTTTCTCACTAGATGATCCCTTAAGCTTCTGTATCAGTGATCTGTATTAGTTGACTAATATCTCTGCATCAGTTAGCACACTGATTATTAGAATAAATTTTCTTTAAATGCATAAAAGTAATCATCTCTCTATGTTGGAGAATTAGCCTAAAGGAAAAATAATAAAACTTATAACAAAACTGTATTATCTATGTTTCTTTCTTTCCTTTTCCTTCCTTTATTACTTTCTCGAATACCTTATATAGAGAATGTATAGTAATTTTCAAAAATTCGAACTCGAGATTCTGACGAATCTCCACGTTTTAGACCACCCTGAGTTCGAAAAACACATTTTTGGGAAAATATTCGTCTCTCTGTGACAAAAATAATTCAAAAACGCTTTGAGCTAGATCGTTGAAATTTGGTATAATGGTCTTTACACTAAATTTGCAGATTTCTATCAAATTTTGAGTAAAAGAAAGTCCGTCTGTCCGAATGTTAAACAATAATTACAAACTGAAGAGAGCTAGTTAGATAAAATTTCGGTACACACATTTAACATCAATAATACAGACACCTGTCAAATTTTGAGCCAAATCCAACTACGTATTGTCTGTCGGTCTGTAGTGTCAGAAACATGTAAACGAGTTAATTAAATATATCAAATTGGGTATGAGATTTTGTGACTACAAGTGCCGTTTTGTGTTAAATTTTTGTTTCAATCGGTTGGGAAAAACTTGTCTGAAACACAAATTCGATTTTCGGATACTATTAACCGCATGCCAGGAATGAATCGCCAAATAAGTCGCCAAGGATAACAAGATGGATTCAGTAAAAATACAAAATTCACGCCAAAGATTAATATTTTGTAATTATTATACTCTGATGCCTTGTAAAACGTTCTCTGTCATGGCAAGTTTACTAGAGAGTGGTTGAGAAACTTTGGGGCTGGTTTAAAAAATAATTAACCGTTTCATCGTCTCTGAATTTATTTATATTTTTTACTAATTTTATTTTTCGAAAGGAGGGTGGGTGTTTTTTCATATTGGTTAAATCCATAATAATTGATCGTCACGAGAAAATAATAATCCCTAATTCATTACTCCATAGAGATCTATTCACCTAAAAACAACTTCCATATCATAAAAAAAAAAAAAAGAGAGAGATGTTATTAAATAATGCTATACAGAACTGTAATTACTCTGCGCAAGCTACCGACATTTTCCCGTGCCACTCAGCAGCTGCTAATAGCCACGTGATTCGATATGACATCTTCCAGCTCTGACGCTGCAGAACTCATACGTCTCCTCTCTTGCGGGTTTTTGGTTTTCCTTCTTATTTACGAAGTCAAGTGAAAGCACTTTTTGTGAAACGAGGTTCTGGGATTTTGGGCTTGCCCGCTCCCCCCTTTTTCGCCAGAGATAACTTGTCTCTTTTCCTACCCGGAGGGTTGAGCGGAAATAGGGTTGGAAAGACTTTTGATCGATTGTTGCGAATAAGGCACACGCGGGGGTCGGTCGGGAGTTTTTGAGCGGAAAGCATTCTTGTAATAAATAATAAAGAAAACGAAAAGAACGTATGAATGGAAATAAAGATATTTGTGCGAAGTTGATGTGACATTTTTCACCTCATTATATGAAAATGTTTTGCGAGGATTTTATACGTTTCTTTTGGTTGGGACAGGATTTGATTGCTGCTGTAAGGTTCGGTTGTGTTTTATGGAGCGTATAAATAGGAGTAGTTACGGGCGAAAAATTCGTGGGGGAAAAAAAAGTATGCAATTATTCTAATTGGGCTTTTGACTTCATATTATGAAATGAAAAGAATTAAATTATTTTAAAAATTCGTTATTCAGTCATATATTTAACCCAAATCAAATTAAATGCAGAATACCCCAAACAAATATCACACTTGGAATAAATACATTGAAACTTTCTTAATTCGAATTTTTCGTGAATGAAAATTGGAATAACAAACCATATTATGTGAACGGAGATTTTTTTTCTTGAATTTCTTAACATATTTTTAAAATATCGTATGTTTTTCGAATTTTTCTTAAATTCCATACTAACATTATTTTAATATATTGTCTGTTATTCGGTTATTTTGGTTAGTTCGAAATCAATATATATATATATATATGTATATATATATAATATGTAAGGTTTCTGGAATCCTGTCGACTAAATAATATGTAACAACATATTTTTGGTTTAAGTAGAATGCAGGTTCGAAGCAGTGAAGAGACTTGGTATTTTTAATTTCGTTTTATTCTCTTCGAGTGGCAAGCATGATTATATACAAGAAGATGCAGCGCGGTAGAAACACAGAAGGCAAAAAAAAAAAAAAAAAGGACGAACAAATGATCACTAGTCTTATATAACATAGGATTTCTGGCCAGGCGCCAATGTGGTGACCTTTGACACCTTTTCAAGGGTACAGAAGATATCACTTTTATTTGATACGTAGTACTAATGGCGCATTATTTTTACAAAGAGATTAATTAAACCGAAAGTGAAATTGGATCAAGAAATAAGGCAATATTTTAGAATGAAGTTACGATGTGCTAAATTAAGATAAAGTTTTGGAAATTAATTTGGATTAAATTAAGAGTTTAAAATATCATTACATATATAGATTTTTTTTTAAGTACATCTATATTGTATGACCTGAGTGATCGTCCTTGAGTACTTTTTAATGGCTATTAAATCTTTAGAGGGCTTTATAGAATTTCAGTCGGAAAAAAAAACTATAATGAAAACTTTGAAAACGTTATGTGTGAATTTCATCACTTATTTTCATATTTTATAACAGAATTACTTTTTAAAATTTGTTTATTAAAAAGTATTTCTTTATAAAAATTATTATTTAACTTATTTATAAAATTACTTTTATCACTCACTACTTTAATAATTAAAATTGCTTATTATTTATCTATTTGCTATATATTAATCATTATCGAAATTATCATTATATAAATGGTTTTATATTAAAAATGAATTTTAACTGTAATTTTTATTTTAAAAATTGTCAGGTTTTGTTGTTGTTGTATTTTTGAAACCTAGCATTGCTTTATCGAATTTTTTACTCCGGCCTCGTCAAATTTGAAATAATCGAAATCCATTGTGCAACATAAAAGTTAATAATGCACAAATGTTTCAAAAAGGATAATTAAATAGGATATTAATTTCCCTACTAGTTAATGTATTGGCTAATTTAAGTAATGAATGAATTAAAGGTCTGTTTGGATGGAATTTTAATCGAAGTATGGCAACAGTGAAGAAAGATTTTTGAATTTACCTTACATTCACCAGATCGCAATCCTAATTAATTTTGTCGTTTAAAAATATTTGAAACATGGTATTTATAGTAAGCTGAAGAACCAAATACAATGGACGAGTTGAAAGCAGATATTGAAAGAGAATTATCTTTATATGAATTGATATAGTTATCGATACTTGTAATTTTATTGACATTGCCTGAAGAAAAACGATCCATATTTCCAATTGATGACGAAATTCTAAATTTATTTCTTTAAAGTTAAGAAACTTCGATGTATGTTATTAATTATAAAATTAGCAGTCATTCAAATTTGAATAGGCAATAAATTGAAATTAGTCTCGTATGTATAGTGAATTCTTTCTCTCAGAATTTAATAGCTACAACTTTAACTATCTTATATTGATTTTTTTCTTAGCATTCATTATTACAAGCTTCATTTAAACTGCTGATTTGGCTATTCTTTTATTTTTCAAAAGAGGGGAAATCCCTTTTTGTGCATAATACTCACAAACGCGCTTCCCAAGGGTCCCCCCCCCCACCAGAAGAATACGCACTTTGCTGTGTTTCAGAAATGGTCATACTTCTTTAAATACCACTTGAGGGGCTTAAATTCAACATTCATTTATTTTTTCCATCTTGAAACATATTTCTTTAAATTGATTTATGGATTATCAGCAATTGCGATTTTTTGATGAGGATATCTTCCTGATATAACTAAACCTTCTGTTTCGTACTAGCCGCCCTTGGAGACCAGCTTATTTGTCCAGATTACTGATTTTTAAAGATGCGCTTCATTTTTATTTTATACGACTTTAAAAACGTGAATTTAGTTGAATTAGTTTACTGCAAAAGAAATGCGTATAATACGAAATAAAAGCGCAAGGGAAAATCCAACAACGGAGTTCAACAAATGGAGTGGGTGTGTTGGCGCTCTGTTGAGCAGACCGTTTGACCTGGCAAACTTGATACATATATCCCTTGGAAGATGATACTGATCACCTAGCAGCAATTGAAAATTTATTCAAAATATTCACATTTTCCCACCATAACTTCCGAAAATAATATTGAACGGAACTGTTTTTTATCCCCATTTAAAAATTTTGATAAGTATATTTTTATTGATATCAATTTAGCCTAGGGCAATTTTTTTAGAGAAATATTTTTTGTGTGTAATTTTAAACAATAGATTTAATTTTTGTATTGAACTTAATACCGCTTTAATTACTACGTCAAATATTTAATTGCGCGATTTTCTTCCATTGTTGAAAGCTGAGGAGAGAAAAGATTACTTAATGTCTGTGTAGTCTATATGAGAAATATATAGAGAAGTTACAATGACTCGAAAATTGGAAATTGAATCGGACAATTATGTTTTTAATAAAACGTTATGGGTACAACTCTGTTAAAAAGGATTCTGTACGTAATGAACCAAACATATTGTAAGCTTATTAAAAAAACATAATTGTTACATTATTAAACAAGATTATTAAAAAAACATAATTGTTACATTATTAAACAAGATTATTAAAAAAACATAATTGTTACATTATTAAACAAGATTATTAAAAAAACATAATTGTTACATTATTAAACAAGATTATTAAAAAAGCATTGTTACATTATTAAACAAGATTATTAAAAAAACATTGTTACATTATTAAACAAGATTATTAAAAAAACATTGTTACATTATTAAACAAGATTATTAAAAAAACATTGTTACATTATTAAACAAGATTATTAAAATAACATAATTATTACATTATTAAACAAGATTATTAAAATTACATTATTGTTACATTATTAAACAAGATTATTAAAAAAAGCATTATTATTACATTTTTAAACAAGATTATTAAAATAATATTATTGTTACATTATTAAACAAGATTATCGAAATAACATTATTGTTACATTACATTATTAAATAAGATTATTAAAATAATATAATATTGAATGTCAGTGACAGTTTGTTGTTATAAGAAACATTGTTGCGAGAATTACGAACAGAAATTTATGAAAGATTTAACTGAAAGAAACCACAACTGGTATTGTCTGCGAATCAACTGAAGAAGATAAAAGAAATGTGAAAAATCCAATATATAGTAGCTGCATATACAATTAAAGTTAGAGAAGAGGGAAGGCAATCTTTCTTGAATTCGATGGACATCGTTGGACACATACCAAAATTGTTGCATAAAGCGTTGCTTAAAAATGCCATTTCCTATCATGCATATGATTCTGCGCCCCCATCTCTTTTTGGCAGTGCGCTGGTTTCCTAAATGACGGCCGAAATGATACCACTGCCAAAGATCCATCCATGTGGCCGCCCAAGACGTGCTCGGAAGCTGAGATTAAACCGAAATGATTCTGAATGTGGTGAACTATCATTTTCTTTTGTAGGCGTTCCAAGTTTCATGTGGGCTGCGGCACAAAGAAGTGACACGTAGGTGGGGAGAGTGGGTAAACATATTGATCGAATCATTTTTTATGATGCCAAGTGGTTGAAATTTTTCAGGAATCTCGTGTTCGAAAGAAGGAATAAGCAATTTTGACTTTTATTTCAAGTCTATTTATCTTTTTATTGCATAAGTGAGTTGATCGTTTGTTGAATATCAGAGGGTAAATTGGATTTGTTAGTAAAATGTGATGAGATCTTCTGTTGTTAATTTTTTACTTTCTCGTATATGTTGTATAAATAAAGTATTGTAATCGAAAAAACAAAATCGAATTCAAGATTTCGACGACTCTCCACGTTTTAGATCTCCCTGTGTTCGAAAAAACACATTTCTGGAAAATGTTTCTTTATCTATTTGTGACAAAGATCACACAAAAACGCTTTGAGGTGAAATTTGGTATACGTTATTTACATCGAATTTGCAGATTTCTATAAAATTTTAAGTAAAATCTGATCAAAGGAAGTTCATCTGTCCGGCTGTTCAAATAGAAGTTTACTCAATAATTATAAATATTAATATTATTATTATATATTATTATGTTCTCAATAATTATATATTATTGTGTTCTGTGAATTACATTTTAAATTCTGTTTTGTTGTATCATTCTTTAAGAATTCGTTATAAATACTATTCGTTATGAGTATTCGTAAACATTTTTGCTTATTTAATGGATTTTCTAATTGTTCTTTCTTGTCTTTACAGGAATACACTGTGAAAGAATTTTGTGCCCTCGTGTAGTGGATTATTATGAATTAACCTGTGACTGTAAAAGTGTATTGTTTTGTGGACCAGATATCTAAATACAGTGCCTTTAGTGTGTTTATTTCGGATATACGGATTATATATCTTGGCAATTTCCAAGGAAGATACGGATTTCTTTTAAAGGTAAGTTATAATTACTCTCTCGCTTTTGAATCGATTAGTTGTCATATTTAGATTCATATTAGTTGAATCGATTAGATGTCATATTTAGCTTTTTCAGGCCGCATTAATTCTGTAACGTCAAAACGGCTTTCGTTTTCATTTAATCTTTCTTTATTATTTTCTTTAGCTTTGATCGTCTGAACCATCGTAATAGAATTAAATAACGAACAATGAATTGAAATTAAAACAAACCATAAATGTTAATTTTTCAACATTTATTTTGGTTCTGCACCATTTTTTTTTTTTTTGTTCTTATTTTAATTTTGTTTATGTGAAATTACTTTAGAAGTAGAATAAAATTTTATATTTTTACGAATTCGTCTGCTGTTAAAATAGTTCCCATTTGTTATAAATAAAATGAAAAAAATATGACATTTTCCTTCTCATTCCATTTACGAAGATACAAAATCTGGAGCCTGCCGAAGCTGCATAGGTAAAGTTGGGCCGCCGCGAGGCAACCTTTTCTATAAGAGAGCAATAGAAAAATTAGCAGGCCATCAAAGGACAAAATTAAAGACTGGTAGCCGAATCGTTTACATTAGGATTTTCTTAATACCAAACGATGAAATCAAATTGTAGTTAATACAAAATAAGAAGAAAAAAATGGAAAAATATCAGAAGTATAAAATATTGCAGTGCAGAAGAAAAACATAAAAATGTCTATAGTTAATAATCACTAAGCATCATCCTATTCTAAAGTCATAACAATCAATCTTCGTAGCAATCAATTGACAATAACAATCAATTGACAATAACAATCAATTGACCAAATAATATAATCAAATTGTAAATTATAGAAAATAAGAAAAAATGGAAAAAAATAGCAAAAATATAGACATAAAATAGTGCAGAGCGGGAGAAAAAATAAAAAAACAATGTAAGGATGTCTATAGTTAATGATGAATAAGCATAATCCTAGTCTAAAGTCATAACAATCAACTGACAAAATTCCTGACTAGTTAGAATTTAAGTAAGGTTTTCAATTCCATTTCCCTTTAATCAGAAGACCACTGCTCACATTTGATTATTCCAAAGTTCACACTCTTTGAGAATATGTACTATAGCAACCACTGAATTCCCACTGAAAAGTTTATTACTTTTTCCTTAAAAAAATCTGGCCTGAAGAGACTTAAAAACATCATGGCCAATGTGTATTTGGTTAAATTAAAAATTTCCTTGAATATTTTTACTATTAACATTATCAAAGAAATTTACAGATATCTAAACCTTTGTAAAATCGATTATATATGTAATGATATTTTTAAAATTTAATTTGAATTCTAATTAATTGTTTTAATTTTTTATCGTAATTTAGCCCATATTAACTTCGTTCTAAAATGTTCTTTTATTTTCTAATCCAGTTTCGACTTTTTTATTTAATTTTTTCTAACACGCACTCTAGAAAATTGATGTCTCATGCATTTCCCACACTCAGAGCGAAGGTATAAAAATCCATATTTAGTAAAATCACTGATGGGAAAAATTTCTGTCACTTTGCTCTTGTATTGCGATATAAACAGACGTTATTTTATCGTCGGCCCTTTGAAATAAATCGAAGTTAAAAATGCAAGTTACATCTTTTTGGGCACGCATCTTCAAAATTATATTGTATAATAATGTGAAATTTGTGTTCCGGTATCCTTTGTGTTTTCTTTTGTTGCTGAATTTTTATTAAAATTTTATCCTTTATTAATAAAGATGAAAAATATAAATGAATCAATGCTTCAAATCAATCAATGTTGATATTTTTTGTTCAGAAGTCTTGAAGAATTTAGCCATTTCGTATCCATCCATAGTTAACGTCATCTTCATAGCTGCGCTTTAGAATACCATTGTCTGCCTATTATGTTCTTAAAAAAAATCCAACCCGCATGTTTATTAAATAAAAACCGCAAACCAGGTGTTCTGACATCCTCATAAAAAATTCTAAAGGCGTGCGAAGTGTGCCATGGACTGCCGGATCGTTTTATGGACCACTATTCCATTCTAAAAGCAGCTGTTTCTTTTTAAAAATTACACTCATTATTATGTTCTTTTTCTGCCTACGTTAATGACATTTTCTAATACATGTGTAAAGTAAAGCTTTGCGTTTATTGTATTGTTGTTAGATACTCTTTTGTATGCTTAGTATTTTTTTTAACTCATTCGGCGTAGTTTGTTTTTATTGTTCTTATAATTCGAAATTCTATGGTATAAAACGCATCTTTGTGGAGTCAATTCTTGCTCACGTCAATTATGCTGTAACAATTTTTATTTTTTAGATATGTCATTTTTGGGTACTCAAAATAATTCTTCTCTCGTATAAGATGTCTCTGAGTATTTTCATATTTCCGTGCTATGTTCTCAAATTAACTAATTCGATTAAGATCAGTATATATTTTAGTCATTTGTGATTTGCAACATTAAAATATAAATGAAGTAATAAATTGAAAGTCAACCGCAAATTTCATCCTACCCGCGATCCGGTTCGAATTCAGGATAGGAAATGTACCTGTAGCCGTGTTGTTCAGTTTTTAATGAAAAGCTTATTTTTAAGTTTAATTAATTTATAAATCATTGCGCTTCTTGTAGAAAGAAAATAAAGTTCGATTTAAAAATATGGCGCGGTTGCCAAAATTGTATATTTTTGCCGATTTCTCGCCAAATGTGTGAAGTCCAACATGTTATAGATGAACTTTTGGATCAAGTTTTGGGATTTTGGTATTGTTAGCTAGGAAACGCCTTCTATTCTTAAGGCTTACCGAAAATGTTTCATCCACTCCTTATTTTATTACTTAAAACGGTTTTATTCTAATCATTTGAATTAATAAATATTTAAATGTTATCAGTTCTGTAAATTCTTTATGAATCCTATAGTAAAAATTATTAAGAATTTTCATTTATTTTTTGTTGCAGTTTACATTATTATTATTGTCATTTGTATTCACATGATTTGTATCTCGAAATTTTTCTTTTTGTAATTTTGTTTATTTAATGATATTGTCTTTTACGTTTTCGATTCGAATTCTAAAATATAATAGTGTATTTAGGTTTTAAATTATGCATTAACTTATGTATATATTAAAATGTATATTAGCTTTCCAGATAATGTTTCTTAAAAAATCAATTTTTTAGCAATTATTTTAAACTCAAATTTAATAATTTGTATCTGTCTATTTTATTATTATATTCTTGATAGGCTTAACTGAAATGAAAGATAATAGATTACAATTAAATTACGCAGACGATTACTAAAAAATGAAAATTTTGATAAAATCCTGAAAAAGAATGTTTATTTTTATAATTCTATGATGTAATTTTTATAATTCTATGTAGAATAAATGTAAGCATTAGAAATTTTTTTTATATATTGAATATATTTTCTTTCATAAATAAAGTACTAAATTAAAGATCTTAAAAAATTATTCATGTATGATCACTGAGAAATAAATAGATTTATTAAATAAAAAAAAAATTCGCAAAAAAAATAAATAAAATTACCAATGTATCTGACTTAGGCAAGTTCCGCTATTCTTCTTCTATGTTTATGTCCTCCTTTCTCAAAAATTTCGTTTTCTTAATCCTAAATTCCGTTTCTTTTCCGTTTCTATTTCAAACTATATAAAAGTTAACTGTAACCGAATTAGAATAGAATGAAAGAATAAAATATAAAGTTAAAGATCGATTAGGAAACAACCCGTACGTTTCTAACCCTTTTGTTTTATGGATTGCTCTTAATCTGCAGGCGCATACTTCCGCCTATGTTCTGAACGATTTTTTCTCCCTTTTAATGGCGTCGTTGGTAACCTATTACATGAGTTGAAATTCAAAATTGCGTCACATTTATGTCTTAAAAAAGATTAATACTATGTTGCTAAGGAATTACGATCATTTAGATTTCAGTTAAGACTAAAAATAGAGAAGAAATTGTTATAGCTCATTAAAAAAAGACAACAGCAATCTCGAGAAATTTTTCTTTGTCCGCGCCATCATTCTTTCTCTCTTTCAATCTTCGTGCCAAAGAGTGATTGAATATATTTGGCTGCGATTATGAGTATTATTATGTTAATGTGCATGTAATTATAAACCATGAGGCGTTTATATTATAAAATAGTTTATTTCTGCGATAAATTAGATATTTTTTTAAAGTGTATCTGTTCTTGTAAAATTTTATGTTGGCTTTCGGTACTCTACAGAAAAGGCCATTGACCTGGAGCTATGAAATTTGGATCAGATATATAGATTGTGCAGCTTGAAGCGGTTTTTTAAAAACATTTATTTAAATAAAAATTAAACAAAATTTTGATGTTTCTCGCCATAACTTATAATACACGTTTTAACTTTCCATACCATTTTGAAATTTGGTATATTTTTTATGATACCTATTTAATTGCCGGGCAATTTACCCCTGAATTTAGATTTAAAAAAATGTGATTTTTTTTATTTATTTATTTAAAACGTTTTTCTTGCGTGATTTTCAATTATAGATTTTAATGTTATAATGAAATTAAAAACGTTTCCATTGTTGCATCAGATATTTAATCGTGTTTTCTCAATTTTTTGGAAACTAAAGCAGAAAAATTCTGCTAATTGTAGGGAAAATTTATAGCAGGAATTAGAAAGTATAATCGAATCAAAGGGTAGCGTGCGATCTCAAATAGAGTAAGGACTGAGACACTTCAGTTTTTAGTTTCATTTTCATGCCATAATATTCGATTTCATGACCCCATTTTTATTGAGGGAATCTTGAATGTCAAGTTATGCATAAGAGATTTGATTAAAATTGAGTACAACTTCTGTTATTGATAGGGTGTAGAAAGAATTGGAATTGTCAAAAGATTCGACGTGAAGATTATAATGAATTTCTTTTAGATCTTCCCAGGTCTTGAAAAAAAATCTGTTTAAGAATTATGTATCTGCGTCTGTCTGTTTTTGCCTAGATATGTGAGCAGGTAATGTGCTAAGGGAATGAAATTTACGGTGTGGTATTTACACCCAAATTATATATCGGCAAAAATTTTGTATTAAATCTGTTAATAAAGGGACTGCCTTTTAGTTTAACCTCGCAAATGGAAGCGTTGTTCATAAACTCGGTGAGCTGCATGAATGAAATTTGGTAGTTCTAGCGTCCGAAATGCAGATTCGAATCAGGTTTCGAACCATATCCATGAAGGAATAGATACTTTAACAAAATTCATTCTGGATTCCCATCACTGTATTGTGAAACTGTATAAGAAAATATCACATTACCAAGGATGCGTTGCCACTCACTATCAAATAAAGTATTTTATTTTTACATGATTATTACATTTATTAACACTTCTGACCCTTTCAATGTGTTTATTTCAATGTGCATATTACCCTAATCCCTATTTTTTAGGATTAAAAAATTCTATTTATGGACAGAATAAAGAAAGCAATCTATTAAAAATGAATATCCAATATATATAATAATTTAATGAATCGATATGAAATGAATATGAATTGGTATTTATGCAGCATAGTATTTGTGAGGGGAAAAAAAGAAGAAAACAAATTCAGTATTTTAAATTTTAAAAGTTTACTAGTTATTTATGAATGTTCACATATTTTTATAAATGCTTTGGCAAACAATCAGTTCTGTTCAACGTAAATAAACGAACAAGAACCAAACAAACGATTAAAAATTGATTAACATATTAGCGGCATGTCTGTTCCGATGGGGCTTTTCGTTCAGCTGGCATGGAACCTTGGGGATGGCGCGGTTACGGCGATTATGTTACCATAGGGACTGACGCAATTCAAGCAGAACGCATTGCGTTTAACCGTATGTGGGTAATAATTCATTCTTATTTGCATCATTATTATTTTCGCTTTTTCCATTTAATTTTGATTAAGTTTTTGATAAATAGACATGGGTTTTTATGTTTCACTTGAAAAAGTATTTTTTTGCGAAGAGAATTTTTTATAAATATTTGGTTTTAAATAAAAATTAAATTCACAAATTATCTATAAATTATTTTTCTTGTATGTCATAGGCTCATATTGTTTCGATTTATTCTATATTATTAAAAAATATATTTTTAAAAAATTCTTAATTTAGTGTTAAAGCTCAGTAGTGAACATAATCAAAGAAGTGATAATAAATGAGCAAATTTCGAATGAAGTTTTAATTAAATGATCATTCAAATTGTAAACAGAATTTTTTGTATGTTTCACATAATTGTATCTCAAATATAAACCTTTTTGATTTCTATTGAAACAATTTTAATAAAATAAAAGATTTTTTTATTTATTAAATAAATTTAATAAATAAATAAAAAAGTAGCTAAAATCATGCAGATGTCGCAAAATTTTTTGTTCCTTTGATAATAATTAAACTTCTTTATGAGGAGCTTCTGGAAATGTTTACAAATTCTGAAGCGTTCGAAAAACCATTAATTATATTTGGCGTCAAAATAAATCGTTTGCCGTTTATTATAATTTATATATTTCAAAAATAAAGCGTTTAATAAAACAAGTTTCATGGGAGAAAATATGCATATATCTTGCTCCATCTGTAAATAAATAAAAAAATGTTCCTCCTATTTATTTTAAAGCAAACTGGCGTTCGATTTCTTTTGTTGAAAGAATAAAAAAGTTGTTCGATTCTATGATTCTGAGGAATCGTATACGAACGGGGGGAAATAAAAAATAAAAATAAAAAAAAACCGTTTTCGAAAAGTTGAATCGATTGATGCTATTTTAATACGTTTTATCATCTATTGGATCGAAAGATCGAATCGCGCATTAGTTCTGATCAATCATCAGTAAAATGGACGATCCAATCAATCATGAAAATTAATCACGATACGGGATCGTTTATCCATTTATCAAATAAAAAATGAGTTAAGTTTTTAATGCGAAGACTAAACGCATTTTGGTGGTTGAAAGTGTTTTCTAATATGAACATTTTTTTTTTCCCTCCTCCTTTTTGAAAGATGCTTATCATTATGTGGTTCCTTAGAGCGGTTTTTCTACCATTAATAACTCATTATTACGTCCGCTTTTTTAAAAATATAATCTTTAAGTAAAGTATTAAGATAATGTGAAAACACACTTCCTATAACAAAATATTGGTGGTTTTGGTATGGCGACTTTATAAAAATAGTTTATTAAAAAAAATGCTTGATTTAAATTCTTTTGCAAGGTGAGTAGTGGTATGATAATCGGATAATTTATATTAAATTTATAGATAATTAAAAAAATCTTAGCCGTGGCAATGGTTCACAAAATCTTTTCATCAGAATGTGGTTTTACGATCTTATTTTAATACCAAAGTCGTGTTTTTTCCTTTTTTCAATATTCAATTTCAACTATTTCTACATGAAGAAAAACAAGATGAATCATTAATTTTTCAACAAATAAAGGGATTTAATATTATAATCACTGTGCAATATTTATATAAGCACATTGTGGCAAAGAAATTGTTGACCTTTTAGTTTTTTCGGTAATTGACTTTAATTTAAGTTACAAATTCTTAAATTATTTTTTCCAGCTTTTCTTTAATAGCAATCATTATGTTTTAGTTTACTTTTAAAATGACAAATAAAGAATAATAATGTAGAACTAACCATTATTAATGATAATTATAAAACCAGCTGAAGTGGTCTCCCAAATATTTTCTCGCATACTCTCTAATAAAGTTAATACCAGAGAACACCTTTCATGACACTGATGTACAATAGTTATGAATTATTAATCTTTGGTGTGAATTTAGCATCTTTATTGAATTTATCCTATCATCCTTGGCGAGTTACTTGGCGAATAAGCTACGGCATGTTATTATACCAGAGAACACCTTTCATGACACTGATGTACAATAGTTATGAATTATTAATCTTTGGCATGAATTTAGCATCTTTATTGAATTTATCCTATCATCCTTGGCGAGTTACTTGGCGAATAAGCCACGGCATGTTATTATACCAGAGAACACCTTTCATGACACTGATGTACAATAGTTATGAATTATTAATCTTTGGCGTGAATTTAGCATCTTTATCGAATTTATCCTATCATCCTTGGCGAATAAGCCACGGCATGTTATTATACCAGAGAACACCTTTCATGACACTGGTGTACAATAGTTATGAATTATTAATCTTTGGCGTGAATTTAGCATCTTTATTGAATTTTTCCTATCATCCTTGGCGAGTTACTTGGCGAATAAGCCACGGCATGTTATTATACCAGAGAACACCTTTCATGACACTGATGTACAATAGTTATGAATTATTAACCTTTGGCGTGAATTTAGCATCTTTATTGAATTTATCCTATCATCCTTGGCGAGTTACTTGGCGAATAAGCCACGGCATGTTATTATACCAGAGAACACCTTTCATGACACTGGTGTACAATAGTTATGAATTATTAATCTTTGGCGTGAATTTAGCATCTTTATTGAATTTATCCTATCATCCTTGGCGAGTTACTTGGCGAATAAGCCACGGCATGTTATTATACCATAGAACACCTTTCATGACACTGGTGTACAATAGTTATGAATTATTAATCTTTGGAGTGAATTTAGCATCTTTATTGAATTTATCCTATCATCCTTGGCGAGTTACTTGGCGAATAAGCCACGGCATGTTATTATACCAGAGAACACCTTTCATGACACTGGTGTACAATAGTTATGAATTATTAATCTTTGGCGTGAATTTAGCATCTTTATTGAATTTATCCTATCATCCTTGGCGAGTTACTTGGCGAATAAGCCACGGCATGTTATTATACCAGAGAACACCTTTCATGACACTGGTGTACAATAGTTATGAATTATTAATCTTTGGCGTGAATTTAGCATCTTTATTGAATTTATCCTATCATTCTTGGCGAGTTACTTGGCGAATAAGCCATGGCATGTTATTATACCAGAGAACACCTTTCATGACACTGATGTGCAATAGTTATGAATTATTAATCTTTGGCGTGAATTTTGCGTCTTTATTGAATTTATCCTATCATCCTTGTTGGCGAGTTACTTGGCGAATAAGCCGCGGCATGTGGTTAATAACATCTTAAAACCTAATCTGGGTTTTAGATGCGTTTTTCTCAATTGATTGAAACAAAAATTTGTTACATTTGTAATCACAAAATCTCATATCATATTTAAAATATATTAAACTCGCTGCGTCTTTTGAATTATTGTGTTTGTGTGTTTTTAAATCGATTTCCGTTTTTCTCAACCGATTGAAACAAAAATTCGCATTTGTATGCACAATATCGCATGCCATATGATATTATTTGATATATTTAAGTCATTGTGTTTACAAGTTTCTGAAAGTCCAGACCGACAGATGGTCAACCCCTCATTGGATTTGGCTCAAAATTTGATAGTTGGCTACGCTATAAATATTAATTATGTGCATCGAATTTTATTCATCTAGCTCACTTCGTTTTGTAATTATCGTTTTAATTTATATTTGAATATCTGGACAGACTTTCTCTTAACGGATTTTGCCCAAAATTTGACAGAAATCTGCACATTTGTGTAAAGACAGTATATCAAATTTCAACCGTCTAGCTCAAAGGATTTTTGAGTTATCTCTATCACAGACAGAAAAAGGAACATTTTATAAAAATCTGTTTTTCGAACTGATTGAGGTCTGAAACGTGTAGATTTGTCAAAATCTGGAGTTCGAATTTTTTGACATTACTGTACTTTCTCTATATTACATAAACGAGAAAATAATTATATAAAATTAAAGGATATAATTTTAAGAAGTGTAGATTCTGTTTAGATGTTTACGAGAAGTTCATTTATAGCCATAATTAATAAAAAAAGAACAAAAAGGGAGGAGGAGGAAAAAGTTTTTTTAAAAAAAAAGAGGAAAGATTTGATTTGGGGAAATAGAAAGAAATAGTGACGCAAATTTATTGAATTCTAAATTTTCCTAAATTGGAGCTGAAGAAACAGGTTATGGCTTTCATTTGCATAAACGTTCCTAACTTTTTTTTTTTGAAAAAAAAAAAAAAATTCTTCAGATTAGCGGCAAACCATAATGATAACCTGAATTTATTTTTACATCGTGCAGTGCAATTCATACCTCATTTTTTCCTGAAAAATTACTTACAAAATAGCCCGCGTGATATATTAAAACGAGAACTTGGAATTGGGTGCTTAAACAGCTGAATTCCAGTCTACATCCTGCTTTGTTAAATGGCATGAATAAATCATGCTGCTTGTACGAGATGCGAAGCCATCTAACTGCCAAATCTGTAATCGTTTTGGAAGCTATCCATGGATAGATATCCTTAGGAAAGCATGATTTGTCTTTGTTTTTTCTTAACTATTACTTCTGCATTATATTCGATTTTGCATGCGAATAATGCTTCGGAATGAATAGAGTGGTATCGATCGTCGGTTGTTTGAATATTTATGTAAATGGTTACTGCGTATTCTAAGGGGGCATGATGTTAAATAGATTTTCTGAATTTATTTCTCTTATAGGCTGCATTTTTGTTTGATAATTTTTTAAATATCTTTTAACACTGTTATTTAGCTTGTCTTCTTTCATATTGTTCGATTTCGTTTTCATTTTTCACTCGCATCTTTGATGTTCTAGGGTTTTAAATTTTACACATACGGGTGTTCTTAATAATTATATGTTATTTTAATAATTAATAATTCATTAATTTCAAAACTTAATTATATTTTAATTACATTTTGATTTTATACCAGTGGTGCCATCTGATAGTGAAATTCAGAAATAAAAATATTTTAAAATTCTGTTATGTTTATAATAACGAGTTATAAATTTAAAACTAAGAAGTAGACACTAATGAAAAGAATACCTTTATTTTTATGTATTAATAAAGATAGGTTTAAAAAAATATTTTTTATAATTTATTCCCTTTCTAACTCATAAGTTACATAGTAGATTAGATTGACTCCATACTGCATTTTTGTTTAAAAGTCTTAAAAAAGATGTGAAATTCTATGAATTAACTGACCTTAGGATCGATTGAAATTCATTTTTTATTTATTATAAATAATATTTATTAATCCTGTGGTTACCATTTATTTCATGACTTGTATATAATGTTTAACCTCTCTTTGATTATTTATACCATGTGATATGGGTGTAAATATAATATTTAATTTTTTTTTTTTTTTTTTTTGTTCGTAAAAGTTCCTTTTTGGACCCATAAAACCACTTTTGGAAAAACCGTTTACTGCTCGTTTTTTTTTTTTTTTTTTTTTTTTTTTAAATATTCAATACGCTAAAGTCGTAAAGTTAAAAACTTGGCAGTTCCTGATCTATATTGTCTTATATCGTGTTCTGCCATTTCGTAAATACAATGGAGATGGAAAAAAAATCTGTTGCTAGTTTTAGTGTACTTGAAAGGATTTTTTATTCGAAATTTAACGTAATCGTTTTCCTTATTTTATTAAGTACCATTAGAAATTTTACCATAGACTGAATACCCAGGCTAATTTGGCGGATTGGTAGACCAAAAAATAACCAGCAAGACTGGTCTCCTCGAACTTTCTCGCACCTTTTTCTAAATAAGGTCCTATCCTATACACCGGCATAAAATTGTAGACAATAGGTAATATCGGGTATGGCTTATATAGAATTACCGAATAATAGTTATGAAATGCAAAACTTTGGAATATTTGTTTGTAGTGAATCTAACTTTTTTTATTGAATCTATTGTGCGAATATGCATTTTGAACGTCTTTTTGTTAATGGATTAAAATCAAAATTTAATACAAAACTGCAGTTGAAGTTACCAAGTGGCATACTGAATTTCATTGATTTTAAGTCGTTGCTTTTATGAATTATTGTGTTTACATGCAGGTGAACGTACAGACGGTCTGCTTTGGTATTAAATTTGGCTACAAATTTGGTACAAAATTTAATAAGAATCTATATTTTAGATGGTAAGCGTTTGTACCAAATTTTATCTATTGAGTTCTTTGCGTTTTGGTGTTATCGAGTTCTCTTTTAATCGGACAGACAGACTTCATGTGATTAGATTTTGTTCAAAAGTTGATAGATATCTTTAAATTTGGTGGTAAATGCATGTACCAAATTTCGTCCATTTATTTCTAAAGGTTTTTGAGTTATGTTCACAGACATAATGTGTTTTCGATGTCTCCAAAAATGTGTTTTTCGATGTCGGGTAGGTCTAATACGTGGAAATTCGTGAAAATTTCGAGTTCGAATTTTTATATATATATATTTTTTTCTATCTGTTCTTCTCATACGAGAAAGTAAAAAAGCCTTCATTTCATTACAGATCTTCATTTTAAAAAAATTGATATGAATTCATTTTCTATGTATTTTATTTTTTTCATTTGCTTAAAACTGGATAATCTTAGAAATAAATCTTCAACATTGCTTAGTTCTGAAGTTAAACCTTCATTATAAGTACAAAATTTCAAAAATTTTGGTTAAAAGCATACCCGCACTTACTTAAATGGAAAAGTAAACCTAACTTCATACCTGATTATCAAAAATATAAGAAGAAGAAAAAAAAGAAGAAAAAAAGTCAAGATGAAATATAAGTTTTAACAATGAAATTTAACTTCAGCAATAAAATATGCTTAAAATACGTTTCTAAAAAATACGCCGCAAAAAATTAGTACTATTATTTTCACATTTAAAAAGTAAACATTATTTCGTTGCTGTAATATTTTCGTAAGTTATCACGGAAATACGTCGAAATCTCCCTTAATTTATAATTAATGAAAATTTAACGAAGTGTACTCTCCTGCTATCCGAAGTTATATATGTGCCTGGTTTTTTACTATCTTCCATGTAAAGTGCCAGCATCACAGGCATTCATTTTTATTATTATTATTTGTTGAGCGAAGTTTGTTTCAAATACCGCAAATCAAATTTGCAACAAACCTTGCTTTTATTACGGCCGATACTGATACTGTTAAATTATTTTTTTAAGTGAGAGCATATGGGAAAATGAAGGGGGAAATTCTCCCAATTTCTTAAACTATTTAGTGGTTTATCCGAAACCCTTAAACCTACTAATACACTGTACTTCATTTAATAGACATCATAAAAAAAGGATCTACTGTAGCGCTTGACAACAATTAAACTGCATTTAAAATTATTCACTCGTAGCTCAAACTTGCATCTTGCGCCTGTTATCCGAAGGGGGGGGGGGGCGAGCTGGAGGGGAGAGGGTCGTCTGATAAGTTCAAACGATTATCTCCGCTCGTTATCTTCGAATTGGAGTAGGTTGCTCATGCAACGGTTCAAAATGTGCGGCGACAGAGAAATGAGTTGATAAAAATAAGGTTCCTGTATCGATTTTGTCCCTTACTCCGTGCGGGATCAACGCATACATAGGAGTGCGGGTCATTGGAAGGGAGAGGCCGGTTCGGAGAAAAGGTGGGAGTTCTGGTTGTCTGGTTTTAACTGGTTGCTCTGAAAATAATCACGCAACGCTTCCGAATTTTTCTTTTTGGGGGTCCTTTAGGCTGCATCGTTAAATTGATTTAAATCAGGGCTTCTTAAAGTGAGAGTTAGTATCTCACGTAAGGTTGCGCTATAAAATTTTAGAGTCACGGAATATTGACTTAACACGTTGCCTGCCATCCGCGGAAATTACTATTAAAGTTTCTAGGAGGACTGTAGTCAGTGTCCTGGACAAGATCATTAACTATGAGTTATCTTGTAGTTGGCAGTCAACGTGTTAAAAAGGTGTTATTAAAGTTTGTTGAGGCACTAGTTTTAATTGAATTTTCGTTTAGTTATCATTCTTTTTTTTCCCGTTATATACGATATTGCGATTAAAAAAAAATTGCCGCGACTTCCGAGTTTTTAATAAATTACTATACCCGTAAAAAAAAAAAAAAAAAAAAAACGAAGATAAAGGTTTTAATTATATCTGTTTGCCTCTGTCTAGGATTACGATAATAAAAAAATGAAAAGAGCTAATCGAATGAATGCAGAAATAACAAAATTGATCTTTGTCAAATTTTGAATAAAGTCTGTCCGTCCATGTGCATACAAACAATTTTAAGTCAGAAGAGAAACGAATATATCAATGAGTGCTGTTTTATTATAAAAAGTGAAATTTGTTTCAAATTTTTGATCAAATCTATCCGTCGATTGATTATCCGATGTCTTGGCTATTCGTTTGGATATGAGCACAGTAACAATAAAATTGTTGATCTGTCAAATTTTGAATGAAATCTGTCTGTCTGTCCATGTGTATGAAAATAATTTTGTCAAAAGAAAAACGAATATATCAGTGAGTACTGTTTTATTATAAGAAGTGAAATTTCATTTCAAATTTTTGATCAGATCTGTCCGTTGATTGATTATCCAATGTCTTCACTATTCGTTTGAATCTGAACACGGTAACAACGAAATTGTTGATGTCTATCAATTTTGAATGAAATTTATTTGTCCATGTGTACGAAAATCTTGACTGCTATTTTATTTTAAAAGGATATTTATATTGCTTTCTCTCAATATACTCTTTTCAGATCCGATTTTATTTTGTTTGAAATTCTGGCTAAATCGAACTTTTTTTTTTATCATATTCCCAACGATTTAAAAATAGCCAAATTTTCTACATTTTACCTTCCGGATTTCCTTGAAACTTTTCGAATTTATAAAACCAGTTTCTTGTCTATTATGTACTTTAAACGTTAGTTTTAGATTTGACAGTAATCTAACGGTCTGAAAAATAAGAGCCTGCTTTCTTTAAATTTACAAATGAAGCTGTCGGAGCTCTTTTTACACATGCAATTTGTATACATACTCAAATCTGAAATGTTTGCACGCCGCAAACGCTCTTGATTTTTAAATCTGAAGATTTTCTCCTCTGTTTGAGTTTACGCGCTGGAAGGGAATTAGCTCCTCTTTGACGTCTTTTGCTTATTTATTTATCATGCGTTCCACTTTTAGCCCACGATCTCTTGATCGTCAGCTAAAAGTTGGCAATAAAAGTAGTTCCAGATTTTTATGTTTTAAATGAAGGCCTATCAGTTTTGAGTTTATCAGGTTTTTTTCTTCCAATTTCTTACAAAAAATTTTTTTTAATGTCTCGTTTGTACGCTCAATCGATCTAGCTTTTAGCAAACAACTTATGTATGTTGCCAGCTGATATATTTAGCAAACTTAAACTAATCACTCCGTAGCACCCACTTTTCAAAGATCTACGAATGAGTTATTAGACTTTTATGACCCGTACGGAAATGCCTTGTACGAAAAAGTCCCAATATCCGTCTATTGGAAACGAACCACAAGTGTGTGTGTGTGTGTGTGTGTGTGTGTGTGTGTGTGTGTGTGTGTGTGTGTGTGTGTGTGTGTGTGTGTGTGTGTGTGTGTGTGTGTGTGTGTGTGTGTGTGTGTGTGTGTGTGTGTGTGTGTTTTAGAGGGAGAGGCGCTCTTCTGATCTTCCAGATTTCAATTCCGTACCGACATAATGGCGATCAATGTGTTAAATTCTATTTTACATTCTTGCATATATACGTACATACAGGGTGATTCTAAAGTCATCATACAAACTGAAAATCAGGCATTAATTAACAAGTCATTTTTACTGTATAACTTGAAGTTATCTGTTGTTCTTATATTGTTAGTATTGCAATACAATTTGCTTGTATTGTTAGTTAATCAAGTTAGTTGTATCGCGATGTAGACTGACGCGTCTCATCGCTTCCTCCGTGTACGTAATATATTCCCCGTGATAATTCAATTGCCTTAAACTCGAAGGATTTTTTTTTTTAATATTATTAGAGGAAGCCCAATTAATTTCTAGCCTGATAACTAAATCTGTGCTAACTTAATGAAGTGTTTGTGTATATATCTAAGTTCTCCTGACGAATTTATCCTATTAACTGCTCTAAAATTTGTAACACAGTAGGTAGTATAATAAAGACTCAATGCACCTAGAAGCTCTCGAATTTAACGTAGAATTTTTTAAAATAATTCTAGTCGCTTTTGCCGACCGGTTTATTCGGCAATTATATTGGCTGTTTTGTTTCAGCTAGCATCTTTTGTGCGGCGTGGCGTTCATATTCCACCGTTAAAATAATTTTTCACTTCATATCGTTATAGACATTAACGCCTTGTTATTTTAATAGCCTCCGACTTATTCTGTTTATTATGTGTATGAACCTTAATACTGGAATCAACTCTCATGACATCATATTATCATTAAAAGTGAGATAAACTAGTTACAAATTGCACGTTGTCATTCTTCTTCGGCGCCATAAACTGCACAGCTAATAAACTGAATTTTTTTTTTTTAGCTTTCGACGACGGAAAAAAAAATCAAACGATTTTTTAAAAAAATATTTAGTAAAAAAAAATGAAAAGGTTTTAATTTTATTGTAACAGTAGAATGTATTGTTCAAAGTTATGCAAAAAAAAAGCATTTTTAAAAGTTTTAAAAGAAAATAAATTTAGAAAAGAATTACTCGACAATTAATATATCATTAAAATAAGCAATTATTTTTCAATTTGAAAAATGTTGTAACTCCCCCAAATCGACAATATTATTCGTTGTTATCGTGTCTAAAAATAAAAATTTCGCTTTATTTTTAATTAAAATTTCAAAAACAGAATTCCGTTTTTTAGATACGCATAACATTTTTCTTGCGCCTAATTTGGTAGCATTGAATCAAACGATGTTGCTTGTGAAGCGAAAACGACCTACATCATGTACACAATCTCTTATTAATAGTGTTTTGTGTTGTTTTAGGTGTTTTTCGCACGTATTTATCGATGATACGCAGTTATGCTTTGTAGTTACCGTTTCGCTTATATTCGAACAACCAGGCAGACTTCCTCTGAATCGATTTCGCTCTAAATTTGGTAGAATTATATCTCGATGTAATTCTGAAATATGGAATATCGTCAAAATAGATGTTAAATCTGTGCACCGAATCTTACCTATCTAGCTCTCTTCATTTTATAATTATCGTGTTAACTTATATTCGAACAACATTTTATTCTGAACGGATTTTACTCAAAATTTGATAGAAATATGCAAATTTTATGTAAAGACCGTATGCAAATTTCAACCGTCAAGAGCAAAGCATTTTTTAATTGTCTTTATTACAGATTTTCCAAAAATGTGTTTTTCTTATTCAGGGAGATCTAAAACGTGGAAATTCTTCAAAATATCGGGCTCCAATTTTTTTTTGACGATTACAATATTTTCTCTATACTACATATACGAGAAAGTAATAAAACCACAAAATCTGACTTTAAGATTTCGTTTTCTTTGAGTAATTTATATATGGTTTTGATTTCCCCCCCCCCCCCCCCCATCTCACTGGAATATCGTGCGTTTTCTGTTACTTTTTGCTTCCTTATTTTCGAGATGACTTGCTCTTTTAAGTTTTACTGTCTCAGACAAAATAAAAAAATATTTAACTCTTTGAAATTATTTATAAATTAATCAATGTCCTGTCTAGACACATATTTGTCTCGGATTATTCCCCATGCAACTGCATGTCGATGTCCTTCAATCCTTTGCGTGAATCTTCCAGCGCGTGAACCGCAGCACGTAGGCGCCTAATAAAAAACTAAAAATAATAATTAGCATTTTTAATATGTTACTTTAGAGCTACACCCTATGATGTCAAATATTTTTAATCCCAATTCTAGCTATCGGTTGCTTAAGAATTGTAAGGTTAAGAATGCGAGAAAATAGCTTTTAAAGATATAAAATAGCATTAAAACATCTAAATGCGAATATAATAATCTTCCCAAAAAAATGGACTTAGAAACCAAACCCAAACTATTTTTTATATTGGTCAAACATTAAAAATATTAATTTTTAAAAAAAATTAGATTTTCGCAAAGAAATCGACTTTCTAACCTATTAATTTCGGAATATTTTAACGCAGTGAAATTTTCACGCTGCTTTAAAATTCAAAAACTTAGCTTCTCGGCGATATCAGTTATTATTTCCGTACAGTGTTTTTTCTTAGTTCTATAAATATTTCAAAATAAATTTTTACTACTATTTGTTATTCTTTTTTTTTATTGTCGTTATCAAATTTTAACCAGTTTCATTGGATCGATAATTATCGATTCCACTTTTTTTTTCTTCCGATTCGTGATATTATGATTTAACCTGTGGCAGTTGTCCCCCCCCCCAAAAAAAAAAAAATTTTTTTTTTCTTGCATAGTCTTTAATAAACTTGGCATTCCAGAGAAATGCCTTACATAACATTGGCGTGCAATAGTTGCGATATGTTTACTTTTGGCGCGAATTTAGCGTGTCGTTTGGCGAGTTATTTGGCGATTAATCTCTGGAATGTTGTTAATGGTATCCGAAAACTGAAATTGTGTTTTAGGCACGTTTTTCGCGGCCGATTGGAACAAAAATTTGACTCTCTTTGTTTTGTAGTTATCTTATTATTTTTGTAGTTATCATTCGAACAGCCGGACAGAGAGATTTTCTCTGAATGGATTTTGCTCAAAATTTGATAGAAATCTACAAATTTAGTTTTAAGCCTGGTATAACAAATTTCAGCCACTAGCTCAAGGCTTTTTTTAGTTATCTTTGCCACAGACAGATGGACATTTTAAAAATTGTGTTTTCTGAATTCAAGAAGGTCTGAAACGTAAGGATTCGTGAAAATTTCGAGTTCGAAGTTTTTGACGATTACTATAGTTCATCTACATTGCATATATGAAAAATTAAAAATATGCTACAAACTTCAAAACAGATTTTTTAGGTTTACCAACATGATTTAAGCATTATGCATTTTTTTTTTTCTGCAAATTGCTGATAATGTAAATGTCGTTGTTCACAGCAAGCAATGCATAATGCGATGAAAGCAGACGATGACAACTTAGACGGATCAGTTCTAAATCGGTATCATGTACATTGTTTCTAACTGGAAGCTCGGAATTTGGAGAGATTGTTTGCGCCATTCGTTTTCTCATATTTTGGACTGTTTGTCTTCTGCAGTTGGCATTTTTATAACCATTATCCCCCCCCTCCCCTCCTCTGCAACCCTCCAAACAGGGAAACTGGAATTCTAAAGCCCAATATAAGGATAATGAAAACTGAATCGTCAATTATAAAGAGATGCCGACTGGATCCTTATCGGTGAGATGCTGTTACTGAGACGCGGGTCGGCAACCAAAAACCTTTTTGGTCGGTCGAAAGATTAACTTTGTTCCATGCATGTGGCTGCCCTCTGAAGGCAAAGAGTGCCAGGAAAGAAAAAAAACTGACCTTGACTGCACTTTGTCAAATAAAAAAAAAGTCAGAAGATAAAGCAACTTCCTGTGCCTCTTCTTTTAACACGCTGGGTTTAATGTCTTTACAAATGTACAGAATGCAAAGGTTTTTAACCTGTGGCACGGATTCGTTTTTTTTTTTTTTTTTTTTTTTTTTTTTCCCCCAGAAGACACGCCTCAGGTTTTTAGGACGAAAAATTAGTTTTTAAACTGATTTTTGAATACTGAGTAGAAATTTTTTTAATAAAAATTTGAGAAATATGTGCACCAATTTTTGTGTTTTAATAACCTTTCAATTCCTTTAATATCAGAACAGTATCTTAATTACAAGTATAAAATTCATGAGCCTTGCTTAAAGTGAAATATAAATGAAAAAGGCATATGATCGAAATTTTATTAATAAATTTTTATGAATTTAATGCTACTAATGCCTATTCATTTAAAAATATTAATTTTATAGAGATTCAAGAAATAAAGATTAATTATAATTAAAATAATGTATTTATAATATGTTGAATATCAGTTTTTCATTTTATTGATTGTGTTTTATTTCGTTTGACAGACCTCCAAAATATTTTGAAATGTTATATTTATTTTAAATTTATTATTTCGTTATGATTTCTCCCAATAATTGATTTTTTTTTTTTTTTTTGTAAATAAGGCAATTTTTATTAATCACAATGATTATTTTTTTTTTCAAAAATTTTACTACTTCAGCATTTTCCCCATGTAATACATATTTTAAAAAAAACTATGTATATTTTCACGTACTTCATTTTTTTTTTCTTTTTCTTTAGTAGCCAGGTCATTATGTTGATTATGTTAGAATTTTGTGAAAATATGAGATTAAATTAGCTAGTTATTAATAGAAATGTCTTAAAATCTCTAAACCCGCCTCTACATAAAGCCGTTGTTTTAATGTTGTTTAAATGAAGTTTTTTTAGCCATGATTACGAAATGAATCGAGTTTGCGATGAAACGACATTGAAATGAGAAATATATAAACTGTGCCTTACTGTTTGTCGGACAGGAAATGTAATAAAGAATTTTTATTTGAAAAAAAAAATACTCATAATTAAGGGGGATTGAAAAAATGGTTTAGTTATTATATACAAATGTTTCACAGAAGAAAGTAACGGCAGCGATCTCCCAAAACGTTCTCGCTTTTTTTCTAATAAAAGCGTTATCCCCCGATTTCCGCAAAAAAATGTACAACTTAGAAGAAAGGAAGGAAAGAAATAAGGAAAGGAAGAAAATAAGGAAGAAAATTCCTTGCATGAATTTGGCATACAATAGTTATCAAATAAAAATCTTTGACATGAATTCAGCATCTTTAATGAATCTATCGTGTTATCCTTGGCGAGTTTTTCGGCGATTAATCTTTGTCAAGTTATTAATAGTATCCAAAAATCGAATTTGTGTTTTAGAAGCATTTTTCTCGACTGATTGAAACAAAAATTTGACTCGAAACTACACTTGTAAACAAAAAAAAAAAAAAAAAAAAAAAAACCGTGAGATTTCCCTCCTTAGATAAGTATGTGTAAAAGGAAGAGTAGACTAAGTTATCAAAGGAAGACATGATTGGCCCACACATGTCTTCACCGCTGTCGGGCCGTTCAGGACAGCCTTGAACAATTGAGTTCACGTCCGATGGACTTTCTTGTTTAAATGCAAATGGATATATATGAGACCTTTTGGTTGTGCAAGGCATAAGAACGGTATTGGTGCTATTATAAAAAAAAAATTACACTTTGGAGTGCAATATATTGAAAACAATGCATCTCGAAACATTTGAAAACGCAAAAGAAAAGAAGATAATTAAAAACTTAACATTGAGTATAAATTTGGACGAAACGGTGGGGGGCGGGGGAAGAGAAACTACGTTAAAATGCAGATACTTGGTTGAGATAAAGTATAATAATAATTCTACACCTAAACAAATCAGGGGAATTGGTCTCACCAAAATTTTCTTGCATACTTTCTCAAAGGCGTTATTCTTCTTGTAAATTGTGGATCTTGCCTAAGACCATTGTAATGTCTTGATCTAGACTGATGGAACAACGAAGCAGAATTTCCAGACAATTCTTTATTTTACAGCCCTATATATACAAAAGAATAACTTGTTCTAATCTTGGTTAAATATATAGTTATTTACACCTGTAGTAGGAGACACTACAGTCGAAGTCGAAGGTTTATCTTCAAACTCAGTTCTCCATCAATACAGAGAAACAACACCGCAGAGAACTAACAGGTTGTTAGTGAACACGACCACTCCAGGGGTAGTTCTCGGATTCCGAACTCGTTTGCGTAGTCCAACAGTCTGCCTGCAATTCGTTTCTTCTCCTCTCCCTAAAAAAAATCTCCGCACTTTATTTCGGCGACAATCTCCGCCTCTTAATTTACATTGGTCATTTGAGCTCTCTTTCGGCCAATCGGGGTTCAGCAATATGCTCTCGTAGCGGCGCCAGTAAGTCGTGGGAAGGTCCTTTTAGTGATGCACCTTTCATAACTGACTATTCTGGAACACGGAGTTATCATAATCCTTTCACAATGAGAAACATTTAGTATCCAGATGTTTGGACACCCCTTTCTCTTTGAAGGTACTATCAATACCTCTTGAACGAGGAATTCCATATGTGGTCTTTCACTGTAGTCGCTAATGAACAGATGCGAGACCACCCAAGTGAAAAGATCCACCATCTGGCTATCTCGAGGAGTTTAGTTATTAACAGCGACGACACGGCTGGCTGTAAATGTCTTATCAGTACTGGGAAACGGGGGATGTTACACCATGAATATTACTGAACTAATTACAAAATATATCTATCTGCTTGAAATCTAGCATATTTACTGAAACTTCTGTTTGATCTTGGGCGATTCATCCCTGGCATGCAGCTCAAACACAAATATCAGAAAATCGAATGTGTATTTTGGACACTTTGCCTCCCCCCCCCCGCGATTGAAACCAAATTTAACATAGAATTACTGTTGTAATCTCAAAATCACAGACTAAATTTCATTTATTTAAATCATTAAATTTTTGAATTGTCACATTTATATGCATGTGAAAGTACAAACTGACAGACGGTCAATCCTTTCGCAGATTTTGTTCAAAATTTGATGTATATGTGCATTTTGAATTTTAAAACTTTTTGTAGCTATAGTGTTCATTTGTACACGAATATATAGACTTTCTCTGAATTTATTTCGTTCTAAATTTGATAGAAATCAACAAGTTTAGTAGTAAGACTATGTATAAAATTTCATCCAACTGGTTTAATGTATGTTTGATTTCTATTGTTGAGACTGATATAATTCGAAAAATGTGTTTTTCGTTCTCGGAGAGATCTAATATGTAGAGATCTCAATTTCGATTACTATAGTATTTTCTCTTTGTATGCTTTGTATGCTAGAAAGTAAAATTAGACATTAAAAAAAATACAGTATTGTAAGTGACTAAGAAAATCTATGGCTTGAGTCCAATGTAATTTCGATGTTAATTTGAAAAAAGAAATATGTCTTCGTTTTTAGAAATAATTAAAAAAAAAATATTAACCGCATGATTTTAGAAGTTGTTACTTAGTCTCAAACGATAGCAGCGTTGGCAGATGAAAAACATCATTATTTTCCTCAGAATATTTCGTAGACATGGAAATAAACATTTTGTTCTTTTGCGCACGAAAGGTCTATAACCTGGAGATTTTTCAAAATCGCTGATGTCAAAAGCTTTGACGTTTCCAATGAGTTTAGTCTCTATATTTATACGAAAAAATAAAAGATGTAGCGCTTAGTATAATTTAACATTTTTCTCTTATCTACATCAACTATATTTATTAATCTGTGATATTTCTTCTAAAAACTTCCGACTCGTTGATTTAATACAAGATGAAAAAGCAGAGAAACGAATTACGTTTTTTCTTTTCTTCTTTTCTTTTTATCTGTCAGCGTTCTTATCGGTTTGAGTCAAAATGAGAAACTTCTTAAATCTTGTTAACCAAATGAAACTTCTGGAAAAGAATACTTTATGAATGTTTCAAGAAACAACAAAAAAAGAAATAAGATTTTTTTTTTCATTATTTTATTATTTTTGCTATATTAATATATAGTAAATTTTATTTATGTGCATTCATTACAATTACCTTCTAATTTTTAATCTATATTCGTTGCTATTTCTTTATATAAAATTTTAAAATGTTTGTCTTTCTTTTTTCCCCGTCTTTCATTATCTTAACATTTTATTGGGTAGATGGCGCTGGCGATGGATAAAATAAACAAATCAGATCTGTACTTTCAAATTCATTTCGTGAACTATTAGCGGGCGGAATATACTTCTAAAACCATTCCGGTGTTATCCAAGAGAGAAACTAACTTGGAGTTCCGTTATTTTTCTGTAATTAATGTTTAATTTCTAAAGTTTATGAAATACTAATTTAGTTTTTTTATTCTATTTATAATATCTGATTGGCATATCCACATAATGAAAATAATTCGTATTTCGGCTATAATTGAAATTTGGTCTTTATCATTAATTTTAAAAGTTTACTTATACATTTCTCTCTTCTGCAGTGATTCATAAAAATTATATAATAAAGATTGGAAAGAATTCAAAATCATTTCATCGCCATCTCGGAATCTAAATTTTCAGTCAATAAGATATCTGGAACATTAAATTCAAGGAACCCGAGAATTGGATGAATGGTCTCTTCGTAAATTTTATATCTTCAATCTTTTGTGTACAATGTAAGATCGAAATTTGATAAAAAGTGTGAGAATTCATATATTTCCTTATGCGTCTGATTTGGATTTCAAAATGGGATCTTTTTTCCTTAGCCTATGGTGTAATTGTGAAAAAATATACTATATATAACTCCGAACATCGTTCTACTTTTAACATGGACTTTCAGATTTACTAAATTAAAATGAAAATATTTTTCTAAATTTTAATCCAAAGAGTTTTAATTTCTGGAAGTGGAACGATATGTTAATTTTATAATCACCATAGTAATATAATATGGAAGTGAGGTTTTTCGCTAATATGTGTATGATGATTATATTTTTTGCATAAAGATTAAATGGAGAATTCTACAGAAATAACTTTTTATAAATTAAATCAAATTTATTACATTTTTTTAAAAAAAAACTGAATTAAAACGATTTATTTCAAACTTAAAAAAAAAAAAAGGTTGGGGACAGTTCAAATGATGTTTCATTTTAACTTGGGATTTCCTTGGCTATAAGAACGTTTTATCATTTTAATTCAGTTTATTTTTAGTACGTTAAAAAACATATCATATTATTTATATTAATTAGCGAACAGGCTTTTTATATGAGAGGTAGTAGTTATAAATGCAATAAGTTTAAGCTTTAAATAATCACAAGTAAAAAATATATTTTCTAAATTGTTTTAACAGTACTGTTAATTTTTGACTGAAAGGAGTAAAATATCAATCTTATAATTTTGTCTTGTATTACATCCTCTTTCTGAATAGACAGTTGTGAGTATTTAAAAAGCATTCATCATCAATTAATCATTACCTTAAATAAATATTAACTTTCCTTACGTGATTCTTTCAATTTACTTCTTTTGTTTAATTTATCATTAAATGAATCTTGATGTTAAAAATTTAAATTATAAGTATCATTTGCACTCAATAATTCATCAATTATGTTCTACTGATTGCCTTCATTGTCAGCTAGCTAAAAACATTTAAATTTGTCTGCAATTTAACATTGAAATTGAATCTGTGCTGAAAAATGGCATAATTTACGAAGTCAAAAATTAAATAATGATTTGAATAACCAATCTTTCACTTTTAGATTTTGCGAAGTCATTTTAGTAATCGAAAATGGCTGATTTAAATTTGCTTTCGATTTTGAAGTTCCTTCTATTTTTGTTTGATTAAAAAGATGTTGAATCCAATAAATTGCTTGCACAAAGCTTAAAGAAAAACAATAGATTTTTTTTTGTTTCAACATTTTTATTTTATTCTCTTTTGTTACAAAATTGCAATATTATTTCAATTAGAAAAAGTAGGAGAAAAAAACCATTCGTAAATGATAAATGAGCCATTCAAATATGCAAACGATTTACTTCGTTAAATAAGAATTTTAAGTAATAAGTTTGAAGAGTAATAAAAATGATAAATTTAAGTGCTGGTTTTTTCTTTCTCAGTTAAAAATGAATTTACCGATTTGATTATTGCAAGTAGTATCTAACAGTAGTTTTGATATGAAAGTCATAGTAATGTTTCGGAGAAAAATTCGAGGTACTTTAATTCAAATTTCCCTGTTAAAGTCTTTTTTTTTTTTTTTTTTTTGTCCATAAATGATGTTTGCGAAAGAATAAAACTTCCATTATTCTGATTTGAATTTCTTCATTAAGACAGCAATATTAATCTAAGCAAAACATTTATTTTTAAAGAAATTTAAAATTTATTTATTATTATTTATTTACTTTTTATTTTATATGAGTATGTGTTATGGTACTCATAAAGAAGCATTGAAATATATCATAATATTTATGCAAAATAAGCCTTAAACATAGGTATTATATTTAATAAACAGTTAAAATTTCAGATTTTTATGTATTGGAGCGTCCTCCAACAAAAATCCATTAATTTTTAATTTTTAAAAATTTTTATCATTTTTTTAGTATTTTATATATGAATTTTTAACTACTTTTAAATGATTACAAAACCCGATAATTTTTTTTTTTTTTTTTAGTATTCTTATTCTAGATTCTAGAATATATAATTGTCATGTTTTCTTGTTTTTATTTTCAAACTAGGGCATTTTAATGTAATAAAACAAATAAATATATAAAAATCAAAATTAAAAAAAAAATCTCATAAATTTTTTTCGCAGGCTGAATAAAGATTTTGTATTGTGGAGAAAAATTTGTTTACAGACAAAATAACTTAAACCTGGAATTAAAGCTTAAAAACCCTTCCATACGACAATCGTCTCCAAGGTTAGATAACAAAATATTTATATCAATAAAATAAAAAAATGAAAATGAAATGTTTTAAAAATAAAATTTAGAATTTCAACAGGTGTGAAAATTATTTAAAGAATTATTCTTGACCCAGTAGTTACTCTTCATTGTTTTTCTTTGTATCAGTAGATGCTTTCTCAGTGTACGACCTTTTGGAAATCTCTAGTGTACGTCTATCCACCCTTAAGAAACTTTATTGTTGGCCTGTCATAATGAAGTCGCTGTTGAAATTTCTGCCCCCCCCCCCTCTCCCTCACCCTGTCAACAGAGTCTGTTCTATTGAGTTTTGACAGCCTCCGAGACTGTTGCCTAGTTGCAAGGCTATCGATTAGTGGCGTTATCATACCAAGGCAAACTTCTCTACTTCATTTCTTAATTAATAACTGCTCCCTATCTATCTATCGTAATAGCCTTTAGCTAACATCTTTTGTATACATTTGTTCAGGCTGAATAAATAATGAAATTGTGTCAGATTTGTGTTGAAATGTATTGTTTTACGATTTGAATGTAAATGGTATTATTTTGGTTTAAAATATTTCCATGTCACATATATTTAATGTAAGAATTACTTTGGTATAAAATATTATAATTAAAAAAAAAATCTTTTTATCGTCTGAAATATTCCTTGAAAATTAAAATGAGAGTTTTATTGAACCAAACGATTTTTTAAAAAAATATCGTTTAAAAATCAACAATCAGTAGTTTTAACTGATTGTTGATTTTGTACATGAAAAAGGTATTCGATAAACGTTTTGAGATAAAAATTTATTGATAATAAACAATTTGAAAATAAGTATTGTTCCTGTTATAAATTGTTAATCGTCTATTTATAAATTTGCTTTTTGTTATCTTCTAAAATTCTGCTTATGTGCTCTGGTAACAACAATTCTTCGATTCTGTATTAAATTTTGTAAAATTTATAAAAATTAGAGGATAAAAATGGCACTGGAAACGAAACTGATGTTATTCATAATATAGAATGTTGAATTTTAGGATGATGTAAAATATTTCACGGAGAACCATTTTCTACAAAATAATTGCCAAAGAAAAGTTAGTAAAATTTTGGTACATTTCTAATTAAATTAATATTTAATTCATTTTTGCACTTTGAAAAGTTGACACTATTATCTCTCTCGTCTTAAATAAGTGTGCTGTTTAGGAGGAAAGTGGAACGTGCCTATATGCATAGCCACATTGATTCTTTTATATAGATATAATATATATATATATTGAAATTGCATCCATTGCAAATAAAATTTTCCTTATTATTCAATTTTTCTGAGTAAAATTCCGAATTGCATTCTCTTGATTATACTCTGAAATCACACAAAACAGCGCCATGTTTGGGTATCTTTTTCATATGCGTTGTTATGTAAAAAAAATTTAATTATCTGTATGTGTGTTGCCATTTCGTTTGTGAAAATACTAAACACGTGTATGTATATCGTGAGTTAAAACGATTAAAATTACGACAAAATCTTAAGAGATTTGCGGCTATCAGAAATTAAGAGATCACTATAGTTAAACTAATATAACGTAAATTTATTTCATTTTTCAAAATCCAGAAGTTGATTAAAGTATATTAAAAGTTAAACAAGTTTCTGATGCTCTTAAAGCATATCTTCGGAAAACTCAATTTTTTAATATAAATAAAAATCATTGTATCTGTGTATGTATACTCTACATCTCCTTATAACCAACCTCAACCATATTTCACGCACTTATTATTTAAGAAAGAATACATTTTTCTTTTTAATTCGCAAAAAATTATATATTCTATTAATTAGAAATTAACCAAAATTTACCTTTTTTCGACACAGTAACTTCGAGAAAATTATTACGGAAATTTTTTTACACTGTCTTAAAATTCGAAACCTTACCTTTTCAACGGTATACCGATTTTATTTCTATGCAATTTTTTTCAACTGTTTTTAATATTAAAAAAAAATATGCTATACTATTTTGAAATTAGAAAGTTGTAAGTTCTCTTCTGTAAGTAAGTTCATTAAGACTGAGCTATTCTACCACTATTATTTTAAATTTCTTTCTAGAACATGATGTTGTTTTAGTTAGGATGTTTTGAAGCTCGAAATCGCACAGACAATGAATATTGAAGCTCAAAATCGCATATTGAAGCTCAAAAAGCATAAATTGCAATTTTCATCATCTTTTAATCGCATATATTTTTTTACCTGCTTTTACCAGTATTGCATTATTATTATGTATGCTTCTTTGAAAGCAGATGCGTTTTTAAAAGGTTGACCTGCTTTTACCCGTATTGCTTTATTATTACGTATGCTTCTTTGACAGCAGATGCGTTTTTAAAAGGTTGACGTAGAGCTATGACATAATTGCTGTTATTTCACAAGCGGCTATATTTTTCAACTCCAGGTTTTCCATCTTGAACATGATTGGCTGTTCTGGTCACGTGATTCACTGATGTATTGTCCTTCTAATGTGTAATCAAGCATGCTATTAAAAAGCACGTGATGTTTGATATTAAAATGCTCTTGTACCTGTAGAATTTAAATTCAAAATTGATATTGGAATATATATTTAACTGTGGATTACAAATGCGAAATTTGTGGTGCATGATTTTATCATAAACAGTAATTAAAGAAACATCAATCTCGACTTCATGGAATAAAATCTAGCTGTGTAAACAAGGAATTTCCATGCATTTATTGTGATAAAAGATTTTTTGTAAATATTATATGATAATAAATAGTTCGACTCAAATCATGATATCATCGCCAAACTTGATTTTTTTCGATAATTCGCCAAATTTATTATTAGACTTAGCTTTGTAATTACATTTAAATATTTAAAATAATAACGAAAAGCAGTCAAACAGTTATATAATTCCAATCATTGATCCGATATCACGAACTTTTATTTCGTATGAAAGCTTATGCAATGGTTTGCTTTTTCTCATCCACCCTCCATTTTAGAAAGAAATCAGAAATACACTATATGTTTTGTTCATTTCCTGAGAAGAAAACTCGCTGGTAGAGCTCCTCAGTCACAACCTTTATGCATATTCCGAAAATTTTTGATGACATCTAAATACCCACAAATGGTCGGCCATCCTATTGTTCTCCATTTCAAGATATATGCCAAAATAAAACTTTGGCAGTGCCCTTAACTTCCACGATTGAACCAATTCCGCCAATTTTCGTCACCACAAAATTAATTTCTCCAATTTGAAGCATTATTAACCAAGCTGAAATTGATTGACATGACTAAACTAATTTTATTACTTTAGTATTCACTATACACAACTGGGTATTTTGGAATTATCCTGTTGACCATTTTCGCCAACCCAATATTATCGCCAAAAGGTAGATCTGCGCCAGTAACCGCAAATTACTTTTCACTATGATAGCGCCAAAAATGTGTGGCCTTTTCACGAGCGTTGACAGGCCGACGGAATAATCCTAAAAACAGGCTGCTATATCCTTCGATTCCAGGCCCACTATAATTGCATTTATAAATAACTGAAAATATTGCATTATTAAGGCCTTTTGTTACTGTATTTATACATCAATGAAATATTAATATGAACACAATAATAACACATTTTAAAATCATATACATTCACATTTCTTTTATACTTATAAATAATCGAAAGTACATTCAAATTATTTTCAATCCAAACAGCAATCATCTTCAAAATTAATCGAAAATATATTCAAAATAATCTTTCCGTTGCAATAAATAAACGTCAATGAATCACATGACCAGGACAGCCAATCATGTTCAAAATGGCAAATATGGAATCGAGATATAGCCGCATGTGTTATTTCATCTCAAAATCGGACGAGCTCTAAACTATTTTTGCCAGCTAGAAAAATTGAAAATGAAAGTTTAAAATATTTATATAATATATGAGAGAGACGGGGGGGGGGGGATAGAGAAATATTGTTTCAAATTTCTCTTGATTGTTTCAAACCGGTTTAAACTGGTTAACGACTTAAATTAATTAAGACAAATAATGACTTAAAAAGTAATAATGTTCTCACATGATAACTTGAAGTTTGCGATCATAGATTTCATTTTTTTTTCCTTCTTTTTTTTCCCCCTTCTCCATTTATTTTTAAGTATTGGGAAGAAGAAAGTAAAGAAAACTTAAGTCCACTGCTCAAATTCAAATGAATGCTTGGAAAATAAAGCTATCCCGAGCAAATGAAATATTTTTTAGCAATGAAGAGCAAAAATACGTATATAAAACCGTTGCCAAAACTCATTAATAGAATTCTAAAAGTAAAACAGACGATTAATAATTAGGGACAACTATTGATTTGGTTTATTTCCATGTATTTTTAATAAAAAATTAATTATTTCATTAAATGTCTCGAAATGTTCCTTTCTTAACTTCAGTATTGTGAACAAAATTTGCAAGTTATTATGTCACAAATATTAATAACTTATGCAAAAAAAGAATCACCTTCTGAGGATTTTAGAAAGTCGCCTGGTTCATTTAATATTTTAATTTTAAAACGGGTTTTAGATGAAAAGAATTTTGTATATTGTTTTACACAAATTATTATACATGAAAGGGTTTTAATCTTGAATAATGCCAGATATATCAAGTTTTACGTTAGGTTCTCTTTAATTCGGACTTGTTACTCTAACATTCCAATAATCCGAAGCATTTGTTGTAATTTGGCTTTTAATGATAAGCAATGTTTTCCTTGTTAAAACTTGAATATATCTTTCAATATATGGTTTTTCTCTTAAATGTGTTCCTACTCATAATATTTTTTTCTCCGTAACATATTGATAGAAAATACACAGAAAAATGTGTAATTATATTTTAAAGCAATGTCTATAAGATTCTTTATAATCCGGATACTCTGTAATTTGTCAGATGCCCGGTCCCATATGTATCGGAGTAAAAAGAATCTGCTGTATTTCAAACTAATAATTTTTGTTTAATCCAAAAAAAAAACAACATAATAAGGTACAAATTGTTTAATAATGTTTTTATTATGCTGAAATTCAAATTAATTTTATTATTCGATCGAATTATTCACTGGCTTGGTTTTACCAAGTTAAAAAAAAGTTTTTTTTTAAACATTAATTCCGATATAGGGTTTCTGCTTTTATTTCGTAATAAATACTTTTGTTAAAATATACTCATACTGTAACTTGTAGTTTTGCATAGTCTTACCAAATAACAAAGTAAAATTTTAAGTAATTGCGTTCCCTATGCATAATGCAACAATCAGGACAATCAATAATATAGTTAAAGTATCTTTTCGCCAGAGATTATTAGTAATATTATAACTCAAAAAGAAATTAAGTAAAGGTAATATAGCAATAATATTTTGCTCGTATAATTTTGTAACCAATAGATGCCAATTGAGAAATATTGGGTGCATTCAAAATAGTTGCAATTATTTTTGAATTATATAGTCAGATATAGTTTGCTGAACTTTTAAATCTGTATTTATCAAGTATACAATGCAAGCATTTTTGATCTGCTAGCTAATTATTTAATTAGTGATTGATTCAAAATTGATCTTATATTCATAAATAAAATTGAATGTAAAAATCTGAAAATTCAAATTTAAAGTATTTTTAATATGCAATTTGAAAAATATATAACTTACATAATGTTTAAATAAAAATAAAAAAAAGAATAATGAAACATGGTAAAGATAACTACTATTTTGGCATCTAAATTCTCTTTCAAATTTAGACACCAGTGTAAAAGCACAGAACGGTAGCTTTATCCGATTATTCGAACTCAATGCCCTCCCCTTCTTTCCTAACCAAATATCATAATGGATTACTTTTATACCCGACGTTTATCAATACGCATTTCTTTTCCAATCTGAATCTTCCCCCAACTCAACTTTCGGTAGAATTTCGAACAATAGTGCAAACATTCCTATAATGGTACTGTTTTGCATTAAACCCGAATTAAATTGAAAATCGATACCCGGAATGACCTTTCTTTCAGATCTTTCTCTACTTCCAGCTAGAGCTACTTTTTCAATTCATTCTGCTTGTTGAAATCTGAAGAAAAGGATTTTTAAAAGTACTTTTTAAACCATTAGTAAAAAGGCTTAAGGAATATTTACTGCTGTTCTTCCTTTTTACTGTTCTGGCTGTATTTTTTCTTCTGTCACGTGACATCTCGAATAATTCCAATTTTGTTTTCGAAACGAACCATATCCAGTGTTCCGAGATTTCTTTTTCTGTAGAAGCTTAAAAATTCTAGCTATTGATTTAAAGCAAGAACTGTTGCTGAAAGATACGACTCTCGCTTCTGACTTGACACATTGTTTATCATGAGCGGAAGAAATGATAAAAGTCTGAATTATATTTCCATGCTATCGATTTCTTGAAAATTCTTTTGAATATAAAAAAAAATGGCGATGTTTTACTGGGAATCATCAGTTTAACGTATCTTTTTCTGAAGCGTTGAAACTTAAAAAGATTCACTGCTGAATGATTTTCAAAATTTTATGTAGCTTTAAGAATAGAAAAAAAAATTATGTGCTGAAATGTGTTGAATTTTATTCCTTGTTATCCTTAGTCTGTTATAAAACAGATAAAATATGAATAATTTGAAACCTAAATAATGACATCGAGCAGATGTATTTTTTCGAACAGCTGTAAGCCAAAATCGTTTTTAAAAATTCAACTGCATAAGGGTTAGCAATTGTTCTTTGTTAATGTGGGTACATGCATGTGTTCCTCAGTTTAATTGTTTTATGTATATTAGAACAAATTTTCGAAGTGTCCCTTTTATGAGTCTTATTTTCAACTATGAATTATTTTAGTCTTCATGTTGTTTCAGAAGTACTGTTTGAAATAATTTCAAATAATATAATGAGTAGTTATAATAATAATTTTACAATTATGCGTTTTCGACAGTTGTTATAATTTCATTTCATCTGACGTGAAAGGATTTGTAAAGATTCAGCCTAGGTTATTTTTTATTGCCAAACAGTATTTTTCATAAAACAAAAGGAAATTATCAGAAATTATACGAGATGTCAATGGTAATATATAGAGTCAAAAGAATATCAGAGAGGCAAAAAATTATTATGTGATTATATTTTGATTGTAAAAGTATTAAAAATGAAAATGTTTGCTTCTGAAGAGATGTCAGAGTCAGTGTCTAAGTTCATAAAATTGTTTCTTCTAATCAATTAAAAAATACTTATGAATTAGTTTCTTAAGATTCTTTTCATTTAAATATTTCAAAAAGATTTCATTTGATTAGTGGCAAACACAATTGTGTTAGCGTTCTCTTTAAATAATGTCTTTAAATGCAAATATTTAATTATTTATTTTTAAGAATTATTTATTGATTATTTACTATATTATATTGAAAATAAAGTATGATTTTAATAAAATTTTATGCACATTCTTAAGCAAAATTACTCATTTATTTATTGGTCGATTCAAATACTAATTGCGATTGCTCCTATGCATAGTTAGCATGTAAACTACTGGATTGACGTCCTCAATTATGACAAATTTTATTTATTTATCAGATGGTGTTTTCAATTCTTATTTAGTCATGCCGCTTTGACTGAGATTTCATTTTGTGTATAGACTGTATCAATTTCCACAGATATCTTCCTAAATATTCAGTAGCAATTGAAGTTGATTAAGTACAATGGCAGTATTCTGATTTTTTTTTTTTTTAAGAAGCTGCCTAATTTTTAAAATTTATTGTATTCTTTTTTAATTTTTCATATCAATGAAATTTTGTATTAAAATTTTTTTTAATTAAAAACTAAAGCTTTCCCCACCTTATCTGTTTTGTTCTGTAACAACTTTATTGATGAAAGATAGTAGATAATGAAATAGCTGCCGTTTTCATTAGAATTAATGAATTAACTTTATCATACTTTTATTTAATAATTCATGGTATTTAACTGATTTAACAGAAATAATTTTTGCGATAAATGGCAGATTAAGAACATTCTTGTGAGAATACATCAACAATACGCTCATGTACCCAGGAAAATAGTTCAGTTTATTTTAATATTTAAAACTGAAATCCTACCTTTCAATCAAAACTGTTGTAGTGGAAAAGTAAAGAAGAAAGAAGCTTATGATTGATGTGAGAAAATAAGCATAAAACGTCTAGAGTTCGTTTTTATGTTACGAACGATATCAATATCTATTTTTAAAGAAAAGCTCGTTGAAGTTCTACGTAGAGTTTTATACAAATACCGATTTAAACACGTCTTCCCATAAAATTGTTTTCTGAAGTTCTGCCGTTAAATGTTTTCTGCTGTCGAATATCTCCAGCGAAGGCGTTACTGGTTGCTTGGCTGTTTGCCAATCAGCCACGTGCTGCGCGCGTTTCTGATTTGTCATTCCTGAGCTTTTTTGTTCATTCTCACTTTCGGTTCTGCAACTCTTGCCTCAGTATTTCGCACTGTGATTCGTGTTCGAGCTGAAAGTTTCTTATCCGTAGATGTGTTGCTGTCGTGGATTACTTTCTTCAATTGCCGTACTCTTTTAGTAAGTCCAGGTTCTTTCTTTCGTTTGCGACTGATTTGGAACACGGAAATATGTCGTTGTTTGAAGTGTTGTGTGTTAACAGGCCCTTAAAAGTAATTAGTCGTTTTATTTTTGTGTTAGAGCGGACGAGTTATGACGTGTAGTAGAAATTCTTATGACTCATTTCGCGCTTTTATGAGTGTTGCACTGAATTCCGACGTAATTTATAAACTTCTGTTTACTTTCAGAGGCTTTTAATGTGAGAAGATTCAGAGATTGTATTTTGAAAACTTTACTCCTCTGATATATTGGTTTGCTTTATAAAACCATGAAAATAATAAATAATTACGACGTTATGATTGTCATGTTTAAAAATTTAATCATACTGCTATGAAAGAAGAAAATTAAATTAAAAAAAATAATTGGGCAAAAAACATATACCGTAATGAATTAACCAAGGATTTCTGTTGTATCGAGTTTATCATTTCATTGTTTTATAGTCGTCTTAATGATACTTTAAATTCGGCTATAGTAACATTTCTTCTTAAAAATGCAGTGGCCTTAAGTAGAATTTTTAGCTATTTTATATTTATCGTACCACCAAATTCTGAATTCTGTGATTTCTGATTTATGTGTGAATTTTTCACCAAATTTTAACTCCATTTTCTAAATTTATTTTTAATTTAACACAACTTTAAACATGCCATTTGCTTGTTTTTTAATGCATTTTTCAGTTTGTATTATTTAAAATAGAGTGTTAGTAATTCTTAAACTAGACATTGGCTGAACATAAATTTTGTTGTTCTAAAATTTTGAATTATGAGAAAGTATTCGATAATACAACAAATACAGTAACTGTAGAATTCAACGGTTGACTCAGAATTAATTCTACTTCAATTTAGCAAGCAGACGTAAACTAATTGAAGGAAGCTTGAGAATTATTGGCTTAAAAAAAAGAATATATTCTGTCATGTCGAATTTTATTTATTTTAAATTGGTTATTTTATATTTACCATCATACATATCTAACTGAAATTTTTAAATCAGCAAACTCGACATGTATACGCGAAGTGTATAAGATTTTTCAGAAAATTATCATTTACTATATAAATATCAATTTTGGGGCAATACTATCGAACGTAGTAATTTTGAAATTAATAAAACCACAATAAAAGCTTGATTTATTCAAAAATTTAAAGTGAGAAAAGTTGGATTTAAAATGATTATAATATGAGAAAACAGATTTTTTTAAAGCTTTAAATAGAAAAAATAATTTATTTCGTTTAATAAACTACTGATTGCAGTGAACATTACAACATATCGAATAATAATGCAAATAAAATGTCGAAATAAGCATTACAAATCACATTTAAATTGTTCATTTTTTTTTTTTTTATTTTAACGAACGAGAAATTTTCATTTTTAAAACACCATCTAAAATAATAGATACTATAATCAAAGTGTGGGCAGATATAACGAACAAAGAAAAAATCAAAACTAGAGAAGGGACGAACAATTAGGTTTTAATTCCGAATTAACCAAAATGAATACAAATTTTAATTCACATTTTATAATTACCTTAATAGAAAATTCAAGGGACCATGGTGGGAAAAAAACCGGTCGATTTGAATTAAGAACTTTCAAATCAACTCAGTTCAACTATAATAACAAAACAAAAAAATATCGTTTGGTAATATATTTATTCTATGTCACAGGTAAAATACTATATATTATGTTGTTATTTATTGTTAAGAAAGAATAGTTGGATTTGCAAAACACAAATCCGTTTTTAAAGACCTTATGGAGGACAGGATTTCGTTTAAACCTCGCCTTCGTTCGAAAGTGAAAAGGGGGCCACCTTTCTGAAAGAGCCTCCCTCGAAACTCCCCAAACGTCTTCGTGACTGTGGGTAGGTGTGGTGCGTCTGGTGTTACGCCATTGTGTCGATGAAGAAAAGAGGATTCTTCAACCCCCGTAACCCCTGCAGGTGTTTCGTGTGGGAACACCCGCCATAACAATTATCGGAATGGGCTCGGGGGCCCTTGACCCATTTGCGAAAGGGTTGAGAAAGTGTCGATAGAATCCCATCGTGGATGACTGTTACCATGTGAATGATGGTGTTAGTTTCAGGTCCTGTGACTTTAGCTGTATTTTATTCAACTGGAGGGGGGGGGGACCTACCAAATTAAGAAAAGGGGGGGGGGTATCTGCAGGTGTTTTTTTTTCTTGTTTTCTTTGCAACTTGATCTTTATCAACAATTAAATTTAAATTGATTTTAAAATCGTATTAGTTTTGCAATTCTCTCCATAATTTCACAGTAAGAACTGCAGTCCATGCTTTTATATCAACAGATTTAATATTTCATAACGGACTTATGCTTATAGTATAAATATTTTTGATATTATATAAATGCTTTAATAAATAAAATACTCGTTATGGTATAAAATCTTTTGATATGTATAGACTATTTACCAACAGTGTGCAGTTAATCCATCCTTTGGCTCATAAAACTGTGTTAATACTATTACTTGTGTTAATTTAAGAAATTATCTCTAAAATCTTATTTTATTCATTATGTTTCTTACATTTTTATTTCCGAATGATTTCTTCTTCTCACCATAACTTATAATAATGAGAAAAGATTTACAACTCGCAGACGATTCGGATCGGCTTGGGACCATCTTTATTTTCGTTTCGTTTTACAATTTTATTGGCTTAAATTAAATGCTTTTAAAAAATTGTTAGCTTTTGAAGTATCTCTTTCCGTAGCAATCTGCTGTGCATAAAATTTGGGCATTCAAAATAGGTAAATAGTATATAATACTTGCTAAATATCATTACTTGGTTGAGTAGTATTGTGTACTTTTATAATAGGCTCGTTCGATCGCATTGGCTGTAATAAAAACTCTAGAAGTCATGATTAATATAGAAAATTTCGGTTTTCTTATTTTTTTTATACATAGAAAATATTATCATTAAAAAATTCGACCTCGACGAATCGCCACGTTTTAAACCTTCCTGTAGTTCGAAAAACACATTTTTGGAATTGTATTCTGGCTGTCCATCTATCTGTCGGCACGAATACTTAAAAACGCTTTGAGCTACACTAATGAAATTTGGTTTGTGCTCTTTATACCAGTTTCGCAGATTTCTATCAATTTTGTACGAGATCCATTCAGTAGAAGATTGTCTATCTGTCCAAATGTAAATGATCTTGTATCAAATTTTAGACAAATCTGTAGAGGGTTGACTGTCTGTCGGTTTGTACTTGCACATTCATATAAACGCAATAATTCAAAAATGTACTGACTTCGGTTAATAAAATTTGGTATGTGATCTTATTAATAAAATTTTAATTCTCTAAATTTAAGTTTTTCTGTTGATCGACAAACATACATCAAATTGTATATTCGGATCCCCCCACCACCCCACCGCTATACTACGAAGACCAAAACGCTCATATCCGGTAGTCTGAAAATAAAAACCTTCGCATTTATGATGTTCACAGCTTAACTCCAGATACTCAATTTTTATGCGGGAAGGTGCTGGATAACACCTCTGTTAGGGAGTGTGTGAGTAAGCTTGGGGGATACTACTCCCGCTGACCATTTTAATCACTTTGATCGATTTCTAAGGTGTCTTAAATTCGCTTTAATACCAGTAAGTAATCTCGACTGAACGAAACCAGGCTATCAACTGTTATTCAAGTTCTGGTAAATCGATCCGTAACATTGAAACGTCGCAAGAAAAGTCCATCCTGAATTCATAAGCTGAAGTAGCTGATTTATGAGTTCTTGCTATTTATTGCCATTTTTCAAAGGGGCCCATTATCACTCTTTTAAAGTGTGTTTTAGGTAGATTCCTGTAATAAGACTACTTATTGCAAGGGTTCTCATGGTAGGACTTCGGGAAAATTTCTTCACCAATCATGATGGTCCCTAGAACCCAAAACCACCCTTCGTTCAAAAATTATATGTAATATCCTTATAACGCAATTCCCGTGTTATCTTGTAAAGAAAATAGCTAAAGTGATTTTGTTTGGATTTTAACTGGCTTGGAATATGTTGTTAGAAATGTAAAAATCTCGGTCGAGTTCGCAAACGGCCCATCTAGCTAAGAGGGGTGGGAATGGTGGGGGGATTGAAATTTCATTTCGCTAAAACTTTCTTAATATTGTAGATACAAAAATAAATTCAATTATCTGAATGAGCGCCTCATTAAGACGAACAATTGTTGTATTTAAAGCTTTTGGAGAACTACAATATCTTATAAATTAAGGGCTGAAAACTGATTTTCAAGCCCTAATTCTGACTGTTTCTAACATCAACAATTTATTTTGCTAGATAGTAATTAAAATGTAAAGGAAACTACCTTTTCCTTCTACTATACAGAGAGGTTTTTTTATGTGATAGTTTGGTAATAGGCCAAATAATAAATGGACGATATTCTCAGGTGGTATGTATCGAACATGCCAACAATTTTGACTGCGACAAAGTTTTGATATTGCAGTGTTTTAAAATGCTTTGTTTTATTTAAATAACCCATTTTCATCACTCTCGGTTTAAAATTCACAAACCGTGCTAGCTGAGCTTGAAACTGTTGTTATTTTATACATGGTGGGCAGGGGCCGCGGTGGCCTGGTGGTAAGGTCTCGGCTTCGGAACCGGAGGGTTTCAGGTTCGTGACCCAGTTCCACCGAAGAACCGTCGTGTAAGGGGGTTTGTTGCACGTTAAATCCGTCATGACCAAATGTCCTCCCGCTGGTGTGGTGTGGAGAGGGGGGTGCCAGCTCAGGTGTCGTCTTCGTCATCTGACCGTGGTTCAAAATGACGAGGTCCATCCCAAAATAGCCCTAGTGTTGCTTCAAACGGGACGTTAATATAACCAAACCAAATCTATACATGGTGGGCACCCAATTTTAATCTTCTCATCTGACATTTTTCTTTGCGCAAAATTATAAATCCAACTATCAATTAAAATAACGAGGAAGACCAAAAATCAGTTTCCCCAATCAAGCAATGACCCGATTTCGCCATTTTTGTTTTATATCAAAACTCATAACCTTTCGATAATAAGAAAGGTAAAGAAAGCAAACAATCCGTACGATATGCGGGTATCATTTCTAGATCTATCATGAGTGATCGCTTGCCTACCGTGAAAGATACTTGAATAACACTTCTTCACATATATACATGTATGATACAGAATTTTAAGACTCCCCTAGTCTTAACTGCAATGCGAATTTCAAAAAAAAAAATTGCATTTCATCTCAAAGCTCTTGAGCCTTAAATACGTCTAAATGGTCGCTAATGACTGCCTCCCCTTCCTTTACCATTCTAAAGTGTCGAGGATTATCGTAAAATAAAACTTAACTTGATCCGATTTTCAAGGTTTAGCCGTATGCTTTAGATTCTTTGATTTTATTCCCCAATTTTCAAACATTCCTAATTAATGCAAATATTTTCCACGTATATTTTTCAATTTAAATTGGTACTTTCTTTTGTTTTCATAAGATATAGTTCATCAAAGTTGATTAACATGACTAAATTAAAACTATTAAGAGGTTGGCGGATAACTGGTAATCGAAAACGGCTAGTTATTTATTTATATCAAAAATATTTGGAAAATACGAAACTAACTTCATGCGGCTTTTATTAAAATAAAAATTTTAATTTATCGTTACTTTTAAGACCGGAATCCAAATCTTAAAATATTGCTGAATAAAATTAACCGTCTTTTATAAATTTTTATTGCATTTTCCTTTGCTTTCATTATTTTCTTGATTTTGAAATTTCTCCTTACTTGCATAAGTTAATGGCACTTTTTGATGAAATTGGTCTTTAATGGATGAACTTTTTTTGAGAAAAGTGAAAACAAAATAGAATATGACATCCTTAGTAGCCTTTTATATTTTTTTAAATTTATAAACTTGGTAACTACACTTACATATGTTAAGATGTCTAAACGGGGTTTTCTCAAATTTGTATTTGCTCTTTACTTTATTTGGAGGTAGTAAACAAATTGGATATTTGAATCTAAAAGTGAATATTGTTTACAAATTATTTTTAGATAAGCATAAACTACTCTTGTGTATTTTCATACGCCACTGCATTTGAATACTAACTGCAAAAAAAGGGAAAGTCGCAAAATACAAATCTTACTGGAGATAGAGCTCATTTTTTACTATTCTAAAGGAATCAAAATTTAATCTTATTTTTTTTAAAAATTATCTGCTAATGCACATATTTGAATAAATAAAACTATCCTCGTTTTTTTAATTATTTTAATTAAAAGCCCAGTCGTGACTTAAAGGTCTGTTTACAAGTAAAAATGAATGCGACGTAGAAACATAATAAAGGTACACTGAAACTGTTAAAATGAAAAGTAAGATTAATTAAGGGCTTGCCGAGGAACACACATACTAGCAAGTAATATTGTTCCAAAATTGTGTTCCATCATCCGGGTGTAAATGAAAGTTTTATTAAGGCTATCCATTAACTAACTAATGGTAATTTTTTATTGATATGTGTTGGTTTTGGAAGGTTTTAGTGTTTTATCAGCATGAAACGGAATGAATGCGATGTAATTAATGTTGGCATTGCATTTTACTTAAATGGGCAGTTATTGTGAAAACCTGGCACAAGTATTCATTGTATTGAGCGATGGCAAAGGTCTTTTTCAGATTCTTAAGTAAAAAAAAATGTGCCAAGTCAGACTTTTTTGTACTTACCCACTAAGAGGTAAAATTGATGAGAATCCTGCTAACAATCTCGCGAACAGTATAGTGCTACTAAGAGGTAAGAGCTATGAGAATCTTGCTAACAACCTTGCTAAAAGTATAATGCACCAAAATGTAAAATCTATGAGAACCTTACTAACAACCTTACTGAAGGTATAGTGCACCAAAAGGTAAAATCTATGAGAACCCTGCTAACACCCTTACTAAAGGTATAATGCACCAAATGGTAAAATCTATGAGAACCCTGCTAACAACCTTACTGAAGGTATAGTGCACCAAAAGGTAAAATCTATGAGAACCCTCCTAACAACCTCACTGAAGGTATAATGCACCAAAAGGTAAAATTTATGAGAACCTTGCTAACAATCTCACTGAAGGTATAATACACCAAAAGGTAAAATCTATGAGAACCTTGCTAACAACCTTACTGACGGTATAGTGCACCAAAAGGTAAAATCTATGAGAACACTACTATCTGTATCACAAGAAATGGGTACTTTTTTCTATTTTCTGAATTTATATCTTATATCCGAATATCTGTCAATAGCCATAAATGAATGCCCCTTGATTGGAAAGACAAGCCAATTTCTTTGGACTTCTTCTAGAAATCATAACTTTGGGTCTATCCGGAGTAGCAGTTCCTAAGTATTATGAACTTTTTTGACATCTGAATCACTTTTTTCTTTCTTGCATAGAAAAAGTATTGTAATAATCAAAATATCCCACCTCGAAAATTTGACGAATTTCCACATTTCAGACTTCTCCGAGTTCAAAAAACACATTTTTGCCATTATGTCTGCCTATCTGTCCGTCCGTCAGCCTATCTGTGACAAAGATAAATACTTTGAGTTAGACAGTTGAAATTTGTTATATGGTTTTTACACCAAATTTGTCCTAATCTTATTAAATTTTGAGCGATATCTATTCAGAAAAAATATTGTCTGTTCGAGTAACAATGATCTTGATAGTTGTAAAAATAAAATTTGGTACACAGACTTAGCATCTAAAGTGTAGATACCTGTCAAATTTTGAACCCGATCTGTCTAGGAATTTATTTTCTATTGATCTGTATATTCACAAGGATATAAACGCGATAATTCAAAAAGGCAATGATTTAAATATGCATCAAATGTGGTAAGTGATTTTATGACTTCAGTTGTCGTTTGTGTCATATTTGGCTTTAGTTAATTGGAAAAATAAACATGTCTAAAACACAAATTTGATTTTCTGGTAGTACTAACTGTATACCAAGTATTATTTACCCTATAGTGAGTGTGTGGTGATTTTCTAATGAACTGCTCGGTTTTATATACACTTATTTTAATTTCCACAAACACAGCTACGTTACAAAATTTACAAACACACATAGACAATTAGGTTAAAGAAAACAGTATGGTGGAGGGATTCCACCGTTTCCAACCGAAAGCATTCGGCGTTAGCGCAGGGGTTGCGCATAGAGAAAAAGTCGACCTCAGGATGCAGGTCTCTCGTTTAACGGTTTGTTTTCTGTAAAATGCCACAAGGAGGCGCTCTCTGCTCGAGGGGGAAAAAGAGGTGCTGCAACCCAATAATGCTTGGCAAGGATAGCACGAGGGATTTAATGGAAATGTTAAATTCACGCCAAAGTTTATTTTCTAGTTATTGTTCGACAATGTCATGTTAAGTATTCACAGCCTTACCCAAGGTCCAAATTTTTATTCGGAGTGAGGGAAGGTAACACCTTAATTAGAGAGTATGAGAGAACATTTTGGAGGCACAACTCCTCCTATTTCTTTTCAGTGTTTTCTAGAATCACCAAACATAATTTCGTTAAATCCCTCCCATCGTTGTATTCCACAGAGCATATTTTTCCACCTATCCCTAGACTATGAGTGTCAAAAATATTGATCGTTTAACTGCCGAAAGCACGAGTATGCAAAATGAAGAGATCTATGCCATAAAACCAATATTTAATATCAATAGTTATTTTATCATTCTCACAGAGCTATTTAATTTCTTTTAAGATTCATGGTTTTAACTGCAAGTAAAGAATGATTTCATGATGGTCAAAGAAGCAAATCAATAGATGGAATACGTTTATTTACTGTAATAAATGATGTGCCTATCCACCTTAACCAAGTATTTTCTGCAACTTTCCTGTTACCAATAGAAATTCAAACAACTGAATATATCTTCTTCAAATCTTGTTTAAAAATACTGTAAAGTATGAAGAAGATTTTGCGATAATTAAATATTTAGTTAATTTTTAGCTATTAGAAAAAATTATATATATATATATATTATTATTATTATTATTATTTGCGCATGCGCAGTTTTGCGTCTACAAAAAACATGGTGGTCCGCAAGTTAATTGATTTTAACCCTTTAAAGGGCCATTTTTTTCTAGTCATATTATGTTAAAATATTTTTAGGCTTGAAATTAGAATAAGAAAAGGGATTCATTTAGCTTATTAGATAAATTTAATTTGATTAATTAATTAATTTGGTTAATTAATAATTAAGTAATAAATCAAGACACATCATTTTGTGTGAGATAAAGAACTGAAGCATTTAAGCTTCTGTCTTTCTAAAAAAAATTGTCAGAACTTATTCCAACCTACATAAATTCATACAAAGATTGATAAATTTGGTGGGAAGCATACTTCCCACGGCCCTTGAAAGGGTTAAAGAAGCTGAAATATGGAAGAAAGGTATTTAAATAAAACTTATTTTGTCTTATTTCTAAAAAATTGGCTGTCTTGTAAACACACATTTAACTTGCCACCGTCGATGTTTAACTAAGTTTTTATTCTTCTTTAAAAATTGTTAATAATTTATGAAAAAATTCTGTGGTCCCCCTCTCCTTGAAAATTCGTTTGAGAATTCGTTCTTCGAAAAAATTCGTAGATGTAAAAGATCTTTTTTCATTTTTAATTAATAAAATTCTCAGATATTAAGTGGTGCTGCCTGCTAATATTAAATTTTTACCTTCTCACATAAGAAGTTTTCGCTAGCATAGCTTATAAACTTTCGATCTGAAAAGTCATCATTTAATTTTCGTTTTATTTAGTTTATGTTATAAATACTTTAAATTTTGCCTTCAGATATTGAAATATAAAAAAGTTTAAATGAAGTTTTGTCAGAATTATATTATTATTTAATTTTTCATTATTAAAAAAACATCAAGAGAAATTCATCACACGTAATATCGGATATACCACCTAATTTGAAAAATAATACGTAACATTTTTTAGATTTTGAATTTTTTAATGTATTCCTCAAACTTTTGACGATGAAATAGTAAAAAGGACTATATTTATAGAACCTGCTTCTCCTTTTGATGTATTGCTTCTAAAATTTTTTTTTATTTATTTAAGTTCTTTCTTCTTTTCTAAATTCAGAATCTCAACATCTTATCAGCTGTAACGAACTGATACGTAGCGATTGATATTAAACAGCAATAAGGTGATGATAACACACGTAATTTGTTATCACTGAAAAACGTTCTGAACTTTCACTTCCTAATCAGCAAACGTGTTATCAAAGGAAAAAAAAACAGTTCAAAAACGTATGAATCACATTAGCGAAATATCACGCATTGCAAAACTTTATTGAATGCGATGAAAGCGCTCAAAATAATGCGTTAATTTATGTTTATGTATGCAAAATTAATTTTTTTAAGTGAGAAAAAGTTGAATCTATGTTTAATCTTTATTTTAGCAGCAAATGAATTTTCTAATAAGATTATTGCGCCTGACCGTTTAAAGTTGATTATAATTTTAAAAGTTTTGAGTTTATTTCAGTAATAATGTTATTATATGTTACAGATTTTAAAAGTTTCTTATTTCTTGCTTAATTCTTTAATGGCAGTATAATAAAAGACTTAAATGAGACGGTCTATAATTCATTTGTGAAAATGGTCTTGGAAAGGAAGTGTTAAGTAGGCAAAAACTAAAAAAGTAGGCAAGTAACTACGCTAAAAAGTCAACTCTTTTTTTTTTCCGGAAATATATATATATACAGGATGTTGCCGAATTCGACCGACAAATTCAGAGGGGTTATAGTAAGCATCAAGAGGATAAAGAATCACTATACAACATGGGGTCCCAAACAACGTTTAGTTGGTGAAAATCGAAAAATAGAGGGAGTCGGAGGACTGTTGGAAACTGTAAAAAACTAATAAAAAAATAACAAATGGTGTTTCAACTATGCATTTTTTTAAAGTGAAAGTACATTTTTAAAAGTTGGTAACATGCAGATTTGATGATTTAGGGGGTCGTAAATGACTGAAAACGAAAAAGTTGTTTAGAACCCATATTTAAAAAAAATATTCAAACTTGTAGAAAAATAAAAGCTTGGGAATGTAAGGAATTTCATATTATATCATTTGATATAAGCGTGTAGTGTGAGAACTGGAGAGTTTTAAAGATATTCAACAAAAACTAAAATGGGAACCAGAAAATATCATTGCATTATTAGTACCGATGTTCGCAGAGAGCGTTGTCAAATTCGGCAAATTCAGAGCAAGGATAGTAGGCATTAAGTAGATGAAAAATTACCAGAAAACATAATGTCGCAGGTAACGTTTATTCAGTGAAAATTGCAAAAAGAGACGTCGAAAAGACAATGAGTCTTGCGAAGAGAATTGTCATATGAATGCTAGGATTAGGAACAAGGTAATCGGGAAGAAGCCTTCTGGTATGTACGTTTTTCCTGCGTTCGAGAAAAATAAAAGCAGCGAGCAAGTATTCATTAACGGGCATTGCAGAATTGATGGTCGTTAAAATTGACTTCATTCGCAAATAACAAGTCTGATTTCGCGAATGCAATTAAAATGTGCTGGTGCAACAACGTGCATTAACCAAATGTTCTGGCGTGCAATTGTCTGTGTTCCCTGCAGTAAATACGGAGTAAATTTTTTATTTATCATAGAAATAAAAAAAAAAACCATACCTTTTATTGCATATTTTGAGTTCAAATTTACATTTTTTTATGTAATAAAGGTAGATTGCTTAGTTGAAATAAACTTTTTAAAAATAATGTGGTAGTTATTTAATAAAAATAAACTTTAATTGTTTCTAAATAATTTAATAAAATACAGAATTATGATTCGAATCGAATTGAATGATTCAATGCTTTTTCATTAGTATTTTGACAAATAAAATATGTTCGAAAATTTCAGTGGAATTCGTTGCGTCTTTAAAATAAAGATGGAATAACTATTTCATATTCTTTCAAATTAGCATTAGACAATTTGTCTCCTAATAATTCATCTATTATACATTATTCTAAAATCATAATATTAGTTATCTCTCTCATAGGAGCAGAGAAATAATAACTGAGGCATGCAATTCATGAATTTTTGGAAGTCTGTTGCCTATTTTATATGAAGTTATCGCGGGAAAAGGCCAAAATCTCGCCCAACTTAATAATTAATAAAAACTCGAGAAAAATCTTCAAGATGCACATTCTCATCCCCCAAGGTATATTTGTGTCCAAATTTGATAGTTTTAGTTCAAATGATCTGTTTTATGTAGAGTATAAGAATGAAATTGATTTTATTTAATATTGTTTGCCGTAATTCCCCATGGAATTTTAACTTAAGTCTTCCAAAAGAAGCTAAGGTAAAAGGATGTTTTGAGAGCTTTTCGAAAGAGAAAATATGACATACCTGAACGATATGATAATAGTGATTCATTTGACGTCACTGTCTCATCAGTGCGCATGTCGTCTAAATTTTTACGCTATGTTAACGTACAGCTTTTTCCGGTAGAAAAAAAAAATGTCTTGTTATGTTCGACCTTCAGTTGTTATAACGTAAAAGAAAAAGAAAATTGTATTTTTTTTTTTGTGTGTGTGTGTGTGTGTGTGTATGTCATGAATTTTTAGCAACACTAATAAAAAAAAAAGTTGTAACTTTTTGTTTTGTTGAACAATAATTTGCTAGATGGATATGTGTTCCATAGAACTACTGTTTGCCCTTTGTTAAAGGGAAAAGAGAAAAACAGTTATCGTATGAATCTTTTTTTCCCCTAGTATCTATTGGAACAGTTCTGCGATATTAAAATGGAATATTAAAAAAAAAAAAAAAAAAAAAAAATCAGTTTCTCTCATATAGTGTTCCCAAGTCACACTTACTAACCCAAATAACCCAACAATAAATAAATAAACCCAACGTCGCTTTACATTATTTGCCGACAAAAGCTGTAAAACTTTGTTTTAAGATAGTATTCCAGATGACTATTTATTAATTTTCCCCGGCTTGAAAAGGAAATCTAGTTATTTCAAAGAAAACTTTTTTTTCACGAACTGTCATTTCAAATAATAGGATGATAAATGAGCTTTTCTTTTCAATGTAAATCAGTAGTCATGAGCAACGTAGCAATAAAGGACCCATAAATTTCTGCAGTCATTTTATCATTTCGAAGTTGAAAATTCTTCACTCCTAATGTCGCTTCAAATCGACGCCTTAAACATAGACATTTGTCTGGAAGTGTTCTCGTGGCGGACACACAGTACACATTTTCAGAATCATTCTACACAATATTATACATATTTATTTGGCAATTAGTTATAAAAAATGCTCCAATGGAGTTATTTTAATAAAATCAATTAATATATTATCAGCTTAAATGAAAACTAGAACAATCCTAAAGAACACAAACGGTGCTAATATAAATAGAAATGTTGCAAAATTAAAAATACATTTACTTATATAAATAATGGTGAGAATTCATGAATAATTTATATTGCTGTAGAAATCCAAATTATTCTATAGATTTTTCGTAACATTTTTATCAAAAATACTGCAGATAATCCACAAAATGATCACAAGGATGCAATTAACACTAATAACTATTTTTATATACAGCAGATGGGCTTCATATATCTTTCATCTTTAGTTATATTCTGCGTTAAAGCACTTAAAATTCGTGAAAATATGGCATTGGTTCCATCAATAATAGTCCCATTAAGACCCCTCCCCCGCGCGCACCCTCAAGTAAGTTTTCCGATTTACTAAATTCCTAAAAAAAAACTTCCATTCACAAACTGAGGTTAGAACCTTAACAGTTATCGCTCCTGCAGCCATCTTACTAGTCTAATCAAAACCACCGAGCACATTATTCTCCCTAGACTCAATGATTATGTTGAAGACCTAATTTCATCCTTTCAGTTTGGATTTCGAGAAGAAAGGAAGGAAAGAAAAACATCCTTGTTTACAGATGGTTGACTACTCAATGACTGAAATTATGACAAGGATTCATTTCTGGATTATCTTTTGAGTGATCTCCCTGGTGAAGAGAGATGATTATGCAGTGGCAGGATAAATGGATCAAGTCGAGCAAAGAGCGTGTAACATATGAATTCATGCCGGAATCAAAAATTATAAAAAGAATACTACACTCGATGGTAGTGCAAATTGTATCGAGACATGGAAAATTTTCTGAATACTTCTACAGATTCGGAAGGCTGCAAGACAACACATATAATATATGTGGGGAAATAGGCTCAGTCTAGTACTACACACAGTATGTATCGAACTCAAAGAAATTAGAGGAAGACTCATTATGGATAGTGATTTTAACACACTATTACAATACCCTGGAAATTTAAAAATATTAAAAGTAATTATGGAAACGATTTCGAGCCTTTTACCACAGTTTGAACTATTGTTGGCCGTTGTTTTCTTATGCAAAAGTTGCATAGTTAATGAGCGTAACAACCAGTCACAATAATCCCTGTTTATACGGCTTAGTTCTGTGGTAACGGGGTGACGGGCTGTAATTAAAAAAAAAAAAAAAAAAAAGTGGTCTTCTTGGCGTAGCATAGGCATTTACCCGAGTTTGGAATTGATGACATTATATATAGAATGATTGAATAATAATTCAAGATGATATTGTCAAAATATTTCATTCTACTTCTCCAATAAAAAATTTCATGATTCATATAAAAGAATTCACTTTCAACCCCATAGCATTTGTACATTCTAGCAGAAGTAATCCAGAGTTCCAAGCTCGTTCCAACACGATTCAAGATTTCATAAACGATGTTCCAAAGCTCATTTTTTTTTTAGAACAATATATAGTACACACCCAAATATCCCGCCTAATGTGGCGTAAGGATTGACCGGATAACAAAAAAGCCGGATTGGGCCAGAGTTCTATAAATTCATTTCTTTGCCCATCAATACCAGAAGACAAAGCTTTTATACCAAAATTCACTTAATAGCACGTATTTTATCTCTTTTTATTGAGTATTTTATCAAAATTCTCCAAAAATCTCCATTTATCTCAAAGTGAGCGCAACCGCGACTCGGAGAATCATAGAAGCAGTTGCCGGTCACGTGTCGAGTTAAAATAGAAGGCTCTGTGCTGGTAGTTTATATATGTTTATAGACTGCACTGCACGTTTGAAGATTTTATTAGAGAAAAAGTAAGTTAAAGGAAATGGACTGCTCACATTTTAACATGAATTCTGTAATGCCCAACTTAAATATATGAAACATAAACAAAACTTTAACGTACATCGTAGGCCTAATTCTTAAGAAAATTGTCTCAAAATGATTTTTTCTTTTCATTGATAGATGATTACACAGATATAAAAAGGTAATCCTAAGATAAGAGTCAAAATTTACAGTTTTTAGATTTTGAAAAAGTCTTTAACGGATGTCTTAATAGACGCCCTGCCTTTTTCATTGAATTACGATAGAAGAAAACTAGGCCGGATAGTACGGAAGCCGGATAATCGCGAACCGGATACTCGAGAGTGTACTGTATATCCATGTTCATGCAGCAGTCCTCTGCACTGTCAAGAATCCGAATCAAATCGTAGCTGAATTAAAGAACTGCTGTGATTTTTTGAGAAATGGCTTTTACAATGAAAAATCCTTATTAAAATCAGTAAATGTTTATTCTTTTCACTTTGAAATGTAACTTTCTTCTTTCTCCAAAAAATATCCCATGAAGCAATGAAACCTCTTCTTCTTAGCGCTATTATGGATAAACATCTTGTTTTCAAAACTCATGTTCAGAAAATCAGCTATAATTTCAAGGATATAAAAATAAATCTCAGCGCTATTATAAATTCAAATTCTAAATTATGAGGCAAAAAATAGTTATTATATAAAAATAGTTATGCATATTTTTATTTTTTTAAGCCGTTTTTTTACATACCCGTTATTTTTTGGTCGAGTGCTAAAATATATTTTCATCCCATGTAGTTTGATATATCGAGTGATTACAAATTCTTTTAACAGTATTAGTTACTACGGGATTAGTAACTAATAAAATTAAGACAATTTTTTTTAAATTACCAATGTAAATAGACTTATTACAAAAAATAATATAAAAAGTGCAAAGAATTATTTTCATCATAAAAATAATTTTCTGTAACGTGACAAACTGGGAATGAAAACTACGCAATAGATTCCAAATTGAACTGGTAAAAATAAAAACTGCACTTTTTATTTTGGAAAGTATTGTTTTGAAAGTATAATGCTATTTTATGTAATGTATTTACAACTGTGCATTTCAAATACATGTAAAAAAAAGCTTTAAAGAAACAGTCGTGATGTTCTTTAACGACTTTTTTTTTTTTTCATAATTTTATTGAAATAGTCATATTTTTACTATCAAGTTTCTTTGCCCAGGCCATGGTGAGTACAAGGCAGCGAATCGGATGGGGTGGCGGAATGTGAGAAAGAAAAGGCGTGAGAAAATATTCTGAGCTTATAAAGTTTTAGAAAAGAATTTGCTGTCTCGGCGTTTTGTCCCCGTGGAGAAAATAACTGAATGTTCAAAATTTAATGTGTAATGATATATCTTAGTCTGCTTAAAAACCTAATTAATTTCCTGATTTTTTACTTGTTGTTGTTGTTGTTTCTAATGGCACTTGTCATAGACAAGCCCACTGACTTTAGAAGTCAGTGATTTTAAGCCAAGAGTACGTATCTTGTTTTTTCAGTAGCGCCATCTAGGGCTAAGAGTACGACTTAGTTACAGACACGTCACAATCTTTTTACTGGGCGGACTTCATTCATGTATTTCATTCACTCATCCACAGATCATAATTTACCCCTGAATCAGAGAACGATCACCCCTGATCCAGTACCCCCAGTGATATTACTCTGGACATGGAGGAGTTTGTGACCACGATAGATTTATACTTGCGCCAGCCACCACACGCACGGAGAGTCTTCGGTTGTCGGGGTTCGAATTCGTAACCCAAGGGACGTGAGTTCAACGCCCTACCAACCAGATTATCGCGGCACCAATTTTTAACTTAAATTAGGCCATATTAACCTCATTCTAAAACATTCTCTTAATTCCTGGTACGATTCCCACTTTTTATTTAATTCTTGACGTGCTTTTTAAAACTGCTCATTTCAGCATTTTCTCACGGTCCGATTGAAGGGATAAAAATCCGTAATGCTTACAACTTTCTTTTAAACATACCTATGATTCTCTTTCCCAAGTCTACACATGTTAAAGAAATCCTTATCAAAAATCTGATAGTAAAATCACTGAAGGGAAAAATTTCTGCCTCTTTTACTTTTATGTCGCCATGTAGACTGACGTATGCTCTTACCGCTTTTTCTTGCACAAATTATGCCTCTCGAGATGAAATAAAGGAAAATTAAAAATTCAAAAAGTTTCTTCTATTCGGCCACAATACAGTGTGTGTGTGTGTGTGTGACAAACAGCAAAAGAATTTTTCTTACCGTTACAAACAACAAATAACAAGCTGCGCAGTAGACTCCAAATTTAACTAGTAAAAAAATAAAAGCTATACTTTTCACTTTGGAAGGTGCAATTTCACCATTAAAAAAAAAAAAAAATCTCTTTGTTCTTTCCACAATGGAACGTAAACGACAAAAGTTTTGCGGGATTTAAAAAAAAAAAGATATTTATTCTTTAACTTGATAATAAAAGGAAACATAAATTAACAGCTTCTTTTCTTCTTGTGGAGCCCACCGGATGCCAGAAGGAAAGCCCGCTTCCCCTTCCTGAGCGTCATAAAACCATCTTCCCAATTGAAGGGCCCGGCCAACAAGGGGCTGCAATTACGGCGCTAAAATCATCATTAGTTCATTCACCTAGGAGCGCGGGGCTTGCAAGAACAGAAAAGTAGTTCCATTCATTCCACCGGTTAATTTCCATGTTTTTAGCACAAAAACACACGCAGCTGTCGGTTAGGGCGCGCGCGAGACGAGGCCGGTTGACTGCGAACCGCGCTGAGAAATGGAAGTTGGCGCAGCACCTGTGATTTAAATGAAAAACACAGCGTCGTGGATAAAAAGAAGACTTTATCACGCGTTTTATGTGCTGGTGATAGCCTTTGCTGGGGAGAGATTTTCTTGGGATTTAAGTCTGGAAAAGAATTAAGATGGATTGATTTTCTCATGTTTAAATTATACTCTCTCCATCTAACTTCATTTATTTAATTTGCTTTTTTATTTATTTTTTTACGAAAATTAGAAATAAGCTTTTTTTATTAAATCGAAAAATCTGTTCCCTTTTTTATTTTCAATTGTGCGAAATATCAAAAAGATTGTAATTATATTATATTTTAAATCTGTTCGTTAAATACGTCGATTATACGTTGCTTTTGAATTTGATTCTGTAAAGTTGTCAGATTTTACCCTAACTGCTCCCCCTTCCCTCCTTGGCTTGTTTCTGAGTCAATTTGCGTTTACCTTTACTTGATACATTTTTAAACTAACTAGAAATCAATGTTTTAACTAGTTTATACAAATCACATTACAAAAAAAAAAAAAAAAAAGACAGAGAAAAAGAAAGAAAAAAGAAAAGAAAAAATAAATAGCACTTTTGATGAATACGCGTGTGAATAAATAAAATATGAATCGTTTCATTGTTGATAGAGATATTTCATCTCAGATTATTATTATTACTTTGTTGATGATAAAGATTCTGAAGATATAGCTTGTTTTCCTTCAATTTGCCGTTTTCTGTTTGTTGTAGGCTTTTAAGAAACTTTTTGAAGTTTTATAATACTTGAAATTAACGTTTAACTTGAAAAAAAAATAGTTAGCATTCCTTAATTTTATCCAGATTCTAATTTTTATTGCATTTATGTAGCGTCTATTTAAAATTATTTTTAGCTAGAAAGTTTTTGTATTAGTTGAAGTTTTATAACTTTCATTTCAAATTTTAGTTAAGATGGTAGAAAATTAGGGATATGCATAGCACAAGGAACGGCTTAAGGCTTCTAAAATAGTATGTTAAATGTCTATCGAAATTCGAAATTTAAAAATGCTTTATTGCGAAAGTTCTAAAGAGCAAACGACATAATTTTTTCAATTTGAAAATTTTATACGTTTGTCAAAGCTGAAAGACAAAGCAAATATGTTCAAACAATAAAAAAACAAATTCATTCGATATAAAAATTTTAAAAGATCTTTTCTGATCACTGCTTGTTGCTTCACCACAATTAACGATGTAACCACAAGTGCCATTTTGACTATGACTATTAATGCACGCTACCGGAACGAAATCACTAAAATCTTTGTAGCCTTGGATGCAGTTACGTGCTCCATCTGTTGTTCGCGTTCAAAGTTTTGTTAGATAATTTAGTACGACAAAGAAAATTTACAAGTGCATTATTTGTTATTAACCATTTGAAATTTTAATAAAGTTGTAATGTCATGAAGAAATTTTAAATTAAAAAAAACGTCAGTATTGAAGTGCGTTTTTTTAATAAACAAATATACTGCAATTTAAATGAGAAACATTTTTTTTTTTTAATTCTGTTTCATAATAGAGCAATGGAATAAATATTTGGGAGGGAGTGACTAAAGGCCTTAAACGTTTATTTATTTCCATCATCGTAGAACATTAAGTTCAAGCATATTTAATCAACGGGAAAAAATGTTAAATAATTCTTAATTTCAATTGCGAATTAGCCAAGTTAAACTCGAATTATGGACGATATTTTAATATTGTGTTAATAGGAAATTCAAAAGAAATCTGTGAATTACCAGCAAGTTCGATTTAACCAAACGATAATAATCACTATTATCATAACCTTCTTTATGATAATCCTTATATCATAAAATGGGTATAAAAACAATTCCATTTCATATTTTAAGCCAAGTATTCATAATTGAACTAATTTTATTTTGTAGGGACTTTTGCTAATGCGCATAAATACACTTTTTTTTCTTTTTCTTTTTTGCATTAAGAAAAATTATCGGGACTAAACGCAACATTGCCATATTATCATAAAATTCTAAAAACCGAAATCACAGTCACTTAAGATACGAGCTTGCCCCGAAATTCTCCGATAAGATATTATCTCTTGACTATACTAACAGAAACAAGCGGTCCACCAAAACAGGAAATTTCCTCACTGAATCGCTGGAGGTTTATTATAGAGATAAAAACAACTCTGGGCAGATTCTCGGAATTCCTATAAGTCTGGATTCTTAGAAATAGGAATCTGAACAGACCCAGTCGTTCGTTATCTTGTTAGATCTCGGGCAAAAATGGAATAAAATGTTCGAATAATCAAATTATTGCAGTACTTAAGATATAATTTACCCACCACCATGGAAAAAAAAGAATCCGAAACATTATAGCATAATAAAGTTAATTCGCCTTTTTTTTTTCTTAGTTTGCTCTAATTATAGCAATGATAAAGAACAAAAAAAAATGTATTTAATACCATCTCCATGGACATGTAATATGAATCCAGTAATTAAAAATATTAAAAAGTATTTTTGTAAAATGTGCTAAAAAAATTTTTGAAAATAAATTAAAATTAATGAAAAAAAATCTATAAAAATTTTTATGACAGAAAAACAATTTTTTTAAAATTTTAAAATGGCGTTAAATGATGTGATGATATATTTCTATTTATATTTTTAAAAAGATATTCAAATTAACCCTTTAAAGGGCCATTTTTTTCTAGTCATATTATGTTAAAATATTTTTAGGCTTGAAATTAGAATAAGAAAAGGGATTCATTTAGCTTATTAGATAAATTTAATTTGATTCATTAATTAATTTGGTTAATTAGTAATTAAGTGACAAACCAAGGCACATCATTTTGTGAGAGATAAAGAACTGAAGCATCTAAGTTTCTGTCTTTCTAAAAAAATGTGTCAGAACTTATGCCAACCTACGTAATTTCATACAAAGATTGATAAATTTGGTGGGAAGCATACTTCCCACGGCATTAGAAAGGATTAAAGAAAAAAATATGGAAATAGAATTTTTATGCCTAAAAAAACCTATCTTTCGGAATTTAAAGTGGTGTAAAAATGTATTTATTGAATTTTGCTCCGAATTTATTAAGATAAAAAATATCGATTGATTTTTAATTGAAATTCTTAAACATCTTTTTTTAGTAAGTACCCGCCCATAAATTAACTTCCTGTTAAATATATTAGCGAAGAATTAAATGCTTGAGGTCCATTATAATTTACCTAGCAAAATATTTCGAACAATTTTTTTTTTCAAATTTGCCCATCGCAGTTTACTGTTAATTTGCTAATTTATAAATATTATGCTAAGAACAAAAGAAATGTATTCTCTTGTTGTTGGGGGGTTTTTTTCGTTTATTTTCTCAAAAAAAAATTGCTATTTTATAATCTGTAGTCAAAATAATGTTGTCTGGTGGTTAAATACCCAAATTCTTCTGATTGACATTAATAAAAATCTATAAAATAATCAAAAATTATTTTCTTCACTGCCAAACTGTCACTTTAGTTTTCTTTTTTCTTTTCTTTTCTTTTCTTTTTTTTAAAAATTTTTATTTTATAATTAAAATATTTTTCTGCTTATAACTTCAGAAACTATTAACCATAAAAAGCAAAATTTACTCAGGCTTAGTTTTTTTTAATTATTTTTTTAATTTAAATTTTTAATGATTAAAATATCATGCATTAATTTCTGAAAACTTAATCATTAAAAAATGGCATTACATAAACCAAACGATTTTTTTTATTTTATTTTCTTCAATTTATTTTTAAATATTGCCATGAATGTTTAATAAAGATAATGAATTTAATTTTTCCGTTTAGCAATGTTCCCACGTGCTTGTAAATTATAAGCAAAATTTTAATAATTAAACTTTTCTCAAGATGCCAACTCAAATAATCGTTGTAAATATGGCGTCATTGTAATTTTCTCCAAAGCATATTGAAAGAAATGTAATATTTAAAAAAAAAAATTACCTTGTTCCAAAATTTTTTTGTGGTAAGCAATTTTTATTTGTGATGGGCTTTCTGTTTGCATATGTAAAGAGATAAAATAATAAATATATATCATATAGTAAACATAGTAATAAATGCCTAAAACTATAATTATAAAAATGAAAGATTTATTGAAGATAAACGTGATTAATCCATAAAACTATTTCTGCGATGGCTATGTGATTTCATTTCTTCTTTTCGTCAATATAAATCAATTTTACTGTTCATTTAAACTGTTCATTCGATTTTACTGTTCATTCTACTAGATTCATTTAAACTATTTTTTTACTTTCTCGTATGCGTAGTATAGAGAAATGGTTATTGTCAAAAAATTCGAACTAGAAATTTTGACGAATCTCTATGGTTTAAACTTCCATGAAATCGGAAAACACATTTTGGGAAAATGTCCATGTGTCTGTTTGTGACAAAGACATATCAATAAAGCTTTGAGTAACGTGGATGACATTTGGTATACAGTCTTTGCAATAAATTTGCAGATTTCTGTCAAATTTTGAGTAAAATCCGTTCAAAGGAAATCCGGCTGTTCGATTATAGTAACACGATAATTACAAAACGAGGATAACTAGATAGATAAAATTCGGTATACAGATTAAACATCTATAGTGTAGACATCATTCAAATTTTGAGCCAAATCCAAATACCGGTTGACTGTCTGTCGGTCTGTACTTTCAAAAACATGTAAACGCGATAATTCAAAAACGCCGTGACTTAAATATATCATATTTGGTATGGAATTTTGTCATTACAAGTGCAATTCTGTGTCAAGTTTTTATTTTAATCGGTTGGAAACAACGCGTCTGAAGTCCAAATTCGATTTTCGGATACATTTAACCGCATGCCTGGGTTTAATCACCAGATAACTCGCCAAGGATGATACAGTAGATTCAATAAAAATGCTAAATTCGCGCCAAAGGATAATATTTCGTAACTGTTGTACGCCAGTGTCAAGTAAGTCGTTCTCTGGTATGACAGATTTAATAGAGAGTATTCGAGAAAATTTTAAAGAGACCACTCCCGCTTTTTATTTCTATGGAACATTGAAAGGGGGGAGTACCTATTATATTTTGTCTTTGCTTACTAGTTCGTATTATTTGCCGGCTTTTGTGGTATAATAGAATATTTCTTCGTAATGACATTAAATGAGTTTCTATATGATGATTCAAATATACATTTGATCTCCACAAACTATTATCTCAATCAAAATCCACTTTTAGTCTGTTTTTGAAAACATTAAAAATAATTTTATAGAATGGCTTTTGAGTTGTAACTTTATGATGCAAATTTTAATCTTCATAATGAACATAGCAAAATATTAAAGAATCTTTTAAATAGTGGTGTCGTAACCAACGCTAACTGTATATGGCTTCAATTTTCAACTGTTGTGGAGAAAACCCAGGGAAGAATTTCGCAAACAGAACTTGGTGCCAACTGTAAAACATGGTGGAGGAGGAGTTATGGTATGGGGTTGTATGTCGTCTGCTGGAGTTGGCAATCTTGTTTTTATTGACAGTATAATGGATCAGTACAAGTATATTGACATTTTAAAGCAAAATTTGAAATCTTCAGCACGAAAATTGAACCTTCATAACGATTTTACATTCTACCAGGACAATGACCCCAAGCACACTGTTTTGAACGTTAGACTCTGGCTGCTGTATAACTGTCCTGAAATAATAAAAACATCACCACAATCTCCAGACTTAAATCCCATAGAGAATATTTGGCAAGAATTGGAATCAAGAATTCGCAAACACACCATTTCTTCAAAACAACAATTAAAATCGGTGCTTCAAGAAGAATGGGATAAAATCACTCCAGAAATCACAAAAAAAAAAATGAGTCGAATCCATCCCAAGAAGATTAAATCATGTTTTAAAAAAGGAAATCTAACAAAATATTAAAACCTTTTAAAAAGTAAAATTTTTGGATAAATATTTGATGGAAAAGTAAGTGTCTCATCACTTATGTGAGCCATTTTTTGCTCCGTTCTAAACAATTGTATTTTTATTAAATTAATATTTTAATATTTAGACAAAATGTATGTTATGTAATAATTGTTACTAACTTTAAATATGAAACACACCCAAAAATTTTTTGTACATGTTTATTTATTTATTTTTTTACAGTTTCCTTTTGTAAAGCACAAGTGTCCCATCACTTTTGTGAGACACTGTATATATATATGTAATATTATTTGTTGTGAAGCATGATGCAGTTTGAAGACAATGAAGATACTTTTAATTTCATAACGTCGTTTCATTTCATTTTGAAGAAGCAATCATATGTACAAGCGACGAGCACACAGAACGACACAGAAAGGAATGAGGAAGAAGCTCTTGGACATTTTATCCCTGGTCTTATATAACCTACGATTTTGATAGGGAAAATATTTCTTTACAGTGCTAATGTATTATGAGATTTCGATAGGGATTTTCATTACACTGATGGACAAGGTAGGGGAAACACAGGGAGATTTTAAAAAAGAATTTGCTTGATCAGCAGTATGTTATCTCTTCACGCGTAGTGTGGGAAAGTTAGATTTTAGCTGATTCAACAAAGCTTCTCTTGAATTAATGAAGTAGAGACAGTGGAATTGGATCACGAAATAAGAGAATATTTTACCATGAAGTTATTATGGGCTAAATTAAGATAAAATCTTGAAAATTAATTAAATTGAAATTAGAGTTAAAATATCATTATATATATATATATATATATATATATATATATATATATATATATATATATATATATAAAACGTTTCAATTTTGTGGTACCAACTCGGTTAACAGAGACTTCGGTTGATGAAACTTAGATTTTTCAAGTTTCTAACTCTACATAAAAAAAATTCTCTCTCGCGTATAGAATCTGCCTTATTGTGTCACGTGACACAAGAGGGGGAATCTGAAATTTCTGAGGCTAAGAGCAACAAAAGGATGTTTATTCCCTCGAACGCGGAAGTGCCGTGCGCGATCTGACCTTGAACAAGTGCCCGTATTATTTGCGTTTCGAACACGGGAGTGGGGACGATTTTCAACCGGAAGCCAATCGTTCGCTCTCGGCGGGTGCATCAGAGGAACCTCTCAATGAATAAATCGTGTAATTTATGAAGTGCTTTCTAAATATTTCATTGTTTTTGTAATTGTGAAAACCGTTGCCATCATCTTCGTCATTAATTTGCTGGAAATGTTTCATTTTTACATATTCATTTATTTATTGATAGTATCCAATTGCATCATCTTTTTTTATTAATAATTTGTTTATACATTGTTCTTTTCCCGCGTTATTTTTTTTGGGTAATTTATTTTCTGGTGTTGTGTTGTAAATACGTGTACGATCAATAAATATGGCTTGTTTGCCATCAGGCAAGGAATAATCGACTATTGCTGAAATCCAATATATAATTCAGATTAATTGGGACTGGACATGATAGATATATAATCGAATATCCATTTAATTAGATAATTGATGGTGGAAAATGATATTTTTATGAAAATCCAATATATAATCTGGATTAATTTGGATTAGACTTGATATACGGATAATCGAATATCCAGTTAATTAGATAATTGGAGAGAAAAATGGTATTTCTTTAAAGATTCAGTATATAATTCGAATTAATTGGGAATGAACTTGATGCAGGTAATCGAATGTTCAGTTAATTACATAATTGAAAGAAAAAAATGGTATTTCTTCAAAAGAAATATAAAGGAGATTTTAAATATCTATTCCGAAACATTGTGATATAAGATTTTAGACTTTATTCATCTGTTTTAGCTTTTTAAATTTTCTTTTGATTATATAATGATATACACAAAAGAAAGCAATGTAATATAATCGAACATGCATAAATGTATTATATATAAATATATTAGTGTAAAATATGCTTTAAAAAGTTTTTAAAATGCCTTAAAATTAACGCACAAGGCATTTATTTTATTTTAATTTTTTAATTAAAAGTTTATTTTTTAATTTAAAATATTAAAACTAGAAAAAAAATGCGGAAATAAAAATTAATATCGCTGAATTTTTTTTTTTTTTTTTTTAATTTCAAAATGTTTCTTTTCGCATGTAATAAATGAATAAAATAAGCTTTAAAATTTCCGCTTATTTTTTATTTAAAAAATTATTTAAAATTTAAAAAAAAAAAGGTTATTCTTGGTCGGCATTTATTACCCAAGAAGTTACTATATATTTAATTTGGAAGCTCGAAATCTCGTCTGCCAGTGGAGCGTTTTAAAATGATTTTTATCATGCATGTCGCAATTTACAGATGGTATGTTTCCTGTATACTTTATCGTGTTAAATCAAAGTGTTCTCTTAACTTAATAATTTAATGACCATAAAAAGATGCCGTTTTGTAAAATTTCAAAACAAACATTTGAATTATAACTGCATCAACATGTTTGCCAAAATGAATTGTTTTTTGCTGTCTTGACTTTTTATTCGTTAAAATATCGTTTGCGGATTATTCTCTCTTCAAAAACGATTCGGCTAAATACAGCTCAACTAAAATATTTTGTAATTGTTTTAATTTTAGAGCACAATTTTTCAAGATGATATTTTAATTATTCTGCAGAATTTTATATTCTACTGTAAGTTTGTTAAATATTTGACTTTAATTATTCAGTTTGTAAAAAATATTTATTACTTTAATGATTTTCTTACCGTCTCATTAATGTTTAGGTTTTTTTAGCTAGCACGCAATTTCATAAATTAATATATATATATATATATATATATATATATATATATATATATATATATATATATATATATATATATATAATGTAAAATAATGTGTTTTTATTATTGATGGTGGCAACTGGGATGGATACTTTTGAATCCATTATTTCGTCGAACTAAGTTTTAGATTTCATCACATGCAATCAAATAATTTTAAGTAAATCAATAACCGATTTTATTGGTTGATTTAATTGCAATGCAAACTTATTTCCGTTTAATATGTCATCAGAAATATATTGTAAATATTGTCAATATATTTCTCACACCCCTCCAAGACATTTACCTAATTCAACACCTCTTTTTCCGCTCAAAACTATCATTCTATTTTATTTATTTTCTTAATCTTGTCTTGCCAATATAAAATGTCACTCCGGATTGATTTTATGTCATGAAAAGGCTGCAAGAAAATTGAGCTTCTTTCTGTTAGACTTCAGTTCTTCAAGACGATTGACAAAAACAGTTGAAGCTGTCAGTATGTGCTCTATGAGCTTTGTAATATGTCTGAGGGACTAAAAAGAATTCTTTGAAAGTAAGCAATTTTCCTTTTAAATATATAGTTTTATGGCTTAGAAATTCCATCGGTGATTTTAAAAAAAAGAGAACTATTTTGTTCAAATAAATTCAAAATCCAAGATAGCTCAAGATAAAATTATCCTTAAATATTATCTGGGACCTTCGCTAATTCAAAGTTTATGAACTTACACTAAAAAATTTGATTTGTGAAAAACTCAGAATTATGAAAAACTCTGTCTGAAAAATGCGTATAATAGTGAAAAACTATTAGATAAATTCCTATTGGAAGACTGTCTTTCCCAATGGTTCTCATGACAAGAAAATTCCTTCAGTTTTTCACCAATCATGGTCCCTAGAATCCGAAACCACCATCGTTCAAAAATTTATATATCTCAAATGTGTGTATGATGCTTTCCCATGTTATCTTGTAAACAAGATTACAAGAGTAATTTGGTTTGGATTTTAATTGGCTTGGAATATGTTATTAGAAATGTAAAAATCTTGGACAAGTTCATAAATGCCCCTGCTAGCTCAAAGAGGGTGGAAATGGTGGATGGTTGAAATGTTCATTTCGCTATAAATTTATTTAATATTGAAGACAGAAAAATAAACCCAATTAGCCAAATGAACGCATCCTTAAGACGAACAACTTTTGTATTTAAAGTTTCTCTGTAACTGCAATATCTTAGGGGCCGAAAGGAGATTTTCAAGCCCGAACATTGACTGTTCCTAACATCAAGATATCGTCCACGGTGGAGAGTTCACTGGCATGACAAGTTTATTAGAGAATATGCAAGCAAGTTTTGGGGAATCCTCTGATTTTATTTAATCGCATGGAGTCTTGAATTTCCGTTTTGTGTATTAGTCATAGGGGTAATATCACTGCAGAAGGAGAAAAAAAAGTCAAATATGGAACTATCCCGTGTGCGAGCGTGACGAATTACCTGACGCCTTCTGCAGAGATGTGAAAAACCTCTGCCATTTGATGGATGACTCGATTTCATGCACGTATTTGGTGTGATAACTTTATCTTTAACGCGTTTGAATTTGCAATCATTCGTGCAGTCAAGTGTTGGCAATCCTATTAAAAAACATTTGTTAGCTGATTGTTTAGGGTTAGTAAAAATAATTAGTATTAGAACGACGTGTTAACGCAAGATTTGAATTAAATAAACACAGTTTTCCTTTTCTTTAAATTGTTATATTTTAATTGAATTATAGAGTACACAGGATAGGGTTATGTATGGAATAATACACAGGGTAAATGTCATCCACGGCTTTGCCTGTACACACGCATTCTTTTGTCGAAATTTTCCGTGGCCATTTTGAATAAATGTGGCTGAATTTCGGTTATACACTGTTGAATTTCCTTCTTCAGTGCACGTGTGCTAGTGGCTTGTTGGCATAGACCTTTCACTTCAACTATCCCAATAAAAGAAATCTAGTGATGTTAATTAACACGATCTAGGGGGCCAGTTCTCAAATTTCGAATTTAATTATTTTCAAAATATTGTTCAACAACAAAAACACGTTGTTCTATCGTGTAACGCTCCATTTTTACTAACCCTTAACTATCAGCTGTGAAATTGTTTTTTGATAGGGTTGCCAACACTTTATTGTTCGAATGGTGGCAAATTGAAATCTTGCATTAATTTTGGGACACCCTCTACAACATCTTTGCTTTCCCACTTAACATTTGCCCTTCTGTTTAATGCGAGTTCCAATTTATACCGAGTCTTTGTTCCTCTTTATTATTACCCCCCCCTTTCATCTTGAATTTTCATTCTCTTTGGCAACCTTTTGATTTCCGACATTTATTTTCGAATTTGCTCCGATTTCTTCATTTGATTCAACGACTTCACCAATTGCCAACCTAAGAGACCTGCGAATTTCTTTGGTTTATTTTTATCTTATAATTCTGTTCTCTTCAGATTCGATTCCGGCGGCTAGCTTCCGGATTTCGAAGCGTCATCAGTATCCAATCTCATCCATCTAAAAATGTTGACCTACACCCCGGGCGGGTTTGTTGTCGCCCCACTGCTCCGAGACCTTTTCCAATTTAATTTCGCCCCGAACCTTTCTTCGAATTCCCACCAGCACACGAGCGTAGACGGCGTGCATTTACTTTGATAAATCATTTACCAAAGGATCAATTTAAAGGTGTCCGCAATTTCAGGGATATTTGCCTTGGTCATTAAATATTCAATAAATAACTTGTAATAGGATAATTGCTCCGAAAAAGTCAGATTTTATACTGAATTTAGTTGATATTTTATTGTATTTATCTTCTGGTTGGAGAAATATATAAAGCAGAAGTTTGTATATTCTGTAAAACTTAATTAAAAATCAAAAATTTACGAGAGCATTTCCGAATTAAGAATCTTTTATGTATGTATATAGTCAAAGGATAAAGCATTTTAAATTTATATTATTCATATGTTTGTATGTGTTGGCACTTTACAGGACAATTCGTTAGACTAACAGCTAGTAAATTTGGTGATACAGTTTGGAGAGTGAAAGTAAGTACTTCGATGCGGTCTTTTTAATTTAATTATAGTCTTAATTAATTACAAGTCTTAAATTATAATCTAAAATTAATTTAAAATTATAGTTTTAATTTCGTTTTTCTGCGCAAATATATCATTGCACAAAAATAATTTCTATTTCATTTAAAATTTTAAAAAATTATTATTTTTGTTAATGCCATTTTTTTCTCTTGATTTCGATAAATTTTTTTTTAAAAATTTGACATAATTTTCAACAATTAATTTTATTGTTGCAATGAAATTACAGCCATTTTTATTGTTTCATGAAACATTAAATATCGCATGATTTAATTTTATTGCTTAAAATTATAAAAGAAGGATTGAGTGAATAATTTGCGCAGTTTTTCATAAGGAATTCAGAAAACAAAATTTCATTATTAAAAAACAAAATATAATTGGTAGATGAACAGTCTGCCAAGGATTGGTAAATGTCTATCAAAGTAAGGTCTATTATAATGCCTATCAAAGTAAGAATATTTTATTGAGGGTATTATAAACATCAGATAATGCTAAAGTGATTTTAATGAAATTAAACACATTTATTATTCCTGGCTAACTAGTTGATCAACAAAAGCGGTTTTGTGATGCTTGTTAACAAATACTATTATTGACGAGGAAATAATGCGAAGACTGAGTCTTTTTCATGGGAACTAATTTCGTCAAGGTCCCCCCCCCCTCAATCCTTTCAAGCGTATGTAAGTTCAAGTTTCAACTGTGTCCTATTTAATTAATATCGTGACTAAAAATCCAGTTTCGCAAAAAAAGTATTAAAAATTTAAAAGTTTTTTTTTTTTTTTAAATCTGAAATTACATGTAATCTTTTCTTAAAATAATTCATTTGTTAGATTTGTCATCTTTGCTAATAATAATATGTGCGTGTGAGTGAGTGTGTTATCGTTTTACAGGCCAAGACCGTTTGACCTAGAATTAAATTTGGCACGTTCATATTTTGAAACGAGAAAATGTGAACATTGGAGTGATTTTGATTTTGGAAATTTTAATAAAAAATTAAGCGAGATTTTGGTGTTTTTCCGACATAATTGCCGAAAATATTATTGCAGAAACCTGATTTTTATCCCGTTTAAATTTTTTAATAATGTTTTTTTAATTACACCAATTTAATCGTCATGTATTTTTTTTATTGTGTTATATAATTACAAGGTGTTTCAATAAAAGTTGAATAAGCTTTTATTTCTCTAAACATTTCACCTTCGCATATACTTCCAGTTACAAAATTGCATTAAATAAGATGGGCAATTGTATGAAAACTCACTGGCTTCTTATTGAGAGAAATAACAACAATAGTAATAATAATCGAGCGAAAATGTGTCCATAAAATATTCTTACTTTCGTCTATACACATACTAAGCTTCACGTTTCTCTATAAATTTTCCAGGTGAATGCTTATTTTTAAATTTAGAGGGACTAATTACAAATTTAAATGCAAAGCAGTTATTTCAAAAATGGAATTATCTTGAAGATGGAAAATCTGTCATGTGTAAATATTTGACCAGTAATGCCTCATCAAATCATAATTTCAATGACTTTTCCTAATTTCGCATGTTTCTTGAGTGGTCGACAGTTGGAACTTCGAGTTCATAAAAGAAAAAGGAAGAGAAACTTGAAGAATTGAGCATTTAAGATATCTCAAAAAACTACTTGAAACCGAGGGGCAGATTCTTTGTTCGCCCCTATCTGCTTTCTAAAAGAATGGCGTATTCAGTAACGAGGAACATTAGGTATGCTGATGATTTACAATGTATGCAATAGCCTAGATATAAAATATTAAAATCGTGTTCTGAATTCCCGGCATCCTTCTAAGAAGTGCTTTTGTAAAAGAGTTTAGCGATTACAATCTGCAAGATCCTTATTTTCTGCGAAAAATAACGGAGATGGTGAGGCGTCATACAAGTGATGCAGAAATGAATGTTTTAGCTCATTTTTCAAGTTACCTGCATACTTGTGTATAAACTCGCCTGTTTCTTCATACTAGTGATGTGTTTGTCCAGAACTCCACATTCCAAAACCGACAATGTAGAGATTGTTTCAACGCAATAACTGGCAACCATGTAACGTTCGCAAAATCCATAGATAGTTACGTGAACAACTACACAATCGATATCTATAATTTTACAATTGGGCTTTACATTAGGTAAAATCAAATCCTTCCTTTTTGGGAAATACAGTTGGGACAGATTTGCTTTATTCGATAGGTAGGAACATTAATCTTTAAAACTATTACTTTTGAAACAGCAGAAATTCCTTTTTACTTTCTCTATACTATGTATATGTGAAAGTATTGTAATCATCAAAAGAATTCGAACTCGAGATTTTGACGAATCTCCATGTTCCTTCAGTTCGAAAGACGCATTTAAAAAAAAATGTCCGTCTGACTTTGATAAAGAATTTTGAGTGAAATCTGTTCAGAGGAAGTCCGGCTGTTCGAATATATGTTAACACGGTAACCACAAAACGAAGAGAGATAGATAGATAAAATGGTATTTTACGAATCTGTGATGCGGCTTTCCAGCATAATTGGTTCCATGGGAGGTCCCAGAGCTTGGCGATTTGGCGACTTAGGCGCAAAAATAGATTATACCCGAAACAGCGAGAATTTTCCCGATCCGTCCAGCAGGAACGGAGATACGCCTGGAACGTTCCTGATTGGTTGAGAGGCTTCTAGCCCCGCCTCCTGATGCCTATAAAAGGAAGCAGTCCTGCCGCTGCCGAGTAGTGGTGGACCGGTGGTGAATTGAGTAGTCGAAGAGTGATCGGAAGCGACAGAGAAGAGGAGTTGTGAACCAGTGGTGAATTGGGTTGCGAACCAGTGGAGTCGAAGAGTAGTCGGAAGCGAAAGAGTAGTCGTCGTGGTGAACCAGATCGGAGTCGTAGTTGTGAACCGACGATGAATTGAGTCGCGAACCGGATCGGAGAGTTGTAGTCGGAAGCAACAGAGTGAAGAGTAGTCGGAATCGACGGTGAAGAACTCGTCTTCCAGGGACTAGCGGAGCAGCGACGGAGTCGAGCTGCTGTTGTATGCTGCTGTGCATACTGTTATATGCTGCTGTGTATACTGCTGTTGTTGCTGCACGTCTCGGCTGAAGATAATCGTCTTTGTGCTGTCCTGTGTGTCTTCGTGTAAATAAACGTCGTTGTTTTATTTTCTACTGCCGCCTGGTGATTGAGCGTTCTTCACACCATATAACTCCCACTATCCAAATGAACCCCGGGAAATTTCGTAACAGTATATATATTTCATATGTATAGTCTAGACACTTATCAAATTTTGAGCCAAATCCAAAGACGAATTCACTGTCTGTCGGTCTGTACTTTCAGAAATTGATAAACGTGATCATTCAGAAATCCAGTGACTTAAATATATCAAATTTGGTGTGGAATTTTGTCATTTATAAGTGTCATCTTGTGTCAAATTTTTGTTTCAATCTGTTGGGTAAAACACAAATTCGATTTTATCGCCAAAACATGACATGATAAATCGATAATAATACCAATTCACGTCAAAGCTTAGTTTCGTAACTATTCTACGCCAATTCTATGGCAGGCGTTTTCTGGGATAACACCTTTTGTTAGAGAGTGTGTAGGAAAGTTTTCGGAGACCATCACCGTTATTCGTGAAAGAGGTTCATTATCATCAGCACTTTTTTATAAATGTACATGGAGTGGCATTTATAGAAACTCTTTGTATAACAGTATACTGAATACTTTGTTCAAGAGAAGTTTGTACTATTGTACAATGAAGGGTGACCGATATATTGAATCAATTTTAATTGGTATTATATCTTAATTAAATTATAAATTGGCTTTTGGTAATATATGGTCAGGATCTTTGCCAACGAATTACGCGAGTCATGACCTCGATTGCATTTGCTCAAGTATTGTAAAAGAATGAACATTGTATAGGTGCTGTAGATGTTCATTTTGATCAAGTTTTTAAGCACTAATGTATTATCGGGCCGTTTTTGTTAAATTAAGGAAAATTAATAAATGCGCCGATTCTGTCTTTTCAATTATCTTTCGTAATATGTGTATTGTCCCCGAAAATAGCAGCGGAAACTTCGATTAAACCCTGGATGGAGATATGGATAAAATGGCCTAAGTCAATGAGTCCAAGCAAGTTCTACAGATAACTCTATATATTTATAGATGGGTGCAAGAAAATATTGTATTCATTGATGTTATTTCGCTATAGGCTTCGCATAAAAATGTAATTTTTGTTAATTAATTTAATTTAAATTATTAAGAATAATTCAAGGTTCTTCATGCATTTGTGGGCTTTATTTAATGAAACTTAATAACTGGAAGTATGTCAAATTACAATTACTAAAGAAATAAACACTTGTTCCACCTTTATGAAACACTCTGCGGGTGTAAAATATATAATTGGCAAAATTATATATATAAAACATTCTTTGAAGAAACAGGCAGATTTGGAGTTCTTCAATAACATTTATTCTTCACAAATTTTTTTTAGAAAATAATCCGATTTTTTTTTTTTTTTTTTTTTTTTTTTTTGTCAAGATTTTTTTGTTAAAGCCATAACAAAAAAGGTGTCGCATACCGACAGACAAGGCAGAAAATAAGAAGATCCTGTAAAAGTATTTAAACTTATATAGTTCCAGAAAGAAAAAAAAGAAAGAAAAAGAAAAAAATGCCAACACAGTTTGGTTCTATAGTTTAAAAAAAAAAAAAAAAAAAAATCCCGCGGAATTTAAAAACCAAAATTGCAGTCAAACCGCTGCTTGAGTGACTTGGAAATTGATTTTGGAACGTAGATGAATCAGAAATTATACATAATTTTCAATAATTTGATTTTATTATTTCAATAAAATTCAAACCGTTTGAAATTTTGTTAAATGCATGTTAAATATTTAGAAAACTATTTTTAGTCAATTCAGGATGATATGATCTCATAAGAATAAAACATAGGTTATTTTTGACCGCAATTTGTAAATGACATCCTTAAATTGGAGATGTGCTAGAAAGTCGAGAAAAAAAAACCATCTCATTATTTTTTTTTCTCTTTTTTTCCTTGTTCTTTTAGCTTGTATGGCTTTGAAAAGACAGCAATGCATAAGCGGGCTTTGTGTTCTTATAGAACAAGATAAAGAAAAAAAACCGATTAGAACAGAGTTTTAATTCTTTGATTAATTAAGAATAGGCTAAGTAATATCTGGAAAATCAAAACGATTTAGAACATTCGTCATTTACCAAGAATCACTGAGTCAGTTTGTTGTGATGCAAGTGTCGCTGCGCAGGTGCTATTTGACTTAACGACCGGCAGTAAGTAAATCCTGAATTATTAATTCATTGCCACCGCATTTCTTACGAAGTTAAGTTATTCTTTTGACATTTTCATTGCAATATCTTAATTATTATTAAAATTAACGAAAAATTGGATCAGGCTTCGAATAGAACATCCTTTATTATTATGAAGAATCTTGTGACGTCGTCTGTAATCTTGATATTAACAAAATATTTTTTTGCTGACATATTGTCTTGCTACAAGATGTGCTGTTGGTATTAGAGCTATCGAATATGAACATGTAGTTATTTCTTGGGAAATGGCTGCCCTCTAATAAAGGTTCTTACAAAATGTTAAGTATTCCGTTTTTAATAAAAAAATGAATGGAAATTTTAAAGTATTTTTCTCAATAACTACAGACTATATTATTACACAAAAACCATTGTTACATGACTTTAAAATTTAACAAATAAGCTTTGCAGCGATATAGAATTGTTTCCATGCAATTTTTCTCTGGTTAAAAATATAACAAAATTAAGAATATTTTAAAACAATACTTTTTTATTTTTTTTATTAGCTACAATAATACATGTGTTACAACGATATTAAACATAAATTTGCGTGCACATTGTTGCTGGTATGTAATTAAGAAAAAGTTTGAATATTAAAATGAAGAAAGATGAATGAAGCCTAAAACATTTTCCATGCTACGGTATTTTGGATTCGAGACTCGAATATTCTGTAAATTTTTCTTACTCTTGTAATTTGCTTTTTTAAAATTTGCAGTTATGCAGTAAAAATTAAGAAAAGGCAGCCAATTATCTCTCATATTTAAATTGTAAAGGAAACTTGTAACTCGTGTTGCATTACTAATATTTTATATAATAATTTTAAATTATTTATTTTCTGCTTTTATTTTTCAAAGTATTTTGTATTTTTATTTAATCTTTATTTATCAGGGTTTTGTTATTATGATATTATAAAATTCCTTGTTTTAGAATGTAGTAATTAACATCCATTTTTATGTCCGTGTGTATTTCTTTTTCAATAATTTAGCTAGCATGAAATGTACATTATTTATTATGATTGCTTTATTATATTTTCCCATTTGTCGTTTTAATTATATCGTTTATGGCAATCAGAGGGTTAATAACATCATGATTAAAACAATTGGATAAGTACATGGCCACTACAATTGTAGTTCTTTTATGTCTAAAAGAAACTAAGCGATAAATAACTATAAACGATATAATTAAAACGACAAATGGGAAAATATAATAAAGCAATCATAATAAATAATGTACATTTCATGCTAGCTAAATTATTGAAAAAGAAATACACACGGACATAAAAATGGATGTTAATTACTACATTCTAAAACAAGGAATTTTATAATATCATAATAACAAAACCCTGATAAATAAAGATTAAATAAAAATACAAAATACTTTGAAAAATAAAAGCAGAAAATAAATAATTTATATATATATATATATATATATATATATATATTAAAAAAAAGTGTGTAGAAAGCAGGTAGAAAATCATTTAAAACATTTTTTTATAATTTTACAATAAAATATTTTAAAGGTAATAAAATATTTAAAATTATTAGTTTTGAATACATTTCATTATGATAAAGATAAGTCAAAGGAAAACACAAATGGAAATTTCAAATGGTAGCATTTTGACTTCAAAATCTGGCCAATGATTGCTATGCATCAACTGAAAATTGTTCAGGAATTTAAGAATGTATATTGACAAGTTAAGAAAAACAAATAAACGATGGAATGCGTTCATTTTACTTTTGGAAGTAAAATGCAAGTGCGCTGCAAACAGAACACTGAGTGTTAATGAATTCATTATTCCATCAGGAAAATTGACATCTCAATTTCTTAAAGTCTAATTATATCAATTTCAAGCAAATAAGTAGTCGAAAATGAAGGAGAAAAGTGGGAATGACCTTTTTCCGAAATTCGTTTTTAGATTATCCCTCCCCCCCCCCCCCTTCCATTCTCTATACCAAAAAACAAAAACAAAAAAAAGCGATTGTCGTGAAAGATAAAAAGTTGATATTCTTAAAATATTCGTAGTGTTCGTAGTAAATTCTAATTTTCTCATCGGAAATTTAAAATGGCTTACCTTTTCTTTCCAAATCAATGAAAAAATAATTTTTTGAATCATAAAATAAATTAATTGTTTTAACAATTATTTTTGTGTTATAATATTTTTGGAAGTTATGGTGGGAAAATGTTCAAAATGTCACTTAATTTTGAATTAAAATTTTAAAAATCACTTTGAAGTACACATTTCCACTCTATAAAATACATTGATTCCAAATTTTGCAACTCTAGATGAAATTATCTTGCATGTAAAGCGCAAAAAACACGCAGACAATTAAATATTCCAACTCTCACCCTTCTCATTTATTAGTAATACAGTTTAATTCATCGGAAATAAAATCATTAATATAATTATTTTTCATGAAATAATTTTTATTTGATTTCTATTATTTATTAAAGTATCACCCTGTTTATATATTAATTTAATATGTATTTTAATTGTTAAATATTAAAAATAAATTTTTGGTTAACTTTTTCTTGATTCTGATTTTGGATAAATTGATTTTTTATTGTCCTTTGAACAGCTTCATATTTGATTAATCCTATTGAGTTAAAATTTATTGAAATGTTTTGTGTACTGTAATTATATAGTGCCCTAAGACTTAGCGCCAAATTGTACGATATAGCTTCCAATTCGTTCGATTTAATCGTTAAACATTTTGCAAACAAAGTTTGATAATTATCGCAGTCCTTTTCATTTTGTATGCTGTACTAACAAAAACAAATTATCGATCTATGCTTATTTATCGAAATATTTATTAGTTTCGTAGATTCGACATTTCCATTACAGACAACAAGGTAAAACGGGTTAAAATCAATTCTAAATGCGTGTGTCCAGTACCATTATTCCTGGAAAGAGCATTCAGAAGATCTGATTCACGCCGAATCGACAAACCTTCCAATTTTGGCGCGATCGAACCGTCCTACGAACCTTTTAACGACCTCCTTCTGCAGATAGGAAGCCACCTAAACACTGGCTGAAGATAAATTATCTGAAAAATACGCGACGCAGGAAGGTTCATTTGGTAGCTCATAATTTATCAAAAGTGATTTTGTACTTGTAAATGAATAAATACATTGCAGCTATTATTATAATAATAATTCCGAAGAGGGATTCTGAATGCAGTAGATTTCATTTTTGGGGTGAGAATATGTTTTCCCCTTTAATAACTATTATCATTATTTATGCATAAATATTTAAAAATGGGTAGGCTTAAAAATGATCAAATAATTGTTTTATTTATAAACTAGCCGCCTTTGGCGACCAGCCGGTTCACCAATCTTAATGTTCGTTTAAATTTTAATAATTAAATATTTTACGCTACTTTAATAGATTCTTCCTCAAAATATTTAAAAACTTCTAATTTTGATAGCCATATAATTCACTCATAATATTATAAATGCCTTCAGTCATAACGTAATATTATCTCTCTAATTTTCTGTTAGCTCCCGTAGAATTTATACTTTAAATTAAAGTGGAAAGAATTAATCTGCAATTAATATCATAATATTTTTTACTGAAACAAAGCATTTTTTTATAATATGATTACTGATAACAGAGTCACTGAGCGTTTAAACTTTATGGGCACTAAAGAATATCTTTTTTAATTTATGTAATATCTCAAGACTTTGTCAACAAAATTTTCTGAAATTCATCATGAACAGATCGATTAATTAACAATGTTTCATTTTAATCAAACACTAAGAAAATAAAACGAATCGTTTAAAATAAACGGTCGAACACAGGTTTAAAAAAAGTACTTCAAAAAACGATGTACTTAAAACTATAAGCATATATAAAAAATATATAACTAACATAAATACAATTTACTTACAAAAGCATGCAACTAACCTAAAAATAATGTAAATCATTCGTTGGTTGTCATGCCAACAGTCAGAACATAATGCGCATGCGTGAATTTTCCTCGCCAGTTACGTTAACGCAAATGCGTGAATTTTTCTACGCCAGTTGGGGTAACGCTATGCAGATTATACATTTTTAATTTCCTTTATTCTGTGTTATTTTAATTCAAAAGTACTTCAGAATGAATCTAAAACATGGATTAATTTACAATGTTTAATTTTAAAAGCATAAAACATTAAGAAAATAAACAGAATCGTTTGAAATAATCCGCCGAAAAATATTAACCCTAGCCTCATTACTGTTGGGAGAAAAAAACAACTGAAGACTTTCTCGTTTGGCGGTGGTAAAAATGAAAGATTTTTTTGGCGGAAAAGTTGGCGGTGGGGAAAATGGAAGATTTTTTTGGCGGGAAAGTTAGTTTTTAATTAATAATTAAAATTCTAATTAAAATTTCAAAAAAAGGGACCCCAGGTGCACATTCCCGACCTCTAAGATATACATGTATTAAATTTGATAGCTGTATGTCAAATGACCTGGCCTGTAGAGCGCCAACACACACACACACACACATTGAGCTTTATTATAAGTATAGATAAATCGCCAACTGGTGATTTCTTAATTTTTATACATTTCCGTTAATGACAGCAAAGTGAAAATGTTTGATATATAAAATTATTTAGCAATTAATATTAAAAATAAAATGTCAGATTTATTTTATAAATAACTAGCCGCCTTTAGCGACCAGCCGGTTCGCCAATCTTAATGTTCGTTTAAATTTTAATAATTAAATATTTTACGCAATTCTACTTTAATAGATTCTTCATCAAAATATTTTAAAACTTCAAATTTGGATAGTCATATAATTCACTCATAATATTATAAAGGCCTTCAGTCATAACATAATATGTATCTCTCTAATTTTCTGTTAGCTCCCGTAGAATTTATGCTTTAAATTAAAGTGGAAAGAATTAATCTGCAATTAATATAATAATATTTTTTTACTGAAACAAAGCATTTTTTTAATAATATGATTACTAATAACAGAGTCATTGAGCGTTTAAACTTTATGGGCACTAAAGAATATCTTTCTTAATTTGTTATATCTCAAGAATTTGTTAACAAAATTTTCTCAGATTCATCATGAACAGATCGATTCATTAACAATGTTTAATTTTAAATGCATCAAACACTGATAAAACAAAATGAATCGTTTAAAATTATCGGTAGAAAACAGGTTTAAAAAAACTACTTAAAAACGATGAACTTAAAACTATAAGCATATACAAAAAATATATAACTAACATAAATACAATTTAATTACAAAAGCATGCAACTAACCTAAAAATAATTTAAATCATCCGTTGATAATCGTTGTCATGTCAACAATCGAACACAATGCTCATGCGTGAATTTTCAACGCCAATTACGGTAACGCAAATGCGTGAATTTTTCTACGCCAGTTGGGGTAACGCTATGCAGATTAGAAATTTTTAATTTCCTTTATTCTGTTTTAATTTAATTCAAAGGTACTTCAGAATGAATCTGAAAGATCGATTAATTAAGAATGTTTAATTTTAAATGCATCAAACATTAAGAAAATAGAATCGTTTGAAATAATCGGTCGAAAAATGTTAACCCTAGCCTCATTACTGTTGGGGGGGGGAATTAAGCCCTACTCTACTACCGCATGCGGTGGGGAAAATGGAAGATTTTTTGGCGGGAAAGTTAGTTTTTAATTAATAATTAAAATTCTAATTAAAAATTCAAAAAAAGGGAACCCAGGTGCACATTCCCGACCTCTAAGGTATACATGTACCAAATTTGGTAGCTGTAGGTCAAATGACCTGGCCTGTAGAGTGCCAACATACACACACAAACACATTGAGCATTATTTATAAGTATAGATTATACTTATTTTATTTCTCGGTGTTTGTTTGGCACAATTCATTGTATTATAAAATTCCATCTTTTTTTTTTCGCTTATGATTATCGTCTGCCAATTTCAATTTTTAATATTCTGCTGAAAATAATTGTTAGGATTCTTTTGTTAGAAAGTTAATTGTATATTGTGTATATTAAAAGAAAAAAAAAGGAAAAAATTGAAATCAACTCACTCACGTGATACACGTAAAATGCACCTGGCCAATTTTAATTGAAATCCACAGCGCGTCTTGCAGCTGTTTATAACGGTATTTTTAAGAACAATTCTTTTGTTGTTTGTTCTTTTTTCTTAAATTCTTTTTGGCAATATACAGGGGCCATAGAATATTTTTTCCTATTTAGAGACATCTGCAACTAAAACTAATAAACGGAATGAAATTCGTTTCATACACACGTAAGTGGGAGAGGGGGGAGAAAAAGTTCCGATCAAAAAGGGAAGGGCTAAAAAAATTCGCTAATAGAAAATATTTTGGTCTTAGTTTACCGAAAATAATTTAATAGTTATGAGCATATAATAGAATACGCAAAATCTCATTTATATATTTAAAAAAAAAAAAAAAAAGAAGAAGAACATATACTTAACTGAATGACATGCAAAACGAAACCTTCAGAAATTAATTTTTTAATCGACATAACGATAATCTAGCACAAAAAGTTGCCTTCCATTTATGGAAAATACAAAAATCATGTTTTTTGTGCGCATGCGAAATTAATTTCCGCACATTATATTTTAACTGTCGATACCTCTGGACAGGAAAATATTTTAATTATTATATAATATACTAAATAATATATAATATATAAAATCTTATATTATTTTTTTTAGATCTTAAAATTTAAGCACTTTACTTTCGGGTTTGTTGTTTTTGTGTGATTTTTCACACAAATTTAATTTAAATTTTAATTTTAATTCCGTTCCTTGAATTTTTAATGTTTTACTTAAACTGTTTACTATGTTTCTTTATTTTTTATAAAGTAATAAATAAACTTGGGTAACAATACATTTAAGAAACCTTTGTCTTAAAGAATGTTGTGTGACGTAAGCTTAAAAATATTAGTACGATTTATTATTATTATTTTTTACTGCCATAACGTGAAAATTCTTTTCATACCTTTATCTCATTTATTTTGTATTCTCCGAAAGTCAAACAATAACAGTTTTTTTTTCTTTTTGAATAATTTGCGCAACTATAACCAAAGCAACAGCGAATAAACGAACCATAAAAAGATAGATGACAAACACAGTTATTTTTGTCACATGATTATGACTCACATAAACTTACACCATTAAATACAACTGAATTAAGAAGCGAAGTAAAATACATATGGCATATTCCATTGAACTTAATACGAAAACCATCGAAATTTGAATTAAAAATAAGGATGGGGTTTTGTATCTTTTTTCGAAAAAAAAAATTATATTTGCTTTAAAATAATATACATACACAAGAGGTTTTAACAATAAAATTGAATATAAATATTTACACCATTTTTAAATATTTGTTTTTCGTTAGAAAATTGAAAATATATTGCGATTATCGTCTGTAAATGCATTAGCATAAATCAGTACGCTCAGAAACATAAATTTGGCATATAAAATCACCGCAAAATTATAAAAGATATGAGTAAACCCTCAATAATTATAGTAGACTAATTTTTGCTTTTATTATATGTAAAATAAATATTTTTCATTGCGCCTTTAAAAATATATAGCTGTCCAGAATCAAATAAAAAATATAATATGCATAATGCTTATAAATATGAGATAAGACTTCATATCTGCACCTAAACACAGTTTTAAACAAAAATTACCTAAATTTTAATTAAATAAAAATGTTAAATTGCAAAATTATATAATTTTAATGTTTCTTTTTGTTTATATTTTTATTATTTTGTGAGCTTTTGGGATTTCTGGAATTTTGGAAGTGCATATGTTTTCATTCAAATATATAATTCAGTTATGTTATAGAATATCTAGTTATTTCGCGAAATAACTAATCGGATAATTTAAATAACGGATTTCATATTTTAACAACATATACTAAGTATAAATTCTCTAAATCAGTGAAATGTTCCTAATTTTATGAGTCTAAAATTGGAAATGGGATTTTTTGACGATCATGCGCCATTTTTGTATTTATTTCATGACCTACATTTGCAAGTGTATGTGTGGGTTTTTGTACTTCTGCAAAAAAATGAGATTTTATTTAGTTTGTTACAAATGAAAAATGTTTAAGAGAATTATTCATGTATTCTGTCCACTTTTAATCATTTCGACGTGTGCTTTATTTGTATATTTTTTGGTTTTGTTCTTAATGTAATGTTTCCAGACTGGCGTATTATCTGAAATATGTAACATAGAATTACCGATTTTTTAAAATAATTATTTCTCATGTAGTATCTGCTCGCTTAGACAGTGTTTTATGAAATTTTACATAGACTTTTATATAAAAGTTTATCGCAATGTAAACTTTTTTTAACAATTTCGGCGTGTATTACGCACTAAAACCATTTTTACATGTCTTAAAAATGAAATATTAGCTTTATATTTGCTTTATAGTAATATTATTTCCGTACAATTTTTTTAAATTTAATAAATTTATCAAAATATTTTGGTACATTTTCAAATGTTTCATTTTTTATTAAAATTTATATGCAAGTGAATTGTAATGTGTTTAAATACTTTTTTTGTGTTCACGTTAATACTGCTGTTTAATTTAAGGTAAATTTTGAAATATTGGCGAAACGAGCCTAAAATATTACATTTCGGACTGAAGATGTAGATTCTTAATAACTTCCTTTAATTTTTAGATTGAATTGATATAATTATGATGTAATGTTTATTTCTTTTTTTTCAATATTCGTGATAATGGTAATAAGTCGTGATAATGGTAATTGCGTTTTCTAGAAAACAAAATATTGGAAAACTTAAAAAAAAAAAATCCTTTTAAAAATATGAAAAGATTAAAAAATTATATTTCCGATACCATGTAGCCAACCTTTTTTCGATTTGAATTATTTTTTGGTGTTAAATTTGACTTTATCAATTCTGTTCATTCTTGGATTCGAAAAACAAACCGCGCTTCTAATCAAGCACCGGGAGGTGCTTATTTCATCAAAAAAAGAGGAGAAAAAAGATGAAAGTGTTTACATTTAGCAGTAGAGTGAATACAGAATTAGGAGGTGTAATTACTACTCATCTTTCAGCGCACCATCCGTTAGCGAAGTAAAATCATCGAAAAGAAAAGTGCTAGTCTCGTGATTTTCAGTAAAGCACTGTCTACCATTAAATCATTTAATAATTCGCCTAAATATCAGTGTCTAGGCGAATTAAGTATCATAATCTTCAAAAAACATCTTGAGCTAGACAGTTGAAATTTGGTATAGAGTATTTACTCCAAATTTCCAAATATCTATCAAATTTTGTGTAAAATCTGTTCAGAGAAAGTTCGCCTTTCAAGCTGTTAGAATATATGTTAACACCTTAATTATAAAATGAAGAGGGCCAGATTGATAAAATTCGAAGCTCAGATTTATTGTAGGCACCTGTCAAATTTCGTGGCAAATCCAACAACGGGTTGACTGTCTGTCGGTCTGTATTTTCAGAAATATTTTTTAAGCGATATAAAATATATGCAATTAGAAATAATGATAGTGCAATTTTGTGTCAAATTTTTGTTTCAACTGGTTGAGAAAATGGCGTCTGAGACAAAAAGAAATCGATTTTTGAATACTATTAATGCCAGAAATGAATCGCCAAATATCTCGCCAAGGAGGATACTATAAATTTAGTAGAAGTGCTAAATTCACGCCAAAAGTTAATATTTCGTAACAATTGTACGAATTCCCGCAGGTTTAGAATATTTTTTTGAAACTTCAAAATGGTTTATTTATTAATTATATATGTATTCTGTGATGTATTATTTTGCCGGAATTATTATTTAATATTAATTTCATTTAAGTAAAAGTTTATAACTGAATTATGCATTGTATTGAAAAATAATGGTCGCATGATTTTCACTTTAGGACCAGCAAAATTCTCGTTGTCTGTAAAAAGAATCCAATCTACGAGAGTCATTATCCAACTTTGTGTTCATTTTATTTTGTCGCCAAAGCATGCCGGGCTTGGCGCAAAAGCATAAAATAGGAGATTCTATTATCAAAAAGGGAATTAGGATGGATGTGTAGCTTGTTGATAACAAGTGCGCTCTGTTAGTGAACTTCTTATAATAGAAAAGGAAAAGAAACGAGAATGAAGTACTATCCGTCAGTCAGTGCGTATCCGATAATTCTGTTATATAACTATTATAATACTACTCGCCTTTAGCTAGCTGATTCGCTTAGGATATGGTTGTGCCTATTGTCAGTTAATCGTTTAGATTTAACTGGCTGATTCGCCGGGGATACGATTGTACCTAATTCAGGTTAAATCGTTTCACTTCAAGTCCATGGTACCGCCAAACTGTCTGGCATTAAAGTTATGTTGCATTTTAATTGTCTTATATATGATATGTTCTCATTGCATATATGAAAACCATTCTAACGGGAAATCAGTTCTTTGATATCATGGCTCTATTAAAAATGTGTGCTAATAATTTTCGCGGTGTTGTAACTTCATTTTTTGTAAACTATACGGGTATTAAACAGATTCCTTCTTTATCTTTTCTATTATCTAAAAAAAAAAAAAAAAAAAAAATCCGGCGATTAAATATCCAATAAAACAATGAAAACGATTTCAATTTCAAAATAACAATGTAATCTTTTGTTGAATATAAATGGAAAAAAAAAATCATTTTTTAAATTTAAATTCAGAAAGAATTTGCACGACTGTTAATTTTGTATCACTAAAAAGACAGTTTTTTAATATATATTTTAAAGCGGTGTAAAATTTATTTTGATCCAATAGTATTAACTGGATAGATATGGATAATTGTGTTTTTTACCAGCGATTTAAAAGTTTTAAAGTGTTTGGATTTTTTTTTATTTGCAGAACGAGAATTGTGGGGAATGTTAAAGAATTTTAGGGGTATTTCTTTTTAGTGGCGGCTTTCTCCTCGTTTAACAGGATGATGGGAAAATGAGGAGGAAGGTCAGAAAATGACCACTTTGTAGCTGGGGGCCAACTTCGGAGGATGACAATTCGATGAATCGGCCGGTGTTACGGACGGGTTTCAAGACAGCAGTCGGCCGCAGCAAATTCTGTCGATACTGCTTCATTCAGTAGTGGCGGGGTGGTCAGCTGTACACAAGAAAAAGTATTAACTGGATAAAAATAAATTGGAAAATACCATCATTTGGCTTAGTTTTTAATTAAATTTCTAATTAAAATTGCAAGAGAAAGTCGCCTCAAAATGCACATTTTTACTGTCCGAAGGTGTGTGTATATATGCAATATATATAATGTCTTGAGAAATATATCAGTTTAATTTTTAAATAAATTTCATTTAAAATTGCAAGAGAAAATCACCGCAAAATGCATATTTCTACTCTCCTAAGGTGTGTATAAATACAATATATATAATGTCTTGAAAAATATATTATATTAGATAAAAATATTTTTGGAAAATACGAAAATTTTGTTTAATTTTTAATAAAATTTTTAATTAAAATTGCAAGAGAAAATCGCCGCAAAATGCACATTTCTACTCTCCTAAATTGTGTGTCTATACATAATATATATATAATAACTTGAAAAATATATTAGATAAATATATTATGGAAAAATACCAAAATTCTGTTCAATTTTTAATTAAATTTCTAATTAATAATTTTAAAGTCCTCTCAGAATGTACATTTCCGCTTTCCTAAGGTATTTGGTAGATGTACATTGGCCTATGAAACGCCCACGTGCATACAGATTCTTTTTTGTTATTAGTAGAGATTATATTCCCATCAAGAACGCAACTGAGATGTGAATAAAAATTTCAAAACTAATGTAATGCTTAGTGAATGAAAAATGGATTACAAAATCCCATCTTCACAAGCAAGTAAGAATTTGAATTAACTATTAGAACCAGAAAAATCGGTGTGCATACATTTTTTTCAATGTCATTATTTTGAATATGAACATCCTGTAAATTCTTCCTGGTGAGATAATGCATGTCTCCCAATTATTCAATTATCGAATGCTGATGTATTTCCTTTTCTGTTTTCAGATAGCGTCTTTATTGCTTTGGGGACTACGTTGATGACAGGATTCAGTAATAACTGAGCAAATAATATCTTCCTGATTTACTGGATTCTTAGGTAGGTTTATGTTCCTTAATACGCTTGGCGGCTAATTTGCGAAGGTCGTTAATGAAGTTTATGGTAAAGTAATTAAGCATTGTTTCAAAGTATTCAGCATTCGGGCCATGCTGCGTCGTTTAAAGAGTACTGATTGTATCAGTATTCGCGCTTTTATCAAGTTGCTCGAAAAGGGTGTTTGTGGATTAAATGGTCATTTGTTTGAGCTTGGCTCTTAAAAGGCAGAGAATATTAAAAGTTTAACCTGCAGTACAATAATATACATTGTATATTCTTTTGCATTTACAGTAGACTTTCACTTACTGTAGAGCTGGCGCCAAACCTAATCCGCATAATCGAATTTTATATAATTGGATAATTGATGAATATATATTTATATAGTAATATAATGACGGCAGATACAATCTTATGTGCTGATATTTTGTATACTTGCACAGTGTAGTAACACTAGAACTACCAAGACCATCATTTTCACGGTTTTCAAATTTCATGCTTAAAAATTCTGATATAATTTATGTACAGTACATTCCCGAGTATCCGGTTCGTGACTATCCGGCTTCTGTACTATCCGGCCTAGTTTTCTTTCATCATAATTAAATGAGGAAGACAAGGCGCTCATTGGCAACATTTTTTACGTTTCCTACGTTTAAGTTGAGCATTACAGAATTTGCTAAAATGTGAAAATGTGAACAGTTTGTATCCTTTAGCTTACTTTTTCTCTAATAACTTATTGAAACGTGCAGTACAGTATATAAATATATATATAAACTCCAGTACAGAGTCTCCTAGTGTAACTCGATACATTATCAGCAACTGCTTTTATGATTCTCCAGGCAGCGGCTGCGTTCGCATTCTACGCGGTCTGAGATAAATAGAGGATTTAGTACTCAATAAGAAGTGAAAAAGTATATATTATATCAGTGAGTTTGGTATAAAAACTCTGTCTTCTGGTATAGGTAGGTAAAGAAATGTTCGTAGAACTCCGGCCGATCCGGTGGTTGTTATCCGGTCTACCATTCCACCACATTATGCCGGATCCTCGGGTGTGTACCGTATTTTGTAGACTTTCGCCCTGTGTTAACACTAGAACTACTAAGACCATTATTTTGGCGGCTTTCAAATTTCATGCTTAAAAGTTCTGATATAATTTGTGCATTATTCCAGAATTTTATAACGACTTTTAATGAAATATAAGAACAATTACATATTCCTATTCAATTTCCACTCAGCCATTTTAACTTCCATAATCAGTATGACCTATTTTTACCAAGACCCGTCAAAACGACAGCTTTAGCTATTTCAAAGTTTATAATATTTTGTGGTCCATCTATGGACGTCAGTATGTATTTACATTCATTTATACATCGCTTGTAGACATTTCCAGGAAAAATTTCCATATGAAATTATATTAATTGATCCAAAGTGTTCGGCAACCTTTATAATGGAATGGGATCGATTTTATTCCGATTATAATTCAGTTTAGAACTAAGAGCTCTAATTGGATTTCCTATAAATGCAAATACAAACTGATTTTTTTTATTTAATTAATGAATTATTTTATTAAAAGTTTCTTTTTAATTGTATTTTATTTACATAAACTAATCCAAAAGTTACAACGAAAACCATGACGATCAAAACCCCGTCAAGTTGATAAGTGTGAGAAAACTATGTATATATTTAATATGGTAGTTCTAGTGTTAAAATATTACTATTCCATCGATTCAGTTTTACTTGACAAAATTTTGTTTGTGGGTATCTTTGTTTTTTCACAAAGCCATGCAGATAATTAGATTATCTGCATGGATTATTGTTATAATGCTTAAATTTTTACTTTACGAAATATATAGAGAGGAAAATGTCGTAATCGTTAAAAAATTTGGCTTGAGATTTAAATTTAGACCTCAGTAAGTCCGAAAAAAATAATTTTTGGAATTATGCCTTGTCTATGGACTTGATTGTTAAAGAAAGGAATAAACTGTATACAAATGATATAACGGTATGTGGTCTTTACGCATTAACTGTAGATTTCCTTTTATTTTTGGGCGAAATTTGTTGACAGAATGTTATCGAATAAATGGCGGTACGTTGTCTTTACACATAAATTGTATCAAGTTTTGGACGAAGCCCTTCGGTAGAAAGTCTCCAAATGATAATGATGGTATGTGGTCTTTATTCATAAATTGTATATCTGTATTAAATTTTGGTCGAAATTCATCTGCAGAAAGTCTCCTAATGACATGACGGTATGTGATCGCAACTTATAAATTGTAAATCTATATCAAATGTCGGGTGGAATGTCGACAGAAAGTTTTCAAATGATATACTATATGACTCTATGTACTCATAAACTGAAGATGTATACCAAATTTTGAGCTAAGATCTGTCGGCAGTAAGTCTCTCACTATCTTCACAGGCACCGTTATCTATTTGTTCCAGGTTCGAAACCCAATTGTTCCGAAAAATTGCAAAGTGAATTAATTTGATACACGATAAATCATCTGGGCCAAATATCTTCCCATTGGTGTGATGCAGGATTTTTGAGGAGGGTTGTCGACTTTAAGCATTTTTGTCTTTAAGCATGGTTCAAAATTACAACTCTAAAAATCCTAGTATACAAGATGTAAATATAACTAAACTTAGCTTCTCATTGTCTTTGCAAATGAATACAATGACTAAAATGCAACGAGCTAGACAGTTGAAATTTGTGACAGGTTTTATCTCCAGAATTGTACATTTTTATTTAATTTTGAACTTTATTCATCAAAAAATATAGTATTCGTCTGTTCGATGTTCTTTATGAACACGATCGTTTTAAAAATACATTAAGCTAAATATAATTTTTTTCTATTTTCTTTCAACAAAATTGGAAATTGATTCACTCGGTCTATGCAAAAAGATACTGTTCTAAAATGCATATTCATACTAAGAAGCTAAACACATAAAAAATAAACAGTCATTTTGTATAAATATTCAAAAAATTACTGGGTAATATATTCCTGTTGGTTTTTTTTTTTATTATAAAATTATTTTGAATATTGTCATTATTTTGAATATTGCCAAAGTATTGCCCATTAAAAGAAATTACATTTAATATAGCCCATTTGTTGCTGACTAAATTGCTGTCATTATTAATTAATATTCTAATGAACACATAAAAAAAATCTTTATTTTCCATTTTAACAGCCGTTCTTAAACAGGTTTATAAACTCCGAAAATCATCTATCTTGAGCGCAGACGATTTTGTAAAGAATATCGCAAGGAGCTGTTATCGTCAGTTCACTACTAATTGCCCATGAATTCGGCTGTCTAATTGGTAACCAATTGGGAGAACATTTTGATACATGGTCGCTCAATTAACCAATCATCGTTCAGGTCCGTCGTTTCTGTTTGTCGCCGAAATCAGCGCCAAACTGTTTAGTGGTGTTGCTAAAAGCTAAATTCGACCGATGCTTCCAATCAGTGGTTGGTGTTCATCGAGTATCTTCCATCGGATTCTTCTTTGTATCGACTTCCCATTGCGTTGTTGGGTCATTGGACTCGATGTAACAAGCACGATTGATTCTCGAACATAAATAGACCAATCTTTTTTTGCGTTTTCCTCTCGATTTTTTTTTTTTCGCTTTTTCCGAATAAGTTTTTTTTTTAATAATTTACACAGTATTTAAAAAAAAAAAAACCTGATAAATAACTAAAATAAAATATCAGCTATGTTTTATAACTGCTTTTCACCTAGTTCTCATTTATAACGTGGTCAAAAATGGTTGTGCTGCCAAACGATTTTTATTCTGTATCAGTAATCCGAAGATAACTGTTTTTAAGAAGCCATTTTTAAATTCATGATTTTATCAATTCGTTTATATCAATTTTATTTTTGTTCTCTATTTTTATTTCCTTTTCCGCAATATTTTAAAATTTTAATTTTTATTAGATCCACTATTCGCCTCAATGCAAAGAAATATATTTTATATTTTCATTAGGTGGAATAATAATTGAGATATTATTTACTAAAAATAATTGCAATATTTTCCTTCGACTTTAGTAATGTATTCTCGTGAAAACATTTTTGTAAATATCGCACTTATTTATTTACTTTATTTACTTATTTATTATTATTGCTTTATTTTTTAATCAGGCCTCATAAAAATTTAGTATTATTTGTAAAAAATATTAATAATTCCTAAGAATGGATGTATTATTTTAATTATAAATCGATACAGATTTGCATTTTTTATTTAAAAACCGCATATTTAATTTTCATTTATGTTTTTACCAATGCAAAAATGTTGCTTTTTATACTTTGTATGTTATAACACTAAATATTAAACATTATTTAGTGAAATATCAATAATATAAGAAATTGTGTTTTCGATCGACTCAAATAACAATTACGTTAGCAAATTATTTAATCATCCTTTTGAGGGAAGTTATTACTTTCTCATATATGATATATGCAGAGAACATATTGTAATCACCAAAAAGATTCGTCGCTAGATTTTGACGACCATGTTTAAACCTCTCCAAATACTTTTTTTAATCATGCCCGCATTTTGCTGTATATGACTCAAAACTTCAGGACGATTTTACAAATGTAATTTGATATATCATGCTATTTCTAAAATTATCAATCGTTTAAATTTCTAACCAGTCAATAATATATGATGAAGTTAAACCATTCAGTGGTTTTGCATATCGAAGTAAATAAAAGAACATTCGTAATTATTTAATAAAAAATGACAGAACAAAGAATATTCGTAATAAAAAAAAATGGCGTGACCAATATCATCCAAAGGAACATTTCTTTTTTATAATTTTATAGTCAAATGTGATGATTAATATATATCACATACGTTTTATTTTTAATTCTATCAATATGTACACATACAATGAAAATAATCCGACATTTTTAAAAATTTCATTACAAACATTCGCGCCATTAAATCACTCTTGGTTTTTTTTTCAGATTTAATTATAATTAATGACAGTTGTCGCAATTTCTTAAATTATAAAATTGAATTCCGATTTTTAGTTTAAAATTTAGGTCGTACACCAAAAATGTTCAACAAAACGCTTTGTTCTATTATGCAAAAATAACAATTTCGAAATTTATTTCAAAGAATATGAGTGACAAAATGAAACGATGTGAATTTGCTCTTATTTTTTAAATATCATCCCTTTTTTATTTGCTCTTTAATTTTTTATTTTAAAAAAATTGGCAACGAATGTAAATACTTTTTCTAAAACTTCTAACTATATAATTTAATAAAACTAACTTAATGACTTGTTTGTGTGAACTATGATTTAGTATCCAGAACAGTGCGGTTGTTGAAATTCAGTCGATACGTTCTTTTTGTTTGCACATGTGTTTTATAGCAACCTTAAATAAACATTCTTAACGGATTTTCTATTTTTTTCGACAAGTTTTATGAATATTTTTTTTTTCTGCTTGAATTTTTTTATATACTTTAGCTCTGATAATAATTTTTTAAAAAACTGTTAAGTTTAATGAAAGCAAAATTTTTCTTTTAAAAATGTAAAAACTATTGTAAATATTTATACTTAGTTAATACCATTTTATGCGCCTTAGGATGTGGAAATATTGCAGTTAGTTAATTCAAAATTGTGTCTGAAATAAAAATTAGATTTATTTGAAAATTCGAATTAAACAAAGATGGATTTAAAAATAATTATAACATGATAAATCATAATTTTAAAACTACAATTCACATTAAAAGATTTTTTTATTAATTAAAATAATATTATTAATGAACAAACTGCATATTATATTTTGGATTTTTTTTTAAAGTTATCTAACGAATTTACAAGTTTTGTGAACTATATTTTGAGTTTTTTTTTTTTTTTTTTTTTCCTTTTCTTATGAAAGACATTGTAAAGCAGTAATGTCCTAGAATGCATTAAGAATCTTAAAAGATTATTCACTTACATTAATTGAAGGTAACTAAGTACCTGTATATTTAATAAATAAAAAGAGTTCAGAATAATTTTTTTAAAGTTAAAAATTTTAGTTTTTACTTAAAATTTTATTTTAGAAAGTGTTCGAATTATCCAAATTCCGCTGATAAACAACGTTTCAGTCTTTTAATATAAATGGAAATTAAACACGAGTTAAAAAATAGTCTGCTTACTATGGATTTAATGTTAAAGAATATAAATTTATATATGAAAGAAATTCATGATATTTTAAGGATTGCAGTTTGCATTAAAGGCTGGCAAAAATATTTTCTGGGTGTTAATATTTTAAGGCTCGGTAAGTTTATTTTAAATTTTTAATATGATCTATTTATTTTTAAGTAAATAAACAGGACATTCCAAGACGTTTTATTCTTAAATTTGATAAAATTCGCTTCAGAATATGAAAACTTTGAATTTTTTCCAAGTAATCCAAAGGCATAATAGTCGCTTTTATTAAATATGTTAAAAATTTGGAAAGAAATAGGGTACTCACAATGTATAAACACATAATATATTTTATATAGATTTGGTAATGATTTTGTTCTTGTTAGAATCATTGATTCTTTTTATCATGTATGAATGTTTTGGAAATAGAGATTGTGATGTCGGAAAAAACCGGTCAGCTATAAGTATTGCCACATTAAGAAAATAAAACGTCTATGATTTTTTTCTTTATTTTGAAAAATAAAAGAAACATTTATTAGCAACAATGTTCAGAAATAAATAGCTCTAGAAAATTCCTGAAACTGATCGTGCTTTAATTCTTTGGTTGTATTATATATATATATTTAATCTTTGAAGTGTGTTTGGAAGCGTTTCTTTTTTTATTTTGTCTTTATTTTACCTTTTTAAAATGAAACAAATGACTTTTTTTAATTGCATTTACTTCGTGACAATATTAAAAACCATGAGTCGCAAAATGTTATCAATTGAGTAGATAAAAGGTAAAGAAAAACGGCGAGAAGCTGAACGAAAATATAAACTTAAAAGAACGAAAAATATTTGAAACCACGGATAAAATAAGAAGAAAAATTATTGGAATTAAAAAAAAAAATTGCAATAGTAATCGAGATAGCAGCCAGTGAAATATGAGCATGAATTGGCTTTACAACGAGAGCGTAAGAAACGAAAAAATATCAAAACTTTTAAGATTTCAATAATTTTTACGATTCGATTCTGAATTAGCACCTTCTACATCTTATAAAATTAATGAGTAATTTTCTACAAAAATGAATCTTATTATTATTTTTTTTCAGAATATTTCGGGGGTTCAATACATTTCATGTGGTTAAAAATACTCTGTGATCAAAATTTCTATTACAAAAAAAAGTGCGCTTGCATGATAATTTACGATTTTTTTTTCTTTTTTTTCCCCCATTTTTTTTTAAATTTTAATTTAAAAAAAGTATTACCTTACAAAATCTTTGAACCAGCCAGAGCGTTAAAATTTCTTTTATGTGATAATGAATATATATGTTAAAAACGTCGTCTTTGTTTAAGATTTCTTAACTTTTTGTTTCATTTCGCATTGCTTGTATTATGGAAAGTATGTCGTCAAAATGTTGCGATTTTTTTTTTTTTTTTGTAACTTTCGCAGTACTTTGAGCAGAAGCACATTAGGTCGGACTTCCTAGTATTCTCGATTTCTTTTACATCGTCATAAACATTCTTTTTTTTTAGTACACAGCATAGTTTTTCTTCTTGTTTAATTCAATGGAATTTTTTTCGAATACATGGAATTACTAATACTACAATAAATAAATTTAAATATATTCTTTTAAAAACATCGAGACCTTTTTTTACAAATTTGAGAATGTACTTTAAAAAGTTTGCCAGTGCTTCATTAAAACAAACTAAAACAGTGACTTTAAAAATTCAAAAAGTTTTCTGATGCAGAAATTCACTCTTCATTTCCATCGAATAATTTTAAACACATTCTGTGTTCTTCGAACATAATTAAAATTCCTATCGTGTGCTGTTTTGTTAACTGATCAATGCCTTTGGTTAATTTGGAGGAAAACTATTATCCCTTTTCTCTTAATTTAGACGCATGCTCTAAATCTCTTGCACGCACCTGAGATGAGCGGAAAAGCGTATATGATAAACGTATGTGGATGACCCAAAAAAACTGAAGCGCATTCATCGATCTCTTACTGAATAAGCGCCATCTGTTGACAATTATTAGGACCAAATTGACTCAGTAAAGAGGGTTGCTAGATTTGGCAATATTTCGCTCGGGAAAAGTTTCTGAAAGTTGGCGCGAAACTGTTTTTCCAAAAAAAAGGCAATATTTGATTTCAACTTCGATAAATTTAAGAATTCTTTTAAAATTCTTTTTATCTTTTAATTGGAATGAAAATTTAATGTATCTTATAATTATTAGGATATCTTACGACAAGATAATTTATTAAATATAACGTTCAAATTTGTTTTAAAAAATGAATCATTAAAGTGAATTATTAATAATTTTTGAACTGCCATTGTTCATTCAGCTCCAGTATAAAATATCAGTCGACTGAGTAATTAATTCCATAGTTTCGTTTTAAAATAATTTTTAGAGAATGCGATTTCTTCGCAAGATTTAGAGTGTAAAAGCTCTGTTATATAACACATACTTGAATTCATTTACTTTACATTTACATTTTACTTTATTTAACGGAATTTTCATCTTTACATAATCGCTAACCAAATGAGTGTTCTGCGTATGTGTGCTGAGTAGAGTTATATAACTAATTATGACGCAGATAGTTATATAAGTCTGTTACATTGTTTTTAGCTGTTACTTTTGAATAATTTGTGTTTAAAGTACATTTATATCTAAAAATTTATCTAGGACGATAAATTAGACACCGTAATGTAAGTTGGAACTAATTTCGAAAGACTTTTGGAGATAATTGTTTTCCAAGTTATTATCTAAATTTTTTTAATTATTTATGTTTTTATAAATAGTCTGTTGTACAATAAATTTGAATTGATTTAATTTTGTATATTAATTTAAAAACATTTAGCCACTACAATTCTAAAAAGTAAATCCAATACCCATAAAATGGTAACTGGTTCTAATCATAGCAAATTTATTGAATTTTTCCTACAACCAATATTTAGATAACATTTTCAAACAAATCAGAATACCGTTAAATTACCGGGAATTTTTTAAAACCTTTAACAAAACATTTTATTTGATTCTTTTACATTGTTATTATCATGTGAGAACATACTTATTTTTTATTTAGGAGGTTTTGAAGATCGAAATCCCATAGGCTATGAATACAGCATAAATGGCAATTGTCATCATCATCTTATAATCGCATATATATTTTTTACCTGCTTTTACCAGTATTGCATTATTATTATGTATGCTTCTTTGAAAGCATGTGCGTTTTTAAAAGGTTGACCTGCTTTTACCAGTATTGCTTTATTATTACGTATGCTTCTTTGACAGCAGATGTGTTTTTCAAAGTTCAACGTAGAACTGTGACATCATAGCTGTTATTTTCATGGAATGTGATTTTTTTTTTCGGAGGAAATTAAATAATTTATTTTTTATAATATGTTAAAAAAAACTTAACGCGCGTTTAATAACAGTTTTGATAAAACTATTTTCTCTTTCCCCCAATAGGGAAATATTACTTCATTCATTCTAAAGTGAAAAACATTGAGGAATTTGACTTCTGTTCTAAGATTAATCCATTATGAAACTGTTTTATGATCTCAGAAATTAAAAAATAGCAGTTTGTGTTTACAAAAATGTTGTTTTCATAAAATCTCTATATAAATGAATATGTTTAAAAATTTATTGGTAAATAGTTTATCATCTGAAAATCGCATTGCTACTGAAACGCCCGTTATTCAGCTCTCAAACGTGACATTCCTTTTTGTGAGAACATGATGTTATTTTGGTTAGGGGGTTTTGAAGCTCAAAATCGCGTAGGCAATGAATAAAGAACAAATGGAAATTTTCATTTTCAATTTTTTCTTGGCTTAAAAAAAGTTTTAAAGCTCTCGTAAACCGGTTAAAACTGGTTAATGACTTAAATTAATTAAGGCAAATAATGACTGAAAAAATAATATTGTTCTCGCTTAATAACTTCATTCATTCATTTTTTCAACTCGCATTCATTTTTTAATTTTTATTATAAATTTTATTCTAAGCATAAACAACAGCCATAAGCAGCACAATAATAATAATAATTGTAGCAATTAATTGTTAATGATTGTTTTAACTACTTTTTTCAACGCGTTTTAAAAAATTGTTAGACATACAACTGGTCAATACTTTGATCATTTTAGATTTAATTTTTATGCAAGGTAACCCATTATAGAAAAAACATTTTTATACCAGAGTTGGAATGTTTGTTGTATTTAATTTTATCACTAAGATGTTTCGCTGTGTCTGTCAATAATTGCAGACATTGAAGAAATTGCGCATTCTTAGATTTTGGAATTGGCAACATTTATTATTTATGTTTTACACTGACTGACCGTAAAATGCGTATTGTTCATATTTTATGAATATATGTATTCATTCAGTTTCATTTTTTTAAAATTTTGATTGTGCGTTTTTCTTTGTTTGTTTTATTAATAATCTTATAATACTCCTCTACCGATTATTTGAATGAATATTGAAAAAAAATGCAAGATTCTAAATAAACAGTTTCTTGTTATTTTATATGATGTATTAAAGTGTCCTTTAGTTCAGTATTCAACATCGTATTCTGGACATTTAATTTGTCTTGCTCTGATTTTAATATAAAATTGGCAATATTGGTTTTTAAAATAAAGTATTTCAACAACTTTTCTTAGTTCTAACTTGAATAAGGCATCAGATAATAACTGAAAGACACTCAATAAAATTGGTATATAATCTTAAATCCATCAAACTTCTTGGCGCAGTTTTGATTTTTAATAAAACGATCTAAAATAGAAAATTAACCTATTCTATCCTATTTTACTGTCTAAAATTAAAAGAAATTTCTTATTTTTCATGCTTTGTTAATACATCATCACGATTTGCTGAATGAGTTTACCGAATTTTCTGTTAAAAAAAAGCAATTTAATTAAAGTTACTATTAAATTTACTACTTATTTGAAGCTAAAATTCACTTTTCACAGGTATTGCTAATTCATGTGGTTACCAATTAAATTTCAGCAATCAATTTATTTTTATCAAGTGTGGCTTGGTAACTAATACGTTTTCGATTTGTCAGTTGTTCGAATTTTCCACCAGACATTGAATCTTCTATGAGCAGAATATTAGAATATCATATATATTTCGAATTTATTTTAGTTAATTAGTGAATACTTTTATATTTCAAAATTATTATTATAGTTTCATAAGTTTAAAACATATGAAACATATGGTATTTTATGTTTTAGATTATCATATATTAATACTTCTTAAAGCTAATTTACTAGCTAATTTCCTTTAATTATAATTAATTCACTTTATATTGTATTAACTAATACATTTTACAATGTATTCTATCGGAAAGACAGTGAAAAACAAATTTTCATATTTTTGAAAAACAAAACAATTTGGATACGAATTTATAATTTTTTATTTTAAGATTTAATTGTACGAATGTTGCTTAGTGCTAGTTCATTCCAATTATTTACTGTATTTGTTTTTGAAATCGTAAAAGTTTAATGACAATTATTATCACTTAATTTATTTTAATCAGTTAATATTTATTATCATTTTCCAAATCTTCTAAATATTTGGGGGGGGGGGGATCTTTATCATTTTGTATAAAAATTGTCGTTTTCTCTTGAGGTTTCATTTCCAGTTTTTCGTAATTCGAATTCTTGTTTAGAGGTTTTATGTAATCCCTTCAATTTTAAATGAATAACCTTGCAATGTAATTATGAGAATATGTTAATGCAGCAAAATCTGAAATAATGATTCTTTAATTAGTGAATATCTCATTAAAAAATTCTATCAAAATTATAGGAGAGAGAGTATGTTAAAATCTTGCGAGATGCACAACCCAATACTTCATCTGCAAGCTGATATAGGTGGAGTATGGACATAGAATTTAAAATCAGATAGAATATTTTTAAAAAATCTTAAAATTAGGTAGAATATTTTTTAAAAAATCACAAATTTTAAAAAAATTGCTATAAGAGAAAAGAAGAACATTAGCAGTATATTGATTTTATAACATTTACTTTCAAACTGATTCACATATGATGGTCATATTCTGCATATAATTAGCATTTGAAATAAGTTTTTTAAAGCCTTTTTTGATTAAACCGATGATTTTCTTAACGTTTATATATTAAATGTAAATAAAAATTGAAAAGACACATCTAGTCATTTTTAAGCCGGAGATTAGCTACTGTTCAAACCCAAAACGCGCCACTCCAAGCGGAGTGAAATGATTGAATTTGGAATAGTGGAATATTCCATGAGTCGCATCGCGCCCCTACAATTTTTCGGCTTCTAGAGTGACCTCATTCCATTTATATGGTGTGTGTTGGCTTGGAGTGGTTGAGAATAGAAACAAAATGTCATTGCAAATTTAGGAACTATGCACAAAATATAATAAATTTTGTTGCTAGATTTTTTTTGTTCTTGTTGCTCTGTTTCATATATATTGCATTGACAAATCATCGAGCCAATTCGTATCATGCCATAGTCAGTCACATGGCAAACGTTATTAGGCTTATCATCCACATATTAGCTAAATATTGCATTATATGATGCACAAGGTGTCTATCAGGACTAGCAAATCTGCTAAATGATGCGGTATTTGCACATGGCACAAATCTTTTAAATAAATAAAAATAAAAGGTCATTATTCTGTTTTACTATGTTACAGTGCGAAAGAGATAAATGGTTATTTTAGAAAAATGTTTTCGAAACTTTTATTTACCAGTCCTGAATTTCAAAAAAATTTCTCTGTAGATATTGGAATGGAAATATTTTAAGCACAAATCTATTCCAAAGTGTATATTTTTATCCAATACTATAGTACGTATATGTATATATATAGTAATGGTCGACATTAACCGTAACATATGTATTTCGTTACTAAATTAATCAGAAATAAAAACCAACCCTGAATGCATTAATTTTTTTTAAGTCTTTAGAATTTAAATAAAATTTTTAATAAAGCTAATGCACTCGAATCTCTCCAATATAAATAAAAACGTACTATAATAAACAGGCGAAGATGTAAGAACTCGTAAAAAAAAAAAAAAGAAGACTTTTAACATAAGAACTATAATTATATCTGAATAAAAATTATTCTGAGAAATTATTAATGTTGCAAACCGAAGTTGCAATAATACAGCAAATGCAAAGTTTAAACTGGCTAAATGTTTATATAATCATATGATTATGATTGGACTCAATTAATTATTAATGAACGAATTTTTCAATACTGTTAACAGAAATACATTTGAAAGTAGTATACAAAAATCAGAATTTGCCAACAATTTTTGTGAAAAATTCATTTGACTTATTTTCTCCCGTTATAATTTATTATCTACCAAAACAACTATAAGTATAAATCACAGAAGCTATTTTATTAAATAGGAAACGTGTAGTTTTTTTTTTTTTTTTGTATCATTCGATTTCAATGTGACGTGCATCAGAGTTGCCATAGAAGCAGACATTTCAGATACCTTTTTTTCAGCTGCATCGTAAATGTCTGTTCTGAAATTTTTCGAACTTTTTTTTTTTTGAAGATGTTGATTTATTGCAGTTTGCTTTAACGATTTTCGCGCGATTCAATTTTTGTGAATAGATATGTTAGTAATATATTATAATAATAAGAAGAAAAAGAATATATAGATTAAAAATAAATTTGATGTATTGAATTTCTTTATTAGTTTTAATGTATTTTTTTTATCTAATAATGTATTTAATTAACTTTTATATTTTCTTAAAATATAAAAGTTCGATTTATTTTTTTTACCCTTCTATAATGTCGGTGAATGCGACACTATTTCAAAAATACTGAAAGTTGATATAGACGATAAAAATCTGACGAAATTTCAGATCAGATTAAATTATTTAATGATGTACAAATATATTTGCAAACGATATTATAAGCGACGCAAAATGTTTTATATATTTAATTTGTTAAAAAAAAATGTTTTCATTATTATGCAATATTATTCCATTTCTCTGTTTTCAATTAAAAAAAAAAAGGATAGTTACGTAATTTTACTTTTAATGTTAGGAAAGCTTATTACAATATTAATATTTTTCAGTGTTTATATTTTAAAGTTCATCATGATTAGGAAGATGTTTTAGTGTTGACAATGGTGTTTCATTTAATTTTTCAAGCAGACTGGAATTCTAATTGTCTAGATTAATTGGAACCAGGTATGATACGGATGATCGAATATTCGGATAAACGAAATTTTCTTCTAATATATTGATTTAAGGTCTACAAAAACAATTTTCCTATATTTTATTTATCACATATCATATTAAAATTCTTTGTTTAAAAGTACCAGTCAAAGTCGCAGTTTTTTCGCTTGCTTTATTTGGGAAAGATATTTTTTTAAACGATCCGGTTAATTGAGAGTTCTACTATTCTGTTAATTCTCAGATACGTGATTTTGCTAATGAGCTAGGAGACGTTTATTTCACTAAAATAACGATGAGATAAAAGAAAATGCGATCTATGTGATGGAAATCAAGATCTAATTGTAAAAAAAATTCTAAAAACTCCTTAATAAATGCTATTTAAATAAGAGCTCTAGAGAAACCATTTTGTGAATATTTTCGAGTAAAAGGAGTCCATTTTGAAAGCATACGGAGCCAGTATTTCCGAAATTCTCTTACTATAAATAATTCTTTTTCTTGGTTTGTTTATATTTGTAATTTCATTCATTTCAAAATTTATGGAGAGATAGCACGACTTTTTAAAAATAATTTTTATATTTAATTAGTTTTACTCGAATTGTTCTTTTTTTTTATAAGCTAGTAAATAAATATTCTAAATAATATATTAGAAAAAAAAACTTAATGCATAAGTAAGAGTATGGTATAGATTTAGAAATTTCATTTCGATTTATGACATTCATTCTTTTAATAATTGAGAATTGTTAAGTGAAGTTTTAGAAAACTTTTACGACAATCATCTATCTCTTCCACTTTAGGGAAGAAAAATGATAAAGAATATTCTTTGCATAATTAGCGTAAATTGCAAATGCTATATTAGAGCCCAACTTAATTTGTGTTTTCGTGGTCATTTTAGCATGAGTAACCAATAATGTAAAAGTCATATTAATATAATATTTTATGCCTTCTTCATTCAATTTTAGGTTAAGTAATAATTTATGCTTTTATTCATTTTTACGTTTATAGCTTCCGGTTAAGAAAGAAAATATCAGATTTATCTCCTTTAATTTGAAATTGAACGAATTAATTATTGAACTCCAAATCGTTTAACAAAATATCGTTTGCATTTTCATCTTTTTACGGAAGCGATAATAATTCTTTCTGAAGATTTGCTTTAATTACCCTCTTTTGTGAATCAAATAAAAATGATAATTTTAATTCCATTATCCTCTTAAATGGCGATGATATTTTTTTAAAGAAAGAGCATAAATTAGGCATATTTAGAAACCTGAAGTATTAATTAATGAAGCTCAATTAAAATTATCAGATTTTAATGTATTAAAAATTGTAACGGAAATCCTAACGGAATAGTATTCAATTGATTTTTTCTTTTCATTTAATTCAAGCGCGAAAACTATTTGTAACTTATTATGTAACATTCCATTGTATAATGGTTTTGGTTTCAATGTATTTATATATACAGTTTTTCTTTCTACTTTTTTTTTATGAAAACAATTCCTGTAAAATATTCAATCATATATTTGTTGTTTTGTTACTAATGTACTACAAAATATTTTTAACTCTTTTGAACTTAAATGTTTATACTGTGTTTATTTGATCTATTTTTTAAAAATTTCCTAATGTTATTAAAGCATTTGTAAAAATATATATATATATATATATATAATATATATATTTACATTGTTTACATTGTTATAAAATATATCCATAATAATGTAGGTTTAACTCGGACTTATGTTCTATACAAAAGGTCAGAGCGATGAATTCGATGCCCGATCTTTCGGTATTGTCGTGAACATACAACAAGGACTGCCCTGGAAACATGGTCAGTACATAAGTATTGCGTTCATCCTTTCCTTGCAGTGCCCTTGTTAAAAATAATTTGCCTGACTCTGTCCAACTTGTCTGTGAACAACGCCCTTAAGTAATCGTCGGTTGCTATTCCATCGCAAGGCCTTGTAAACAATTTGGTTGTTCACGGTCTGATAAACTTAATACTTAAAACTTCTACTCAACATTTTGAAATATGCTGTATTAAAATAAAATATAAATCATATTCTACTAATGATAATATATAGATTATTAATTGATTATTAATTAATTATAATATATAGATATTAGAACTAAAATTCCATATTATTGAAATTATGTCAGTAAAATAATATAAGGATGATACTGCAAAATATTTATGAATCAAATGTGCAGTACAATAAATAAAAGGAATTGGAATTGTTCTAAAATAAAAATTTAAACTCTGATTGATTCAAATTTTTAATTAAAAGAAAAAATGGAAAATTTAGTTTTGAAAATGTCAAAAACCATTCGGGAATTTTAAAAAAATAAGCTGCCTTTGAAGATCTTAAACATTGGAAATAATTTAATTTTCTCACTAAAAGTAGAATTAATGGTATTACTATTCCCTTTTAATTATAATTTTTATTCCGTAACGCTGTCTCATTTCTAAGCGGGAACTTATTTGGCTTTTTCCTTGGCATGCTCAAATATTTCTTCTCCTTGCATACATGAATATTTCCATCTATAAAAATTAATTTACTGATTGTGGAACTTGGTTAATTCAAATATATTTAATTCATATTCATTGGTAATTCAAATTTAATTTTCCCCTTTTCTTCAATTTCGTATAAATACATAATAAAAATATCATATATTATGTGAATTGTTTTCATTGCTTTAACTGCTCCTTTGATTCAGACGATTTTACCAGTGAACAACATGTTAAATGAAAAAAAAATGATATGAAAGATTCTTTTAATAAAAAAAATGAACTTTTTATTTTGTGAATTATATTTTTTTTATTGCGAAATTGCTGGCATATCTTTTAACTGCATATCTTCAAACTGCTGTTTACTGTTTCTTTATTAAATTTCCTTAGTTATTTAACAAAATTATTGTTATTAAACTATAATTTTTAGTTATAAATAATACTATTTATTTATTATTCATTAAAATTCTGAAATATTAAAAATAAATCTTAACTTCTTATCATATTTTAAAAATGTCTTTTCTTTTATGTACTTTTTATTTTTTTATTTTTCTTAATACGAATTTTTGTTTAAATTGAATTTTTATTGTGATCTCAATAACTTCGACTTATATAAGTTCCAATATACTATTATATTATATTTTATGAGTAATTATGCATTTCTTGATTACGTTATGAAACACTTTCATGAGCTTGTTTTTATTTATATAGTACATTACATATTATTTTAGGTCATACAGACATTGTATCGATAAGAAATTTAAACTGAAATTAGCCCTTTACACAGATTTATAAACTATAATTGTTTAAAAGAATTTAATATTCGAAATGTGTTGAAATCCTTGTGTAACAGACCACATATACTATTTTATTATCTAATTCGAATCTAGTAATGCGAGGGAAAATGTATATTTAATGCCGTATTTTAGTTGTGTAATTCTAACCGGCATTTTCGAGAAATAAAGTAATTAAATGGGTTATTATCTGTTAAATTGAAATAGGAAATGAATACTCCTTTGGCAATTACGGAATTTTCTACCGTAATCAGATTAGTCGTGTTACTCAGTATTAGTTTGGGGAACAAATTTTTCGTGTGCAATCAAATCATTAATTCCCCACATTTGTTTCGTAATTTTAACTATGTTGAACATGTGATGATTATTATAGTAAAAAGATATCCGCATTTTGAAATTCGAAAACAGGTTTTTGTATTAGATAAATTTTATAAAATAATACTCAATCTGTTGTATAATTTTATTCAATTCCAGCAGAATTTGATCAGTTTGATAGATTTAACTGTAATGTTTTTATTGATCTTTGTATTTCCTTTTGGCAGTGTTTAAATATTGTTTGCCATTTGATTTTAATTAATTCGTAGTCTAAACTTAAAGAAACAAGAAGCGTTTTTATTTCTCAGTTGATTTCTTTAGTTAAATACACCCATATGTTTTTTAATTTTTTTTCTTTTAAAATAAAATTTGAATTCTGCATCTTTAGCTTATTGTTTATAAATAAAATAAAATGTGATTATAATAATTTATATTAGGTGTTGAAACATATTTTAAAACACATCTTCTGGTATTTAGATTTCCTGATTATTTAATTCAATTTTGAAATCAATTTTTTTCTCAAATTCATTTTCAAAAAGCTGCGATTTAATTAAAATTAAACAGTTAAAAAGTATCCAAGTTTTGAAAGTATTAAAACAGTATATTGTAACCTAGAATACACCATAGAACAAAATTTCAAAACTAGCGTATCAAGAAGAGAATGAATAATAGATTATAAAAAATCCTGTCTTTTCAAATGTGAAGAAATTCAAGTTAAATAAAAATATATTACATAATAGTATTCAACCTTATTCTTCTAAGATGAGTGAATTCTTGTTGTATCATTTTCTTTTTCATGTTTCTGCATTTGAGACATCGGATTATAATATACTTCTAACTGGAACGATGTTAGATTTTGATTTTGTTTCGACCAGTAACCTTGGCATCACGATTTATTTAACTTTAATGTGACGTCATTTTTATCGATTTTATCTAGATTTCACTCTGATAGTCAGTTTTGTGTTTTGGTATTATATAAAGTCGTTTTCTATGTTTTGAAGAATTTCATTAAAATTCATCTCAAAATCGAAATCGTCTGACAAAAATCGACAAAGAAAAAAATGAAAACGATAAAAGACTGTTTACATTTAAAAGTTGAAAGTTTTATTTTGGTACTTTAAATATCCTTTTATTTTATTAATTCTATTTTTCTATTTATTAAAAAATTATTATAATTGAAAGAATACCAGAAATTTTGAATAACATTGTCATTTGTACGAATGAGTTTGTATAAAATATTTATATGTGCATTTTGGATAAACTTTCAGATTCTAGAGGTTTTAATATTTAAAAGACAAAATAGAAAATCATTTTATTAAAAAAAAGGGTTTTTTTTTATCTCCTTTCTAAGTGAATTGCGCAAAATTTTTTCTTCTCAATATATATATTGGTTTATTTTTAATTAAATTAATCATTAATTCCATTCGTATTTAATTTTCTTTACTTGAGCGATCAAAATTAAATTGTAGATACACAATTATTTCTTTCTTTATGCAAATACCTTTTAGTTAACGACAAGTACATATTTTGCATTTGCGATAATTGATGACAATACAATAATAGCATTCAAAACTACATTGCTGATTAATTTGCTAATGTAATATGTTCTATTTTAGTGGAGACGAGAGGACGAATTATATTTGTATTTTTTTTTTTTTTTACATATTTTAACATCATTATTTACGGAATGCTTTTTTTTTCTTTCTGTTTGTTACTGGTGTCATTAATTTTACTTGCTGATAAACCCAATATTGCTCAGGTTAAAACTAATTTCATGTTTTTAACTAATCAAGAATTAGATTTTAGTAGTTTCTGTAACAGTTAATTGCTATTTCATACTTCAGTGTTTGGGAGAAAAATTTGAAATACTTTTAACTTTAATTTTCCATATTGTAATATCAAATATCAAATGAACTGTTGAAAACCAAGTATATTATAGCATGTGCGAAAGTGAAAAGATATTTTAGTATCCGACGAAATTCCAGCATAAAATATTTCTTCAAGTTTATTTTTAATTAAAATGAGAAAATCTGTCGCAACAAATAATTTTAAAGTCTCTTAGCTCCAAAATTTAAAGATTGTTGCAAAAGATTTTTTTAAAATCGAAGGAAAGCTACTTTTTAAATTAATTGATAATTTTTAAAGAATGTTACAAAATGTAATTAAAAATTTTGAATACATTTACGGAAAGGAAGGTAGCCATTTTGAACTCGACTTCCAAAGGCAAGTAGTTGAGCTTCGAATTATTTTTTAAATAAAAGGAAGCCTCAAAACTATCGTTTTTAAAGTATATTTTCCGATAACAATTAGCTTAAAAACTTGATTGATTTTTTTATGTATTTAGGTTGTTTTAAATTCGGTTTACTAAACGATTCTTGGGCACTGTTATAATATTTGCTTTCTCAATAAAAACAACTTTTAACTAATAGAAAAACTAAATTATTAATTAATTGTCATGAAATCTTCACTCACGTTTTCCTTATACTTTGTAGCATTTGTAGCATGCTTTGTAAATGCAAAAAAAATTAGGCGTTTCTTTCTATTTTATTAAAATAAATTTTCTTAGTTGACATTTTTCTTTTCGTTTGCTTTTCTGAGTAAAATAAATATTTATTATAAAAATCAACACTTAATAAAGTTTACTGGATTTTATCGTTTGCTTTTCTGAGTAAAATAAATATTTATTATAAAAATCAACACTTAATAAAGTTTACTGGATTTTATCGTTTGCTTTTCTGAATAAAACAAATATTTATTATAAAATCGACAGCTAATAAAGTTTACTGGATTTTATCCTGAATTAACGTGTCACGAAAACACTTTTTCAACATTTGATTTTTGATTTACACGCCATTCGAATTGTGCGATTTCATTTTACCATGCTTCAATGGACATGAAGAAACATCTATTTTCTCGCTATTTAAATGACCGCGTGTCACAATCATACAAGATTATTTCGAATGTTCCTCTTGCGTTAATATGTTGGTGAAACATTCAAATTTTATCAGAATTGGAAATTTTGTTTTTGTTTACTTTCAAAAAGTTTTAATATTCACAGTTGATTAAAGATTTAAAACTTATCTTTATTAAAAGATTTTATTATTTCTTTCGCATATAAACTTGAAAATGGAAACTCATTTTGCAAATCAATGGGATTAAAAGTAGCATAAATATGCCACTATTGCAATACAAAAGATCAGCTGTGTAGCTTTTATTTTTGTGAATTATAATGAAATTGATGAGCTAAATTAGATTGATTAAATAGTTTGAATTAATAAATATTTACTTGAAAAATCTTTGTTTCATTTTTTTTATGTATTATATTTTATCAATTTGTTTAATTTCTATCTTCAAAACAAAGAATGAATTCGAATTGTTTGATATCAATTTACCCCTCTTTTCGAAAACAAATCTGCCTTGTAACTATTGACAGAAAACTAGAACTATTGACATTTTAAATAACATAATTGCTCATCTAAAAAACGAAATGCACATTCCATTCAATCTTTTTCTGTAAAATAAAATAAGTTTTCTTGACGTAAGAGTTTGCATGGCAACCGTAACTGTCCGTGTCATCTTACTTCACGCTGTGTTGGCGTTATAACGTCAAATCCTTTTCCTCATACAAAATGCGCAGTGAATTCCAAAATCGAACTATCGCGATGCATTTTATTTGTGTAATGTAAGCACAAATGGTTTTTAATATATGCTAATGTGAAGACCTTAAATGCTGTCGGCGATATAAATTTGTAATTTATTTCTATCTTGCATTTGTTTTTCGTAGCTTGAAACAATCCACCCCCCCCCCCCGCCTCTCCTCTTTTTTTTTTTTTTTTTTTTTGCAATTTTTAAGAATGATATTAGTTCTTGCATGTTTAAAAGAACCTTTGTTTGATTTATTTGGTCTGAAATTTTGTTCGATATATTTAATAGCGTTTTCTGTTTACGTTATAATTATTATCTGGTGTTTATTATTAGCTTAGAAATTTTGTAAGATTTATTTATTGTTTGCTGTTTACATTAGAATTATTCGTATTTGTTTATTATTATTGGATCATTCGTATTATCTCAATTCATGTCGGCATTTTCTGAATATATAATAATACTACATTAATTTTGCTTGAATTATTTATCTATACTTATATAAAGCTCAGTGTGTGTGTGTGTGTTTGTGTGTGTGTGTGTGTTTGTGTGTGTGTGTGTGTGTGTGTTGGCGCTCTACAGAAAAGACCGTTTGACTTACAGCTACTAAATTTGGTACGTGTATACCTTAGAGGTCGGGAATGTGCACCTAGGGTCCCTTTTCTTGAAATTTTCATTAGAATTTTAATTATTAATTAAAAACTAACTTTCCCGCCAAAAAGTTCATCATTTTCCCACCGCAAAATGAGTAAGGCTTTTTTTTTTTTTTTCCCACGCTAATGAGGCTTAGGCTTAACATTTTTCGGCGGATTATTTCAAACGATTTTGTTTATTTACTTAATGTTTGGTGCATTTAAAATTAAACATTGTTAATGAATCGATCTTTCAGATTCATTTTGAAGTACTTTTGAATTAAAATAAAACAGAATAAAGGAAATTAAAAATTTCTAATCTACATAGCGTTACCCCAACTGGCGTAGAAAAATTCACGCATTTGCGTTACCGTAACTGGCGTTGAAAATTCACGCATGCGCATTGTGTTCTGATTGTTTACATCTATTTTCTTGATTTAAATTATTTGATTTGATTTGATTGATTTAAATTATTTTTAGGTTAGTTGTATGCTTTTGTAATTAAATTGTATTTATGTTAGTTTAAGTTCATCGTTTTTGAAGTAATTTTTTTTTACCTGTTTTCGACCGATTATTTTAAACGATTCTGTTTATTTTCTTAGTGTTTGATGCATTTAAAATGAAACATTGGTAATTAATAGACCTGCTCATGATGAATTGGAAAAAATTTTGTTGACAAATTCTTGAGATATTGCATAAATTAAGAAAAATATTCTTTAGTGCCCTTAAGGTTTAAATGCTCAGTGACTCTGTTTTCAGTAATCATATTACAAAAAAAAAAAAAAAATGCTTTGTTTCAGTAAAAAAATATTATAATATTAATTGCAGATTAATCTTTTCCACTTTAATTTAAAGCATAAATTCTACGGGAGCTAACAGAAAATTAAAGAGATACAGATTACGTTATGACTGAAGGCCTTTATAATATTCTCAGTGAATTGAAATTTGAAGTTTTAAAATATTTTAATGAAGACTCTATTAAAGTAGGAATTACATAAAATATTTAATAATTAAAATTTTAACGAGCATAAAGATTGGCGAACCGGCTGGTTGCCAAAGGCGGCTATTTATTTAATAAATATGAATGGTTATGTGTATTTATCTAAAAGAAAACTTGGAAAAATTCCGCACATCTTTCATAGAAACTCTGTAAATGTAAATACTAATGCAATTTGATCTAAAATTGGCGAATTTTACTAAAATGAAGAATATTTATTAAAATATTGAGCATTATTAATCGAATTTAAGCTAAAAAATTTTAAAATCCATATACCTTTCGTACCCACAGCATTTTTGGAGTTTCACCAGAATATGTTGCGTTTTTGAAATCTTTACCTTTTTTGTAATTTTCAAAACTTAGGATCCTGCCGCATTGAAAGCACAAATCACTGTGACGTTATTTACATTTTCCTGGGATTCTAAAGCATAGATCTGTTTAATCCGTTTTTGTTCCAGTACGTTCGCAGATGACGCAAATATGCTTTTTAATTTATTTGTGTTTTTTGAAAATTGCTTATAATTTTTTTAAGTATTCGACTTCCACCATATTAAAATTAGAAAAACGTTTTACGCTTGTCATTTTTTTTAACTGATATGCACAGATTACGTTTAAGGAATGACGTTAATACAACCCAGCCTTTTTTATTATTATTATTTATTTATTTATTGAAATCATCTTGAGTTGGTTGTTTTTAGCAAAATTATGCACCGAAATTCAGAATGTCCACAAAATAGTCTTCTTTCCTTCAAAATGTACTTAGTGAATTCTTGTTCTTGGGAAACTGAAAAAACTGGCTTTTTTCCGGTGTAAGTTTTTATTAAAGATTGGGTTATAGAAATTATTTTCATATAAGGCGAATTCAGGAATTTCCAAAAATCTTCCTACCCTTTCTTTTTAATCTGTCTGTAAACTGTTTGCCGATTTGAGGACAGTGTCGTGGAGTTCCTGAACTCAGGGTTCTTATCCTCCTGGCATTGCTAGTGAATAATTGAGTGATGATAGGGCAAGGAAATTACTTAGTGAGTAATTGTGCTTAGGAAATTCAAGGATTTACTTAGTAGGTAACTTATTAATAAATAAGGGTGGTGAAGAAAAAAGAAGAAATATTTTACATGAATGTTATTCAACAAATTCGGTTCAGAGGCAAGTCAGTGTGGTAAATTAGAATGGTGACTTAAACATGAAGGAGATAACGAGGTCTCTTGGCCATTTTTAGTTCTGAAGGGTCATAATTTTCTGTTTCTTTAATTGCGATGTTAAGGTTTTTGTCGATTTTTTTTTTTCAAAGAATCGGATTGATAGTTTTTTATGGAAATCCTGTAAGGTTGCGATGCTAAGATTTTCTTGGATATCTTTATTCTTAGTAAAATTGTTTCAAGGGTTGCTTTCCATTGAGTCTTAACCCCAGATCCCCTGTAAATAAATAATATAATTTTGTGGCATCTATTAAATTTGCAAAATACCCATTAATTAAAGAATGTAACCTGTAAAATTTGTCTCAAAATTCTACAGGTCTTATTTCAGTTAAAAATGAATAAAAATGTCACAGAAATTTATATATTCTAATTAAAATGCCAGGTCTTGTAATATTTGCAAATTGATTTTTTTATAGCTTTTTAAGTGTCTCGCTTTATAAACCGGATATTCCAAATTCTTAGTAGACATTAATTCCTTTCAATGACCGAGAATTTTCGAACAGTGATGAAAAACAAGAAAATGCTTAGGACTAACATGGTATTCATCTTTTCCACACTATAAGGACGTGATTTACAGTCATTTCTCGGGCTTTTATTGGCCGAAATCAGCTATACACGTCATTTCCCTGATCTTTCCTACATGACGATAAAAATGCAAACTTTATGATACAAACTGTAAAAACATTTTCTTACGATATTTAACATTCTTTGCCTGTTTACATTTCGCTGGTGGGGAAAAAAATAATAAAAACTTTTTTCCTATTCTAAGTGAAAGACTGCATTAAATAAATGTCAGAATTTTAAGTAACTTAACATTTTCATTTGTATCATTGACTAAAATAGAATCACATTGCTGGCTTTCTTTTTCCCTCCATATTTCGCAAAATCGTTCAACTGATACTTTTGGAGCTGTTTTTGTTAGCACTTATAGAGAGCGATATTTTGTAAGTATATCTAGCATATTTTGATAGTCACAGCTTTGTTTTTTGAGACTTCGATATTATATTTATTGACGTATTTCATTTAATGAGGAAAATTAGTTTGGATTATATGATGAAATAAGTCAATAGTTCCTAACTTTTTTCAATTCCCCTTATTTTCTACTATTGTATCCCCCTCCACAACCATCCCTCTGCTCAAAGAAGTTTTTATTATTAGCTCTAAACGTTTAATCTAGCTTAAGATTCAAAAGACGATTCAAAGAAGATTCTAGCTAGCTTCAGATTATATAATATTATATATATAAATTTATTTTGCATTATATTCCTTTGTTTTTAATATATGTTATTTGCAATGTATGAAATGCAAGCATTCTCTAGAATGCCCAGGCATTTTAAGGCAATACATGAAGTATGAGAATTATTTGAATGTGTTGGATACTTTTCCAAGGCATTGTACGGAATAATAGGCATTCTATGGCATCTCAAATGTTATTTAGACAAACTGTGAGGAGGTCATAATAAGGTTATCATTTTAAAAGACGGCCGTTCTACAAAAATACAAATGCTATTTAGAAGGAAAAAAAAAAAAAAAAAAGAAGAAGATGTCACAAAAAATTTATTTAAAATACGAAAAGAAAAATGAGAATTTATAGAAAATAAAATCTAAACATCTGTTATTAATGAAAACAATAAAATATGAACCTTGTTGGTTCAGAAAGAGGATTTATTTTATTTTGTATTGTACTTTATTTTATATCTTATAAAAAACACAGTAATCGGCGATGTATTTCACATTTTGGTAGTTTGCATTTGACATTGTTTAAAATGCCTAGGAAATGTTATGAAATATCGTTTCATGCTTTGCCTAAAAATGTATAAGAAATCTTATAGAATACCGATTCCCAAACTTTAATTATAGCATATATAATAGTATTAGTTCCAGTTTAAAACAAATGAAAACAGCATTAAAATAATTCGTATTTATTTCTCAATTTATAATTAATTTTTTACCCTATAGAATTTATATCTTGACAGAGAATAATTTTACTCCCCCCCCCCCCTGTAATTTCGGAATGTATAATTGCAGAAATTTTTTTACTACATTTTAAAATCTAAAAAAAATGTTTTTTTCTGCGACCAAAATTTTATTTCTGCACGATGTTTTCTACAATTCTAATCACTATTAAATACAATTTATGACAAAATCTTTTTTTTTTTTTTTTTTCCTTTCAAATGTTAAACCTATTTTTCTATTAAAATCATATTTTACATTCGCGCCATTTTTCAGTGATAAATAAACCAAATATTTTCACAATAAATAAATGGAATGGAATAATTTGCAAAGAACAATTTACAATAATTATTTTGATGAATGTTGGAATCCTGTTGAATGCACATTGCATCTTGCTTTATTAAAATTATTTATCTGAGTTTAGTTATTATTTGGGATTCTGTTCTAAGTAGATCTATATATGCATTGCATCAAATATTAAATCAAAGAAATGTTAAATATTTAATTAGCATTGATGATATTGTTATTCTAAAATTTAAATTCTTTAAGTTGCCAGTATCAAAGTAGAAACTTCCTGTTTCTCTTGTCATTTCTGTTTAAACCAAATACTTATTCCCAAGTTCCAGAGCGAGACTCTAAATAAACCTTACATATGCACGAGAAACGGTGAGACATTTTACATATTGACTTTTTCTTATATTAGGGTATCTCAAATGTTTCTTTTTCATCGCGTTATGAATGGCCTTATCTGGCTCTGTTTGTGCAAACATGCAGGCTTATCTATTAGCCGTCTATGTCACCGGTTTCAATCTACCAGAGTTGTACTACACCCCGAAAAAGATTTATCCCTTTGGTAAGGTGTAATTTTCTACGGACTCCTTTCTCAATGGGAAAATTCTACATATACTGTCATCAACTGGATCAGTTGAAAGCTGCCATAGAAAAAAAAAGAAAAAAGAAAAAGGTCAGAATTAATAAGCCGACGAGGCGTTGTTTTTCGTCATGACAACGCGAGACCACATATTGCATTAGTCGTAAGAGAAACGCTCTTACAGTGTGATTGGGATATTTTTCCGCATCCTGCATACTCTCCAGATCTCGCTCCATCTGATTATTACTTCTTTCTGTCCTTAAAAAATTATCTTCGTGATAAGCGCTTTAAATCCATCAGCGAAATAAAAGCGCACCTCGAGGATTATTTCCTGTCCAAAACACAATTTTAGAAAGAAGGTAATGAGGCTTCCTGAGAGATGGAAGAAGGTAATAGAGCAAAAGGGATCTTATATAATAAAATAAACAGTATCTTAAACAGTAAATATTGTGCATTCATTTCCTATTAGAAATAAGGAAGAAACTTATGGGACACCCTAATATATTTTTATATATCTAACATTTAAAAGCAGACAAATCAGTAGATACAGAAGCCTGTTTATGACTAAAGCTAACTCATCGCGATAATTAGCTGATAAAATGGATGGCAATTTCAATGTGATCGTTAAGTTCACTTCTGGGAAATGTTTTTTTTTTTAATTAGTTTCAAATAGAGATTGATGAAATATGTTGAGGTTAATATATGCATTAGAAGGATATCTTCCCTCAAATTTATTGATCGTGTAAACTATTAAGTATTTTATTGCTTTTAACATTCAAGTTTTAGTTCTCTTGTCTGTTATCCAATAGGCTTTCGGATTTCATTTTTCTGATGAATTTGTGAAAACGATAGTCAATAAATTTTACTTTAATCCTTAAACTTTTATGTTTACTTCCATTACCAACCTTAATTTCTCCGGGAACTGAGGGTACACTTAACAATGTTTGGAAACCACTGAAAATGTCAATAAATTTAGATTTTTCTTGTAAATGACGCTACTTAAAATTATTAATTCCGTTGTTCGAATAATAGATTCTTTCAGAACACAATTTTTTTTTCTCATTTTTCATTAATCTCATTTTATTTTTTCATTTTGTTTATCCTATTTTAAATTTGCAAAATATTAAGAGATTTTAACCTGTTAACACCTAGTTTCTTTATAAAACAGTTACACTCCTCTTAGATGGTTAAACCAAACCCATTCCGTTGTGTGTGTGTGTGTGTGTGTGTGTGTGTGTGTGCGCGCGTGCGTGCGTGCGTGCGTGTTTTCGTTTTGTTTAATAATTCAAGTCAAATTGCATCGTTTTGAAATTTTTTTGCGCGATAAATCTGAAGAAATCTCCCCTTCCTTTTTATATATGTATATATATTTCACTATATTTTAAAAGTTATTACCGACCGATTTTTACCACTTTCTTCTTAAAAATATTTTAGAATTTAATTTTATTTTAATTATCTTAATCTTGATATTTTTAACGTAACTTAATAGGATTTCTATTGAATGTATATGTCAATTGAAATTTTTAAGTTTGTCATTAATGGAAACTCTATATATACATTCCGAAGATTTTAACCTTCTTAATCCTATGCATTTTTTTCCTCCAAAATCTATTTGAAATCTCTATACTATCTAGATATTTGAAGGATATATGGACTTTTAAAGTAAAGTGATCCATTAACTAACTATTAAACTTTCTTTTTATTTGAATACCATATTTGGAGATTTCTTCTATCTCAAAAATAAATTAGTGAATGCCAGAAATTTCAAAAATGATTTAAACAGTTGAAAATGATAATTCTTATATATAAAATATAATATTAAAATTTTCAGCCGTTTTATTAATTTTTCTTTTAAATACGGAGTTAGAAATTTTGTGTTATTTAACAGCTGTCTTAGTTTTTGTTTCTGTAACACAATTTAATAGAAATTTATTGAAATTAATGCTGTGTTTGGCATTAACAAATTAAAGTGAATTACACAAATGTATTCCGAAGATTTTAGCCTTTTTAATCCTATTTATTTTCTTTTCCAACATGTCTTCCAGAATATCAAATCTTGTAGAGCAAAGAATATTTAGATTTAAAAAAATAAAATAAAGATCTATGAACTAACTGTTAAATATTCTTTTTATTAACTGGTTTTTCTTTATTATTAGTCTGATTATTCCAAAGATTTTAGCTTCTTAATTCTGCTTATTTTCTTCTCCAACATATGTTCTGAAAATCAAATCTAGTTTGGCAAAGAATATTTACTCTTCAAAAAAATAATAATAATAAAGATCCATGAACTAATTGTTAAACATTCTTTAACATGTTCACTGATTTTCTTTATTATAATTCTGATTTTCCAAAGATTTTAGCTTCTTAATTGTACTTATTTTCTTCTCTAAAATATGTTCCGAACATCAAATCTTGTTTGGCAAAAAATATTTAGACTTCAAAAAAAAAAGTAATAAAGATCCATGAACTAACTGTTAAACACTCATTTTATTTACTGATTTTTCTGTATTATTGTGATTATTCCAAAGATTTTAGCTTCTTAATTGTACTTATTTTCTTCTCCAAAATATGTTCCGAACATCAAATCTTGTTTGGCAAAGAATATTTAGACTTCAAAAAAAAAGTAATAAAGATCTACGAACTAACTGATAACTCTTTTTATTTACTGATTTTTCTGTATTATTGTTTTGATAATTCCAAAGATTTTAGCTTCTTAATTGTACTTATTTTCTTCTCCAAAATATGTTCCGAACATCAAATCTTGTTTGGCAAAGAATATTTAGACTTCAAAAAAAATAATAATAATAAAGATCCATGAACTAACTGTTAAACACTCATTTTATTTACTGATTTTTCTGTATTATTTTGATTATTCCAAAGATTTTAGCTTCTTAATTCTGTTTATTTTCTTCTCCAACATGTGTTCCGTATATGAAATCTTGTATGGCAAAGAATATTTAGACTTAAAAAAAATAAAGATCCATGAACTAACTGTTAAACATTCTTTTTATTTTACTGATTTTCTTTTTTCCCGCGTCGGAAACGGACTCCAGTCCAGTTGCTTCTGCTTCATGATGGCGGCGAGCCAAATCGAGGAAACTCGGTTTATTTCAAGAACGAAGAATTTCCATTCCGGCATTATACGCTCGGAGAAATAAAACTGCAGATAGTTAAAGAGAAAGACGCTCGTGATGCACTGCAGAATGCTACAAGATAGTGATGGGATTTTTAAAGAGATTTTCTCTCGTCTCTGAAGAATACATTCGGTTTGGGTGTGCGGTTTTTGTTGAGTTTTGTTAGGTAGATAAGAAATGTAATTAGTGTAAATTTATTGTTTCATTCAAGTAACAATTGTAGAGGAAAATATATTCCTAGAAGAAAATTTTTGCTTCACATTATTTAAGGACTTAAACTATTTAGTATTATTTTAAATATTAATTCTATAATTTTAATTTCAATAAAATTCCGTAAGAACGGACTTCTCGTTTTAAGCGAATCATAATAAAATAAAATACCATATAAAATTTTTAATAAAACATGCTTCAATCTTTTTTATTATTATTTTTATTTAGAACGGTTTTTATTAAAATTCATGTCCATTTTACATGTAAAGAGTGACCCTCCGTGTTTAAAAGCATCTACAGCTAAATCCAATCAACATATTGAAACCAAATTTCATATAGGAACTGTCAAATGTACAGGAAAATACAAATATATTTTTAAAAAATCACCGCAAAAAAAAAAATTGCAACAAAAAATAATTATTAAAAGTCGATAGAGGAGATTTTGGAATGAAGACACTGAAATCAATAATTTTAAGAAATACTGAAAATTGAATAAGCGAAACTTCATTTAATTTTTCATTTAAATTTAATTTAAAAGTAAAGAAATAATTCATATAGGAAACTCAAGGAAAATATTCTTTTACTAATCAACATAAGAGTTACATTTTGGTATGTGCTAATCTCACCCTAATATAAAAGGTATTGCGTTGATATATTTTTTAACCCTTGGCAGTCGGAAAGATAATTTGATGCATAATTATTCACTTAATACATAGACCTGTTTATCACACCTAAAAAATAAATACATGCACCTGTTTTAATTTCAGTTTCCCTGAAAAATGAATCTACATCCATTTTAACATTCTGTAGGTATTTTTAACAATTAAAATTTAAAAAATAAATAAATAAAATGTCAAAATGATGCACCTTCTTGAATGGTGTCTCATTTCCTTATTCCTTCCATAGTTTATATGTGAAATTTGGTTTCTGATTAAAGATAGTTATTTTACATCATCCTAATATATTTTGCGGGTTAATTATCTATTAAATAATATAATTCTATATCATGAAGTGCATCAGTTTCTCCACTGACGCTTTTGGAGAACTATAAAATGGTCCAAAAATCGGTAATGTCCTTTAATTACCTATTAAAGGGATTACCTTTAAATTCCAAACAGCATCTTTTATAGCCAGGAAAGTAACGTGTACTTATAGTAAAGTGACTGTGCCAAATTTAAGTTATTACCGCCCTTAGAGGCGAAATAAAGAAGTTACGAGAAAAATAATAACGAAAAAAAATAAAGGAGATAGGCCAAAAATTCCAGTTATGGAAATGTACGCTATATCATAATAAAAACTCAGGAAAAAAATGTCATGTTGTTTGTTATCTGTAAAATTGGCGGAAGTACTTGCGATTAAATTTATGAGCTTTCCGTGATTTCAAAAAGGAAAATTGAAAAATATATATTTCGATATTCCCCCCTCTGAGTGTGTTTTTCAGGTTTTTTTGCTTTCTTCTTGCTTAAATTTCAATTCGCCATTGTTTAACTCCGAAGAATTGTATGATAGTATCATATAACCCATATGGCTGCAAAACCCAAAGAGGTAAAGAGATGAAATTCGATACACAGGTTTAGCATCTAAAGTACAGATACTTACCATTGTGTATCAAATCCGTCAAACGGTTGATCGTCTGTCTATCTGTACTTTCGCATGCATATAAACGTTTTAACTAACAAACGCAATGATTTAAATCAATGAAATTTGGTGTGTTTTCTACAACTGTAATTTCGCGTCAAATTTGGTTTCAATCGGTCGGCAAAAAAAGCCTCCAAAATACAAGTTCTTGCGATATACTCGGTAAAAATACTAGATTCACGCAAAAGATCTACTTTTCATAATTATCGATCCCCAATGCTACGCAATGTATTAGCGGCCTTACACAAGGTCCTCAATTTTATGCGATGGAGTGATGTGGTGTGGAGAGGGGGGGGGCAGCTCAGATGTCGTCCTCGTCATCTGACCGCTGTTCAAAATTAAGAGTCCATCTCAAAATAGCCCTAGTGTTGCTTTCAAACGGGACGTTAATATAACTAAACTAAACCAAACCAATTTTATGCCAAGTGGGGGGAGGGGTTAAGACTTTTACTATAGAGTATGCGAGAAAATTTCAAGGTGATCACATCCGTTGGTTTTTATTACTGTGACAATCATGGCTATTATTAACAAATGTTTCATTTGTCAAAAATATACAACCGTAAATTAGTAATAACTCATGTTGTAATAATAAAAATAATTGGAAAAATTAGTAATAAAATCATGTTGTTTAAGACATTTTATTATTTTTGTATTTCCTATAGTCACTGTAATATTTTAGAATTAAATAAAAATTATAGAAAAAAGTTTTCTCTTAAAATTCTCTTATTAGATAAAATACACATTTTACAACTGTCTGTTGTCAGTGTCATGAAGACTTGAACACTTTACTGGGAAACTATTTCTATATTTCAAACAAAATGTCTATATAAAATGTTTCTCACATGATTTGCTCTGAGGTTAAGTTATGCGAGACATTGATGGAGATTTCACCGCCGTGTTTGTAAATGCTGGATTTCTGTGATGGTAAATTTAACTCTGCGGAAATATCCGCCGTGTACTTAATTGTATTACTGTCTGTACAGGGCAAATCATTTCACTTAAAATTACCTAATTTGGCACAAATATACTTCGGAGGGTAAGAATGTGCATCTCAGCCTATTTTCTCACAATTTTAATTGAAATAAATAAGAATAAATTGGCATGTTTTAGCGAAATTTTACGGAAATATTATCACACAAAATTCATTTTATCGCCACTTTCAAAGCCCCCCCCCCCCCGCAAAAAAAAATCTCTATCGTGTTAGTTCGTTTTTTTTTTTTTTTTTTGTGAAGCCTTGCATTAAAAGAACGAAATAAAAATCGTAGACTCAAGATCAAAACCGTAGCATGTGGTATGTCCCTATCTGCTTAATCCTTCTTTGACTCTAACAAATACCAAACGATAAGACAGAAGGTTTGAAATGTAATCCGAATCAATCCGTTGTCCGAGGCTCTGTTGCGAGTTTTAATCGCAAAAACAAACGAATGATATTGGTGCCACGAACGGATGCCTTTTTTTATTTGTTTCTTGCAAACCTTTAGTAAAGCCATAGGAGCGGTAAGAAGATTTGAAATCTAATCTGAATCGATCCATTATCTGAGGTTTTAGTCGCCGTTTTTATCGTCAAAGCAAACGACTTCTATTGGTAATAAAAGCGATTCGAATACAATTTCTTGTGAACGCTTGGTAAATTATCAGTAATATGATTGTGAATGATTTCCACATAGTTCTGCAAAGAATTGAGCTTCGTGGAATTGGATTTTCTGTGAACGTATATCTAGATTCTAGATCGTGAAGTAATGATTTAGCACAGCAAACTTAATAAATATATGGTGCTTTAGCTTGAAATATTTTGATATGATTTTATTCTTTAGTTCCTATCAGAAGAGTAAGTTATAATAGAAATTTTCCTGATAATAATGTTATGTGCAAACGAAATGATCTATTAATCAGACAACGGTAACCTCAATTATGATTAAAAATGGAAAATATTCGAAAAACAATGAAAAATCAAATATATAAACCTCTCTTCTAAAGGAAAGAGATTCGATTTAAAAAAAAAGACATGTAGGAGATTTTGGACAATTACTTTGATCAAAAATATTCATACTGTTACGTTTTTTATGTATGAATCTGCTGATATAAAAATAGATTTTCTTTATATGGGTGCATGTATTAGAAAGAAACCCTACAGTAAATCAGGCGTCTCCTGAAAACCTGTAAAAAGGACACAAAGGGATCTTCATCTTGGCTTTTATTACCAAGCGTGTCACTTATTGACAATTTATAGTTGCTTAATTGCTTCTGGGATGACTAATACAACACAGCGATGCATTTTAGAAAAACAATTCGTATTATATGCGGGTTTTTTTTTATAATAATTATTAATAATCTTTTATTTGCTCCTTTAATTTCGACTTGGCCTCAAAATATTTTTAAAAACTTGAAATTAACGAATATGTTTGAATTTTTACTAAAATTGTAAGTCAAACTGAAAATTATCACTATTTATTACTAATGACGAATAAACTCCCCATAACGCAAAACGTTGTGCTTTTTCCATGACGAATATAAACGTCGAAAACCGTTTGCTGGTTAAACTCGTAAGATATAAAGTAAAGTTTAGTTAACATTTTTTGTTATATTTAGAATTTGATAGTTATAAATTGCATACTATATTGTTAATATTGCACGTAAAAATTATTTGTCATGGTTAACTCAAAGCTTATATAATGATTTTAATTTTTATTGCTACATTTATTTGTTAATATTCATATTAACTACATACTATTATTTATATAATGTTTCTTTTGTTGTATAGATATAAATTCAATAAGGTTATATCTTTTTACTGCTATGGAATAAATTTTTGTGTTGTAAAAGTGTTTTCCTTTTACAATGTAAGTTTGTGGTAAAATTATCAAGGCTATCTATGATAGTATGTAAAAGAAAATTAATTTGTATTTTCTAAAATATGTTAATTGCCTTTTTTTTTTTATTTACAGGTCTATAACTATGGAGAAATATAGATAAAAAGTTCCATCTATGGCTGAAGATGTTCTAGTATTTTAAGTCAAAAAAATGAAAGACACGCAAGCAAAACCAGTTACATTGATGCCTAAATCAAAAGCAGGCATCAAAAAAGAAAAAATGCCTGTCAAAAAAGTAAAAGAACCTAAAACCCCTGCCTCAAAGGCCGGGAAAGCTAAAAAGAATAATGTAAAAAGTACTGAAAAGAAGCCTAAAATTAAGCAGGAAGTCAAAGAAATACCTCCCAAGAGAAAACGAGGACGGCCAAGGAATGATGAAAAAGTACAAAATCAAAAGAAACTGAAAGAACAACAGAAATCTTCTAAAAACACTGAAAGTAAATCACCAGGTCGCAAAAGAAAAATAACGGCACAAAATGCGGATGTCAAAAATGAAAAAGAAAGTTCTCATCCCCCTTCTAAAAAACTAAAAACAAACGATATAAATTGTAATATGAATGGCAACGTTAAAGGACCACTTCCTCCTTTCCATAAACCATTTGTACAGAAAGGAGAATCCTCTTCGTCTGTGGAACACCCTATGACAAATAATATCAACAGCAATGGTACATTTCATTCTAAAAATAGCAACGAGTTGGGTCCCAAAAAGCAACAGCCTGCAGTGTCTTCACCTCCAAAAAGTGTGACTTTTCAATCAACAACTCCCAAAAATGTGGTGAATTGTAATACCTCTCCTAAGCCATTTAAAAATTTGCCTAATAAAAATGTAAAGAGTATTTTAAAAAATGATCCAATTGTTAATCATCAATCCAAAGATAATTGTCAAATACCACCTAAAGATATTAAAGTTGAAAAAGTTAATAATGTTTTTGTCCCTCTTAAAAGTCCTGTTAAACAGCACCCACAAAGAATGGCAAGTTTAGATGCCCTAGCAAAGATGCATGTCATTTGCATACCGGACAGGAAACCTGTTGAGCACCATTCTAAATCGACAACATCCGTTGTAACTATGTGTTCTGATCCATTTACGCAGAAATCGCTGACTGAGTGTCACCAAAGCATACAGTTCGATCTGAAGAAGGAAGGGAAAGATTTCAAGCAAAGTATAGTGCATAAACAGATAAATTATGTTAAAGAAAAGCAACATGTGTTTGTTTCCCATTCAGTGGAGCAATCAAAAACGGTGAGCACAAAATCCCAGGGCGATAAGAAGAAGAAAGAAAATTCGTCTCAGAAAAGCGCTAACAATTCTTCAGGAAAGGAGCACAAGCAGAACCAAACCTCCAAAACAGTGCAGACATTCCCCAATAATGCTGAAAAGAAATCAAAAGTTTCCAAAGACAAGAATGCGGATAAGAAGAGTGCCAAAGCTGTGGCTAAAGTTTCGAAGGCAACTAAGAAGTCAGCGAAGGAACCACCCGCTACTAAAGGAACCGCAAAGAAATCAAAAAAATTAGAACAAACTAAATCTGAAGTGAAGGTGAAAGAAACCATCCGTATGCAGAAGACATGCACATATCAATCTGTTACCACAGTCAACAGCAATGGTACAACCAACTCCAGCGTTGTGCCAGTTAGCCACGTTGACCTTAACTACTCTAAAACCAAAAAGACAGTTGTTACGGGAGATGAAGAATGCAAAAACAAAATTAATTATTCCAGTGATAGTGTTGTGAATAATTCGTACTGCATGACATCTGAAAGTCCTTGTTCCATCACACATCATGCTGACTGCTGCAAGTTTCATACACATTCATCGCCACAGATCATACCTTTTGCTCATGTTCAGACTTGCGCATTAGGTCATGGTTTGACTCGAACATCTGATCCATCTTCTTCACCTCCGTCTCATTGCGATGGAAATTTTTCAGTTCATAGGTTTGGGCATCAGCAAGCAGCTGTTTTGTACTCACCCCCTTCTCCTGAATATGGCAAGTATAAATTGTACAACTGTTTTTTTCTCTCTCTTTCTCTCTCTCTCTCTTTGTAGTTGTTGTTGGCTTTTACATATTTTTGATCCAGTGTATCGCTGTTTATTCTTAAGCAGGGTTCACATGAAGCCAACTATTGTCCGCAATAGAAGGCCACGCCTACCTAAGGAAGATCACGTCACTGAAATGTGACGATGGCAAATAGCTATCTCGCCAATACAGTTATCTGTCATTGTCCCATTTCAGTCACGTGATCTGCCTGGGATAGGTGTGGCCGTCTATTGCGGACAATATTTGGCTTCGTGTAAACGCTGCTTTATAGTTGCAGAGTCAATTAAAAATAGTTTTCGACTATTTTTCTGTTGACGTAAGCTATCAAATAATCTCCGAAATTCCATATTTTTGTAATTTTTACGTACTTAACTTTTCATTTTTGATTCAGATTCAGTTTATATCCCTCTTTACTCTTAAGTAGCGTTCACAAGAGGCCAACTGTTGCACGCTATAGAAGGCCACATCTACCTCAGGAAAACCACGTGACTGAAATGGAACAATGACAAATAGCTGTATCGATGAGACAACTATTTGCCATTGTCCCGTTTTGAAATAGTTGACTTCATGGGAAAACTGTTTTAAGGTTTCAAAAACAATTAAAAATAGCCTTCATTTTTTTTTTTTTTTTTGATGTGAGAAATTAAATAGTCTCTGAAGCTCTATATTTTTGTAACTTTTACATACTTTACCTTTCATTTTTAATCCATTGTATCATCTTTCTCTTATAATTATGACGTCGATAAGAAAAATTGCTTTTTTCATTTTTATTTTAGCTAGGTTACATATTTTATATATTTTTAAGATTAGCTACGCTAATGTAGGTTTTTTTTTTAAATTTAATTTTCGCAGGAGTACGGATTTCAGTATTTTTGTAGTCAAATTTTATTCTAAGATAGATTGATTATCTTTTATTTGATAATTCTACGATGTTTTTATAATCTCAAGCACTTTTTGTATAAATTTATTTCAGTTAATCATACTTACTTAATATATCTCTTTTATCTTGCATGCCACAATTCATTATTTTATATGAAGTGCAGGTTTTTTTGTTCCAAGCCTGTTCCATACCTGAACTCACATTTCTCCTTCTTTTAAAGGATGCTGCTGCTCCAACTCCTTGGTTTCGAATGTTCACGACAGTTGCCTTGTAAGGAAAAGCATTATGGCATATCCTCATCCTCACCCACATCATTCGCATCACTCAGCTACCAACATGTCTTCTGATTCATTGTGTACAGATTATCATCCTAGCAATTCGTCCTTAGAATCCCCGAGGCATCACACGCAGCACTTCAACCTCTCTTCCTCCTCCTATTCCAGAACGAACTGCTGCTCCTGCTGCGATCTTCATCGGGAGAACAATCAGCACCATCATCAGTCGACCGGGAGTTGCCTTCAGTACTTGTCATCACCAAAGAACACGGCTAGTCTGGTGCCTTGTGAGCAATCCCCTCTGGATCTCTCGCTAGCCTCAGCATCCTCTGGTTCTAGTGTTGATTCGGAACACCCCTTGCAACAGGGACTCTGTTCGGGTCCACTCTGCTGTGCGAGAGAAGTGTTACTCTTGAGGACATCCACGCCTCATGGGTTCCAGCACACCAATTACCCACAGAAGAAAGCTTGCTGCAGGTACATGAAGCAAGTTTCATCGCACGAGGCTGCCGGCACAGCAGAACCTACACAGCAAGCACAGTGTTCCAATAAGAATCCAACAAGTGTGAAAGGTGGGCAACCGCCCCAGCCAGTAGATCACCTAGCCTTGGTGACAGCGCCAGCTGTTGCGAAAGGATCACTCATCCCTCCAGTAGTACCTTCGACATCTGGTGTTATGAACAAAAACACCTCCCGTGTTGCAACAGAAAATTTTGTGCCTGCAAAACGGGAGAAGAGCAATTCACCAAAGCAGTCGTCTGTGAAAGTTCCCGTACCAAAGAAAAGACAGTTTGCACACGGGTGGGCATGGAAAGGAAAGCCGAGAGAAAGATTAATAGCTCTTACAGTAAGATTGTAGATTTCTCAACTTATAGTCGAACACAATTTGAATTCTTTAATTTGTCATGACAATACTTTCAGTTTAATAGTCCTGAATAGGATAAGAATGTAAAGGTTGTATCAAAATTAACGCAAGATCTGAATTTGCCACCATTCGTACAGTAAAGTGTTGGCAACCCTATTAAAAAGCATTTGAACATTTGTTAGTTTAAGATTTAGTAAAAATGCAGCGTTACAAGGTGTTCATTAGTAAAAATGGAGCAAATAAAGTGTTAACGCAAGATTTGAATTAAATATAAAACACAGTTTTTCTCTTGAAACTGTTATATTTTTATTGAATCGTAAAGTACACAGGATTGGGTTATGTGGAATAACACATAGGGCAAATGGCCTCCACCGCTTTGCTGGCACATATGCACACTTATGTCGAAATTTTCCTTGACCATTTTGCATAAATGTGGCTCAATTTCGTTGATGCAGCGTTTAATTTGCTCCTTTAATGCACTCGTGATTGTTGGCATTGTCTTCAAATAATACCATAAAAAGAAATGCAATGGCGTTAAATCACACGATCAATTCTCAATCACACGACTTTGAGGGATCAGTTCTCAAATTTTCGAACTGTGGCCGCCAGATTTTCATTCTTTCTGAAATATTGTTCAACAATAAAAATACATTCTGTCGTGTAACGTTCCATTTTTATTAACCCTATACTATCAGCTGTCAAATGGTTTTTTTAATACAGTCGCCAACAGTTTACTGCACGAATGGTGGCAAATTCAAATATTATATTAATTTTGGGACACCCTGTATTTGAATAGTTGACAGATTTGTGCAGAATTTGATTTTAAATTCCAATTGAAATCACTGCACTGTCTGAACAAAAGTATCCGAATACTTTTGGATAAACATATTTCGAATCTCTCCTGAAAGGCTACCTGAACTACCAAGAAATTTCAACCATATAAAGATTATGCAAAACATCACATTTTGCTTGAAGATTCGGTTACGACAGCATTTGGATGGGCCAGAAATTGATAAAAAAAAATGAAATGGTTTGAACTTGGACTATTTTGCAAAAGGCTGATAATAATTTGTAACTTCCATCAATGGATTTTGTTTGATATATGCAATTTTTACATGCATTTTCGTAAAAGAAGCGCGTATATTTAGGAAAATATAAGATTTATTTTTAAAAATACCAAATTTTTCTGCTAATTTTTTAATTATAACGTAATTTTCAACTGAGCCATATGAATCTTATCCGTTATGCGACAATATGTTATCTATGCATTACATCAAAATTAAAAGTAAGTATTTTAAACTACCTAGAAAGCATGTGTATTTGTAGTAAATTGTAAATTGGGTATATACAAAACGTAATTTTGTTTCTTCGTAATTTCAAATCAAGATATATTGGCAACTTATGTGAAAAAAGTTCATTTGAATACCGTTAGAATTCAGAAAAGTATTGGCATTGCAGCGAACTGAATTTCAGTTGTTCTTGGAAAGGAGCAAAATTGTGGGATTTTCCGCGAATTTATATTTTGTAAACTTGAATTTTCGAGTTATTGAACTGAATTTTATAAAAGTTGGAAACATTCTAAATTCACCCGAATAATTATAAATTAAATATTGCAGAAGGACCAGACTCTTTATAATTTCATTATGAAGTAGATGAAAACAATTATTTAATTATTTTCTAAGTTCCCCATTTCATAAGACAAAACAAACACGAGCACGAAAATACACGCCACTCACTTAAAATACACTCTAGTAATGGCCCCAAAGAAGGATCATGGAAAATATACTTTGATGTTAGTAAGGTAACGCCATCTGTTGTATCGAAAGAGAAGGTAGTAGAGTTACATAACTGCTACAATATTACAAAAATGCATGCAAGTATTGTGCAGAGCCCTTAATAAAAGTTACGAATAATTATTAACTCACTGTAAAATGGGAGTGAGCCCATATCCTTTTCTTCATCAATTTCTGTTCGATACCCTAAATGTTGGCGTATTCAAACTTTCACTGCGAAATGATAAATCATGCACATTCTTAACATGGTCGAAATTCAAAGGCAATTCAAACTTTCACTGCGAAATGATAAATCATGCACATTCTTAACATGGTCGAAATTCAAAGGCAATTCGACGAGCATTTGTGAGAAATTCAAAGTCCGAAAGCCTTTGAATAGTTTTAATCAGATAATATCATTTGCGTCATAAAACTATAGTTGAAATGAGAATTATTTAATATCGTTAAGTTTTTTCTTTGATCTTAGTGTGATCTTATTTCATAGTTTTCTATATATTAAAATGATTGTTATTTGTTTCTGTATTATATAATGCATGTGGAGAAAGGCAACGACCAGCATTAATATTTAACATACATTTATTAAGTAACGACATATAAGTTAATATAGGGACAAAACATTACTTAACTAACATAAAAACATATAAAAAGGTAAATAAATGTGAGCGGCACGTCTTACCTACTCACCGTCATACTCTCATTTGCCAATTTAGGCGGGAAACAATCATGTTATTATCATGACGTAATCAGTGACACACCATGCACCTTGCAGAATGTGAGTGCTATTAGGTTAGAAGCTCCCACATGCATTTCTAATTATTATATTTAATAAATTGCGATGTCTGCAAGGTGTGTTTGCCATGGATGATGGAATTCATTGAGATTTGTGCAGGGGTGTTTGTGCTCCGGGGAAACCCCGGAATTCCGGGGATTTTGAACTTCGATACCCGGAAATTCCGGGGATCGTCGTTCAAAAGGAAGTAGGAATAATAATGAATTATTTATTTTGATCTGGGTAATTTTGTTTGCTTTGAAAGCAGAAAACGCAAGGTCAGTGTGTGTGGTGAAAACTTTTCCTTTTTTTCTCCAAAGGCAGTGATAAATGCGTTAAAAGGGGGAAAAAAACTTCTTTTTTGTTCCTTCCTTATTGCGAGTTATGACTCATTCCCCCGGTTCTCGGACATTCTCTTCTGGATTCTTTTCGGCAAGTAGGCGCGGCAGAAAAAAAAGGGAGAGACTTCGTTCGACCAGATGTGCGATCACGTGACCTGGGTTCAAAGGTCTTAATTGTGCAAAATTAATGGTTATTAATTTTGCAAAAAAAGTATTTCATTGAACTTTTATAATTAGGTCATTCAATACTTCATAATTGTAATTTTTCATTTCTCCCCCCCCCCCTTCTCGAAACTCCAAAATGTCGGTTGTAAGTCCGTAAAAGTTTCAGGGGATTTTTTGGGGTCCCACAAACACCCCTGTTTGTGTTTAATGCTATAAAAAGGCCTTTAGTAAAAAGTAAAAACATGAAAGAAGTGACCGTATCACCTTAATAAACTGCAAATAACTGTTTGCTAATATTTATTTTATTTTCATAGTGAATTTGCTTGTTATTAATGAAATTCAAAAGAACTGGCCTACATTATGCCACGATTTTCATTTTTGCTATTTTGAATAGATTATTGGAGAACTTTAACACAAGTGTACCCCTTTTCATTTTTTTCCATCTTTTATAATTAGAAATACTAATCATCAACGATTATCAGCTTTTCAAAGCATGTTAATAACATTAATCTAGTCATGTCAGTCAACTTTGATGAACATTTTATAACAACGCTATTAAAGTACTATTTTAAAATTAAACTAGCTATAAATATCAAACATTCTAATTAGTTAACAAAGTCTGCCATCTGGCGAATAAAATTGATGATATCGGTGTAGTAACTAAAACTGGGAACTGTGCCAAACTGTTTGCTTAAGAATCTCTCAAAACTTCTAAGATAGTGGCGACAGAACAGTCCTAGATGACGTATCAAGAAGTCATAGGTTTTCATATGGAACAACTAGCGAAATCATTACAGTGGTTATGGTTAGAGCATTCCGTCATTGGTTTTTGTCAAAGAGAATATGCAATGAAGTAATGTTTTTGAGATTTCTTTCGAGAATGGAAAACGTTGAAGGGCAGTCGACCGTTGATGACGTCATAAGTCATGAGCGTTCATATGAAACGAACAAGAAAGAAAAGAAATCGGAATTCACACAATGATTGTAACTGCGAAATTCTGTCGAAGTTTTTCGCCATAGAGGATGTGCAGTTGAAATAATTTTTTTTAGCTTGTTTTGAAAATAAAGGACAGAACGACTATCGATAACGTATTCTTACAAATGAAATTAGTTTTCAAAACTGGTGTAATGGTTGCACCTGAGACCTCTAGAGGATGTACAGTGATGTTCTGTTTTCGAAACTATTTTCGCAAATGGAAAGGGGTGGAGTAAATTTTGATGACAGCATTTAAAGTTCTTGGGTTTTCATGTGGAACACGCATTGATTGGTGTAATCGGAACAGTGATCGGTTCGGCGAACGAGTTCTTTCATTTTTCCTTATTATTTTAAATATACAACTGAGAGAGGGGTTGGGCAATAATTTTAAGGCTGTGTGTGTGCGTGTGTGTGTGTGTGAGAGAGAGAGAGAGAGAGTGTGTGTGTGTGAGAGAGAGAGAGTGTGTGTGTGTGTGTGTGTGAGTGAGTGAGAGTGTGTGTGTGTGAGTGAGTGAGAGAGAGAGAGTGTGTGAGAGTGAGAGTGTGTGAGTGAGTGAGTGAGTGAGAGTGTGTGTGTGTGTGTGTGTGTGTGTGTGTGTGAGTGAGAGAGAGTGTGAGAGTGTGTGTGTGTGAGTGAGTGAGTGAGAGAGAGAGAGAGTGTGTGAGAGTGAGAGTGTGTGTGTGAGTGAGTGAGTGAGTGAGAGAGAGTGAGTGAGAGTGTGTGTGTGTGTGTGTGAGAGAGTGAGAGAGAGTGTGTGTGAGTGAGTGAGTGAGAGAGAGAGAGAGAGAGTGTGTGTGTGTGTGTGTGTGTGTGTGTGTGTGTGTGTGTGTGTGTGTGTGTGTGTGTGAGTGTGTGAGTGAGTGAGTGAGTGAGGCAGTTGGTTTTTAAGCATATTTATCTTTGCTGACTAAATTTTTAATCAGTTATTGCCAACCAATCTTTAATTTCAGCATTCATTGTCTCATTTTCTTCGTTTACAATTAATTTAAACATTGAATATACAAAAAGGTAGCAAATGAATAATTTCTAATTGTTGTTTTCTGTAATGGCCCATGAGAAGAAAAAATGATAGACTAATAATAATAATTAAAAAAAACTGTAATTTTGAAAATGAGTTTCATAATTACGCTAAAAGCAGCATCATTAATAATGATTTTGATCTAGACAGTTATCATAATAAATAATATTGAAATAGAATAATAAATTAACAGTATTTTTTTAAGCGAAACTATGATTAATGAGAGAGTTGAAAAAAATATTGTGCCTAAATGTAGGTAATGTTTTTTTACTTGATAAGCAGGAAATTGGGAATGCTTTCATAACAGAAATACATTAGTTTTTTAAGAGTGAAAAAGCAATTAATTTTGTTAAAATTTAATATAATGTTTGTAAATGCATGACAGAACTAATCAATAATAAGACATCTCCTTTTATTTTTCATTTTCTTTTATTTAAAAATCTTTTTGTTAAACTTCGGTTGCTATAAATTGTCGAATTAATTTTAACTGCTACAGTAAACATATAGCAATATAGCATTTGTGTGATAGATATTCCCCTTATTAAGTTACTAGACATTGAACATATAGACAGGTCCGCGTTTTGTGTGTGTGTGTGTATATATATATAATATAAACAAAAGCAAAATTCAAATAACTAAGTTGTACAGATTTCGAATTCTAATATTCAGCCTCTTAAAATGTTTCAGAAATCTCAAACTTAAGTTATAATAATAATTAATTAATATTAAAGATTTTTCAAAGATAGTTAAATTTAAAGATTTTTAATTTTAAAGATTTCGTATCTAACCATTTGACATAGATATATAAATTTTATATTTCGTCGAATTATAAAAGGAATTGTTGTAAATTGTTTAAATTAATTTTGAAAAGCTGATAAAAATTAGAAAATTAGCCGTATGGAAATGAAATTTATATCGAAGATCTAATCTACTAAATTTTTATGATAATTTAAAAATAATTTTTTGTGTAATAATAATTTTGCGGCCCGAAGTTATGATGGAAAAATGTAAAATAATTCTACCCCCCCCCCATTTCACCTTCTTTAGGTGAATAATTTCTTGATAAATAGTTAATTATTCTGGTGTTGAGGGACATGCTTACCAAATTTGTTCGATCTCGTGAAAGAATGTGCAGTTCTAAAGGATGTATAAAGTTCTAATAAATAAACGTATTATATATGAGATTTTTTTTTTATTGTATAGTATGTAAAATGTAATGTGTATTGGATTTAAAAAAAATTTTTTATGAAAACTGTATAAAAATAAGTTAATTCCTTTATTTTTGTTTCAATTTCTCTCCTATTTTTATGTGTTGAATGTTATGAAAATTGAAAGAATAATTAAGTAAATTAAATAGAAAATTGTAAGATTGAGCTTGAAAGGAGGATATTTTTCATGATTTTTTTTATTGACATAGGTATTGTAGACTATTTCATTTAAATAAGAAATTATTTCGTCATTGATAATAATAAGTTTTTGATTTTAGAATGTTTGCAGGATAAAAAGAAAGAACATTTTTATTTCAAATTCAATTACTTAATGTTTTATTGATATCATTCTGATCTTAAGCAGGGTTCAAGCTTTCATTCTTTCTTCATTACTTTTCTAGCGAGGGAAAAAAAAAATTAACTGCATCCCTAAAATATAAAAATTAAGAAAAAAAAATTACTATTTATTAATGGGATATTTTTTAAGAATTTTTAACTAAATATATCTTTTTATACATATATTACTAGGCTCTTCCAACTTATAATCGTACTATTAATTTTTTTCTATAAAAAAGAAAAAAATGGAGCAAAAAAGGAGAAGTAAAAGGAACTATTACTTTTTTTGTATCCTTAATGCTTTTTCGGAATTGCTTTTTGGAATTAAGATATGCAATATAAGAAGCTCCGATTTGTGAAATAGTAACAGTAATGCAGTATCTTCGTTATAATCCTCATATCGTCTTGCGATATACGGAAAAAAATGATACAAATTTCGAATTAAAACAAAATTGTACAATTCAGAAAGAAAACAATAACCAGCATCGAGAAAGAATAGCTAAAAAGAGGAAAAGGGTTAACATTGAACTTCATAAAAGCTTCTTCTTACTGGCTGCCAGTCGCCCTCTTTGTGGAGTAAAATCGTCAAAATGTGATGAACATGAGTCACTTTCGAACAATGCTGTGAATTGTTTAGTCTGCTATGCTCTTCGCTCTGAAAATGCCGACTATTGTAAGAGCTCGCTTTTAGAGAGCATTCTGCGTGTATTTTTTTTATTAGGTCTATTCCTATAGGAAGACTACGTATTGCAATGGTTCTCATGACAAGATTTGGGACAATTTCTTCAATTCTTTACCGCTCGTGGTCCCAAGAACCCATAACCACCTTTCGTTCAAAACTTTATATACGAAAACGTTTGCCTATGTTATCTCGTGAACGTAATTTTGTTTGGGATTTTAACTGGCTTGTAATATGTTGTTGTTAGAAATATAAAAATCTAAGACGAGTTCGAGTTTCCATTCTATCTCAAGATGGAAATGGTGGAGGTTGAAATCTTCATTTCGCTATATCTTCCATAATATTGAAGATCGAAAAATAAACCCAATTAACCAAATCAGCGCCTCATTAAGAACACTTTTTGTGTTTGAAGTTTTTCAGTAACTGCAGTATCTTAGGAGCTGAAAAGTGATTTTCAAGCCCTAATATTGACTCTGTCTAACATCAACAATTTTATGTTGCCAGATAGTAACTCAGATGTAAAGAATTATCTCTATGTAAAAATTCTAGAGGAATTTTTTAAAATAATAAAATATATTGTAATATTAAGAATTACGATGATGTTTGTAAACAAAAGATATAAATTTCTTTTTATACAGTGGTCTTTTAAAAGACAAAATTCTCTGAAACATTTTAGATGGGTGTATTATTACTTGTGTATTAAAATATAAAAATGTATTAAGACATGTGTTAATACTTGGTGCTTTTCACTGCAGAATGATTCCACTCCCTGCCCCAGACTGTGTTACCCCACCATAGAGCACAAGGAGGGCGACGTCATTAATGAGAAGGACTGTGTTCTTCTCAGATCTGGACCAAAAGAAACAGATTTACCTTATGTTGCGAAAGTTTCTGCATTTTGGGAAAATCCGGAAGACGGTGAGTCAGCACTTACAACAATCATGTATCAATCAAATATATTATGTATTGTCTTCATTAAGTTGTTATAAAGAATTATAGATGCATATTTAAAATATATTTGATGCATAATTTATTGAAGCCTCTGTATAACAATCCGCAAGGACTTGGCAAAAATATTATTATGGGCAGGTTATTGTTATAGACCAGGGGTGGCGAATCTTTATGGAGCAACGTGCCATTTTTTTCTAAAGAAATGTTTAATGAGGTATTGACGTGCCGTCTAATAATTTTGACTTGTGATTATTGGGAAGATAATAAAATTAAATACTTATAACTCAAAACTCTTTATTTACTTCGAAAAATACATTTTGCTCTGTATAGTATTAAAGGTTTTAGTTATACATGTAATTCAAATAAAAGTGACATTAGTGTGACTTCTTTTGTTGCAGATTAGATGACAAATAACTTATATTAGGATTGCAAGATGTTACTTTTGGCAGAATGCATGCTGAATTGCAGTCATCTGCCATACGGTTTCGAAGAGAGTCTTTTAATGTTATTCATCTCTAAAAATAATGACTCACAGGCATAGGTTGATGAAAATATGGTTAAAATAGCATGAGCCAGCTTCTCCAAACAGTTAAATGTGTCTGGAATCGAATTCCATATTTCCAAAATTTTGTTACTGGTATTTTTACGTATATTGCTTGTTAATCTTTCTGTTTCAATCAATTCCAACTTTTTCCTTGTTTCAATAAATTTTTGAATCCATATTGAATTACACTGGAAATCAATTAGTTGCATTTCAAATTCTTCAATTTGCAACTAATAGAATTGGGACAAGTTCAGTTTATCAAATGAAATCACATCAGGGTAAATAATAAACTTGAGCAATTCGGTAGTTCTTTGAACTGAGAAAATCTGGCTGGAAAATTCCTTTATTGACGAATCAATTACGGAGATAAATTCTTTAATAACTTTTATTTCGTTTGGTTTCTTATGTACATCTAAATCTTTGATATATATTTTTTTCCAAATTTAGGAAGTACTTAGTTTTTTTAATAATATCGTTCCTAAAACATGCAATCCAGCGTCAAAAGCACGAATGAGATTCATCATGACGATAATTGTTTTATTTGTGCCTTGAAGCTTTACGTTCCATTCATTGAAATGTTGGCTTATGTCTGTAAAAAACATCAATTTTGAGAGCCACATAACATCCAACAACTGTGGATATTGTTCAATTCCCCCACATTTTGCAGAAACAGTGATTTTTTCCACGCAGTCAGCAGATCTTTGAAGTACGTTCTCGCGGCCCAACCAGCGAACATTATTATACATTAGTAAGCCATTATACAACGAATTCACTTCGTCCAAACTTTCGCTTATTTAAAGCCTGCGACGATATGAGATTGACTATTTTTGTAACGCCATTACATTATCAGGAGATGTTAAACCACTCTTAGCACACAAAGCTTGTTGTTGAATAATGCAGTGGAGTTCAAGAATCGAATGTCCTGCGTCTGTTTGAAATAAATTAATGAAACTATTTTTTTCCATCATATTTGGAGCACTATCAGTTACTGAAACAATTCATTTCAGATCAATTTCTTTCTCAGCGAACGAATTTGTAACAGCTGTACAAATATCTGCGCCCTTTTTTAAATAGAATGGGAACACTCGCGTTTGTTCGTAATACTTCGAACTATTTGAACTATACTATTTTGAACTAAAATGCAAACCGTTTTGATCGGCGGCGTGCCCAAAATAGTGTGCCCCGTGCCATCAATGTTACGCGTGCCAATGGTTCGCCATCCCTGTTATAGACAGTTTGAACATATAAAATTGTTTTTTTTTTCTTTCGCATTGAATAATTTGAATTCTTTTAAATGAAATTCAAAAGGAAAATTTTACAAACAATTAAAAAAATTACCAAAAAAAAAAACCTTAAAAAAATATTCATTTTTTAAAAATTCTAATGACACTTGCATATATCTATATTACAGCTCATCAAACGGATTCGGATACATTTCAAGCATTTGGTAATGTTACTACAAAATTCTGAAATGTTAATTACAGATATGCTATCCTCCGGAAAAATTGGAATTTATTTTCAGAACATTCTATTATTTCTTTCTCTTTACTCAGATTACATTGAATTACTAAAATAAATTCTTAACTTGCGCCATTGAAGACTTGCTTAACATAGTCTTAATTTTAAAACGTTTTAGGTATTGAATGTGAAAGATTTAATGATTTTCGGGGAACACATTAAAAGCTGATTATGAATTACCTACATATACTTCTTTTTCTCTAGCGATTTCATTAAGGTCAATATCCATGTTTTTATTGATTTTTTTTTCTTCAATTTCCAGTAATTTTAAATCCTGGATGTGTGAGACCCAATCACATGCACATATGGATTTGAGAATTTGTTAACAATGGATTCTTTTTCTTAGTGTGATTGTAACAGATTGTAAACAACCTTCTGAACTATAGTATTCTATGAAACACACATTTGATGGTGCCTAAATCCATTGGCTGTAAGATTTACGTTCGCCGGCGTACTGGCATAGGGGTAGCGCATCTTTCCGTGATTTGGGCGTCCCAGGTTCGAGTCCCAGTTTGGGCATGGTTGTTCTTCCTGTTCTATCTGTGATATGTATGAATGTGCCCTCCTGTAAAAAGGGGTTGTGCAAGCAACTCAGTAATGCGTGAGTAGTCAAGTCGTCCTCTTGGCCCAAGTTGGCTCTACGATAAAAAACAAGAGACCCTCCCCTTTAGGCTTAAATCGGCTGTCTTTGAACAGTGGGTTTGTCCTTGGCAAGTGCCATAGGAAACAACAACAACAGATTTACGTTCAATTTAATAGAGAGTAAGACACTTTTATATTTTTCAAACCTTTGGAAGTTGTCATCTGTTAGAATAACAACTTTCATCTCTTTGTCAGCATCAAGCAAAATATTAAAGATTTAATCCTTCATCCAAGCTTCTTATTTGTCTTCTAGTCAACTGATAAACTTTTGAGATTTTGTAAACACCTTAGCTTCGCGTACTTTCAAGTGTGCAATGGCTTCTATTATTTAACAGTTCCAGCACTGTTTGAACACAGGTGGACTGTCCGATGGTTTTGATTTCACCTACATATACAGGCTTTTTTTTTCTTTCAAAAGACAATGTTTTGTCTTGTATCAGCTGATAGAACAGTGCAGTACCGTCTGCACTGTACATCATTAGAAGATTATTTCCTTTAGCCGGCGTCCTGGCATAGGGGTAGCGCGTCTTCCCCGTGATCTGGGCGTCCCGGGTTCGAGTCCCGGTTTGGGCATGGTTGTTCTTCTGTTGTTCTATCTGTGAGATGTGTGAATGTGCCCTCCTGTAAAAAGGGGTTGTGCAAGCGAATGAGTGATGCGTGAGTGGCAAAGTCGTACTCTTGGCCCTAGTTGGCGCTGCTATAAAAAATAAGAGACGTCCCCCTCAGGCTTAAATCGCTGTCTTCGTAACAGTGGGCTTGTCAGTGGCAAGTGCCATAAGAAAACAAACAAACAAACAAACAATTATTTTCTTTTCCTGTCTGTTTCCAGAATGCGGCTTCATTATTTGGAGCTGACTTTTCTTCATCTGAAATTGTTTAGAAAACAATCCCGTGATATTCACTTAAAAAAGTAAACCATCCACTGCTGGCTTTGAAATCAGTTGTTGCCTATCAAAGACGCGAATTTCCTCGATTTTTTTTTTTTTTTTTTTTTTTTTTCAGCAATCATTGGTCCACTAATGGGCATATTTTACTTTTTCATCTCGTGGACGATTAGCGTTGTCAGTATCATTATTTAGGGCACATTTAAATCCTCTTCATAACTATCCACTGTGCTTCATTTATGGCATCTTCAATATCTTTTTTTCAAAAAAAGTAGCCAACGTCAACTGCGAAATCCCTTAGTTTTTGATAGCATCTGTTTGCTTCAGTCTTCAATCCATTTCCAGATTTATTTGCAACTCTTTTTTTTTTTTTTTTTTTTTTTTCAAAATCTTTACGCTGGGTCATCTATTTAACACATAAAAACGAATTTTCAAGGAAAGTGTGGTCATTTCGATGTGAATGGTGTGTAGTCTACGAGGCTCGGCAGTGACCCCTCGGATAAAGAGACAGCTCAGCCCTTCCCCTCTCCAATTTATATTCTGAAACAATTTGACCAACTGTCATCTGTAGCTTTGTACACTAGGCAAGCAGACACTTCCCTTAAATTGGCAATTTCCATAGGTAATATTCGATGAAAATGAAAAATATTCAGAACGTGGACACAGAAGCAAACACCATTCTTTTGTTTTCTCACATTCCGGACGATTTCTTGTCGTTTTTCACAGAAAATAAAATCGGATTATCAGCTTTCTAAAAAGAAAAAAAAAAATTGTCATTATTAAGCCCCCTCTCGATGGCCTCTTGCCTTTACGGATATGGTCGTAAATCTACCATCTGACCTATGGTAGAACCGCTTTCATCTATGGAGGTCGGTCGTTAGCTTCCCTCAAATTATCGTTAAAATGAGCAGGCATCAAAAAATCTGGAAAGCCACAAGAAGGGAAAATAAGCCAGTCCCAAGATCCGCACGGGCCATCGTAACGTGGCTTTAGACAGGTACAACTAAAAACAAATTGTTACTGTACATTAACGCAAAATATATTCAGTAAATAGGAATTTCGCAAAAACCAATGGAAAATATAGTTGTGGATAAAGATAAAAAATACTTTCACACATTTTCTTTTTTCGTGCTTTCTGCCTCGTTGTTCGGCCTATATTTACCGCTGATCATATTTCTTTCAAAGAAATTTTAATGGTGGATGAAAATTGAATTATTACAATAAAAACATAAATAATAAGATATTATTAAAAATTCCATGCTTGCTTCTTTTTAAATAAAAGGATTTTATTTATATATATAATTTTTTTTTAATTTTAATTTTCCATTATCTTAAATTAACCTATGTTAATTTTATTTTAAAATGTTCTCTTATTTCCTAATGCAATGCCCACTTATTTTTAATTTAATTCTTTCTAACACACACTCTGGAAAACTGATGACTATTGCATTTTCGCACGCTCTGAGGGAAGGATGAAAATCCCTAATACTTTCTACATTCTTTTAAAGATACCTAAGATTCCCTCTCCTAAGACTACACTTGTAAAAGAAATCCTTATGAAAAGCTCATAATAAAATCACTGGAGGGATAGATTTCTCTGTTTTGCACTTATGTCACGATGTAGACTGGCGCATTGTCTTTTCTTCCCCCCCCCCCTCCTTGTGCATAATATGCCTTCCAGAATGTCTGTTTTGTGCTTTTTCCTCTTTTTTCCCCAGTTTTGATTTCATTGTTTGAATGATATGTGACGATCTGTTCTTACTTCTATTATTATTATACTAAGACCATTTATCTGGCAACTTGGGTATTTGACATTCATTTGAATTTATAAGGATGCACGGAAACGTGGTTTATTGATAAATGAACTTGACTTGATAATGACATTAAAAATATTTTAGAAGTTTTTTTCGATTTTATACCATCTGGCTCAGAATTTCATATTTTTAACCTTCTGACCTTGAAAATATTTTGTCATGTTCATAAATGAGTACAAAATAATTATAATATTCCCTGATTTTTTCATGTAAGCAACTGATAGGTAAGTATCATAACATATCAGAAGGATATATAGAAGTATTTTGAATTAGAATATGCGACAGTCGTCTTTATTACTTTATTTCCTCACAACTCGCTCTCTATTTACTGTGTTCTTCTCTTCCACTCTTTTAGCAGATGCACTTTTCTTCATAAAGTTGTAAAAAAAACCCACTAAACTCACTGGAGAATAATAGCAGTTTTCTTTAAGAAATTGTCTACACCATGAAATTCTTACTTTTGATAATTTTTAACCGGATTTTGTACCTAATAGCTAATGCTAGCATCTTAATATAGATCTGAGATGTTGATTTAACGCTGGTTATCAAGCATCAATCCTGTAAATTTCAGATGAGAAATATTTTCTTTTAAAAGAATTATTATCAACATTACAGTCATTTCTAACCCCTGATAAAGTTGTATGTTTTCAAGTTAGGAACTTTTAATACATATAATTAATTTTTCATAGTAGAAAATCAAAGTGTGTTTTCATCTATTATACCATTGTGCAAAGCCGTTTGTAATGCTGAGTGAATTTTAAAAATATGTCAGTTTGTTTTATCTACGTCATTGTCGGAGGTGCCTGTCCTAACTTCTGTTTTAGCGTGAAACAACTCATTTTTTTAATGTTTAAAATTATGAATTTATCAGTATGTTAATAAAGGTAGGCATGAATAAAAATTATAAGATCGTTTACTTTATATTTTATGTACAATATTATTTTATGCTGGATTGTAACAAAAGTCAATGAGCTGAAGCCTGCGATTTTTATTTTTATATGTAAGCTGATTCATTATCTCCTCACTTCACCAGGTGAAGTAATTACTAATATTTTCTTTCAGTATTTTTTTTATTTTGTACATGGCTTTTTTCTGTTTGTAGATCTATTTCCGTTTCAATCCGATTTTAGTGTTCAGGTTAGATTTGAGTGTTTGTGAAATTTTTTTAATTCAGAGAGTACTGTTCCTTTATTATTTACTTTTAATATTACCGTTTATTTACATCTAATGTGCTCTATACTAACGATAGTTCTTTTTAAAATTTCTTAAGCACTCTATTAAGTTGCATGAGATTTTTTTCTACAACTTTTGTTAATCTGTGACTGTCAGTTATGAGATATTGTTAATAGGATAACAGACAGTCACATCTAATATTAGATAAGTGTATCTTGTTGTATTATTAAAGTCATAAGATAATCAAAATGTATCTTTATTTAGTACAACAGGTCTTCTGTTATCATTAACAATTTGATAAATCAGATCAGATGCATCTTATGTTATTTCATCCCTCTTTTAAATATTTGGTCTTCAAATCATTCACTTAAAATTTTTATGAAAAATTTGTGTGTTACAATATAATCTATGGTTAAGTATTTATATTATGATTTAATAATCTTGAATTATCTAGAGTTGAAAGTTTTATATGTATATGATAGAAATTTTTCTTAGAAATCAGATAAAAGTTTTAATATCTCTTGAAACCCATCCTTAATGAACACTATTTTATTAAAAAAAAATATTTAAAATAGCTGTTGTACCTGATAAAATTATAACATTTTTGAATTTAAAAAATTATTTATTCTTATTCACTGAAAATCATTTTAACACTCTTTATATAATAATTTTTATTAATATTGTTAAAAATTTAATAATCATGGTAATCAATGAAATTGTTTTGCTTTTTTCAGGAGAAATGATGATGAGCTTGCTGTGGTATTATCGACCAGAGCACACTGATCAGGGTCGTAAACCAGGGCAGATGGAGGATGAAGTATTTGCATCGAGGCATAAGGATGTGAACTCCATTGCTTGTATAGAAGATAAATGTTATGTTCTTACATTTAACGAATATTGCAGGTTAATATTTTTTCCATACAATTTATTACTATATACAAAATATTCTTCTTTAGTGTAGTCTCCTACATAAATGGCCTGATTTGTTATAAGTAATTGTTGTTTCATTTCAAGTTCTTTTTTTTTTTATACAATCTTCCTTTCCTCTCTCCCCCCCCCCCCGAAAAAAAATTTAATTGCTTATTAATATTTTTGTGATTGAAAGGTTCAAAATAAAAAATATGGTGTTAAATGTTCAGCATATATTAGAATCTCTTTTAAATGGCAGAAATAGCATTATCTGCAAAAGAATTTCATAACTGTATGCACATTTTTTTTAAACTTGGATTTTTATGATTTCCCATCTTTTGTAATTGCAAAAAAAAAAAAAAAAAAAAATCTATAAATAAATCATATCAGAAATCATACATATTATATCATGAAAGTTATGCATTTCTTATTATGATAACATAATTCTGTTATTGATGTGATAAAATTCTGTTTCTGCCATATAAAAGAAATTCTAAAGCATGCCAAACATTCCGTACCACATTCTTAATTTTGAACAATTACAAAATATTTGTAATTTATAACTTTGATTTGCTGTCTGTCTGTTTGCAAGGTTATATAATGAAAATTTGCAACATCATGTACCTAGATGTAGATGAAAGTTGAACAGTTTTTGAAGACCAACACAGATGCTTGGAAAGTTATAACAATTTCAATTCTTCATTATCTTCTTTACACCTAATTTTAGTTTGCATATTATCTTCATCTTTGTTCTTCTCTTTTTTCCTAATGTTAGTCAATTGTTTTATCATCATCAAAGGAGATAGTAATGGGAAAAAATAATCTCATCAAGCCAAATCTGTACATCTTTTTCAATAAATCCATTTTATATATCTATACATTTTGTCATGTAAACTTGAATTTCATATTTGAATTTGTGGCATCAAAAGTTTCATTATTTTGATATTGCCTATTTCAGAGTTTTTAGTGTATTCATTACTTTCAGTATTTTAACATTCTCGGCATATTTCACAAATCTGGAACCTTTATATAATATAAGCATATGTTAGTTCCTACATTTCTCAAAATTTAGTTTGAATTTTAAATGTAGAAAACTAGTTGCAGGAATGTGCTGCAAAGTTATGTACACTCTGTAATGGTAATCATTTGTAAGCATACATTAATTGGTAATTTTATCCAGTTATTGTGATGTAAAATAAATATAAAAAGTATAGGCACTGATAAATCTCAATTTATTGTATTACCAGTTGTTGCTTTATAGGGATTTTATTCTTTGGAGAGTTGCATTCTGTTTTCAGAAACAATAAGTCATAAAATAAGCACCACAATGAAATAAAATGATGCATTTCTATCCTACAATCTTTGTCTTTGTTGCATGTGTAGTAAGTGGCAATAATTTTAGTTTGGAATGTTTTCTTTTCGTAATTATAGTTGCTTGCACATAAATGCACTAAATGATAGCTTTCCTTTCTATTTTAAAAATAATGTGAGACTCATTTCATTAACTAGGGATAAATTCAATATTAGTAACTTAATAAAAAATTATGTTTGTTATGGTATGTAATTTCAAATGTGACTGAAATGTAAATTTTTTATGGAATTGGAGAGATTGTGTGATCAAATTGCAAGCTTTGCCTGCAAGACATAAATCAAACATTAAATATTCATATTACAAACACTGAGTCATGTTATGATGCTATTTTGTAATATGAATATTTAAGATTATTTAAATGAATATCTATTTATAAAGCGGCATTTTGTTAATGAAGATTTTTTTATTTAATTTATTATCAGAATTTCTCTATCGTTCCAGTCATTATTTGATTTGAATTATTAAAATTCCACTATATTTTAATTAGTAGCAGATTGCTACAAATCTATGATACTGTTCTCCTGCCATATTACTCTAATGGTATAAAAAAGAGTTTACAGAAATAGTTAATGGATATTCAAGCCACAGACACCAGCCTTGATGACAAAATGAGGAATTAGGGAAAATTCACATATTACACTCCTTTCTTCTTAGAAAGTGAGATCTGGAAAAATTCTATGTATTGTCGTGGTGTATCGAAAAATTATATTTACTCATGGTATTCCAATGAGTTCATCTGTTTCGAGTTTTTCCAAAGTGTGAATTGGAAAGTTGTTAGATGTAGAACAGTATTAATATAGATGTTATTATTATTTAGTTAGTGAAATAACAGTTGATCTTGTGCTGCTCTTGTTTATGCATCTTGGTTGTATTTTTGTTACCTATGTTTTGTGTTTTCTTGGAATAAAATGTTTTACATTTTCAACTTGTGTGATTATATTCATTAGACGATTTTTGTAACTGTATTTATTATGCTATTATAAGCCTATTTTAAAGATATTAGTTTGATTTCAATAGCTTCATTTTGAATTCTTTTTAAATAGGTACAGAGGAAGTTTAATCATGGACGATGATATTATATCACTGGCGTCCCTTCTCGTTCCTGAACTACCTGACGGCTACCCACGAAAGAACAGACTCCCAAGTGATGCAGTGTCTAGTGATATTGTTTTCTTCTGTCGTCATGTTTACGATTTCAGGCAGAGGAGGATTTTAAAAAATCCAACATGAAAAATTGCCAAGAAACAAACAAATAAAAAAAAGTTATAAAATCCACATTGAACATTCGTGATAGCAGCTAGTCTAGACTTAACAGACTGACTACTTATTCGAAATAATTCTGCTTCTTGTCGTGTTTGTTGATTTTTTTTTTCCATTGATTCCCTTACTGTGGATTAAAAAAAAAGAATGCAACATAATTAAAAAGTGGATGGTTTTTATTGATTATTCTAGGATTGTAATATCTCAAGAGCTAAGCCTAATACATATATTTTGAAAATATTATACAAATAAATGGGAAACACAATTGCTATGGAAATAGTGTCTTTGAAAATTCACTATTTGAATCAAGAAATTTCTACTCATGGTTCCTGTTAAAAAGTTTGCACTGTTCAAGAGAAAGGTGGTGTACATTTGTAATTACTTTCTCTATAGAATTATATTTCTGTTACACTGTTCTAAAATTGATTAGTACATTGTGTACAGAAGAAAACAGGATCATATGTGTAGCTTTTTTTGTTTTGTTTTGTTTAAAAAATGTATTTGTTTGGATTTCATTTCAAAAAATATTTAGTTTTTGATTTTTCTTGTTTTCTATGAACTTGATAAATGTGATAATCACTTAATTGAATCACTTAAATTGTTGTCTTTCCACAAATATATCTGTGAAGAACAAATAGCACAAATGTTCTTCTGTCATTTTATTTTAAAATGATAGAACGTTTATAGTATATTAACTGTATTGTTATATGCTTCACTGTGCTGTCATAGTTATATGCTTCATTATGGAAATGAAACTAACACACAAACTTGCGAAATTTTTTTATTATTATTATTATTTCCAATTAGATTTCATGTGAAACATCATTTATGCTATTGTATTCACAATGTTTTGATATTTTGAAATGTATTAGGTAGATATATTTTGTTAGATATGTTCAATTGTTGTGTATGTGAAAGTAAATTGGAATGTATCTCTAGTAGAAGTTCCACCATTTTAATGCCATCAAAGAAAAAAAAAGTAAAATATAACTTAATTTTAAGCATTGAAATTTTTATTATAGTATTATATAATGATATATAATTGCTCCTATTTTACTTTTCTTATTATAATTTCTCAATTGTTTGTTTGTTCAGCAAGAGTATTTTTTTAAAAGTTAATACATAGCTGTTAATAAATAATGAAAATATTAAGATTTTAAAATTTCAGTTCATGTGGATTCTAAATTTCTGTAATCTTTATCATGAAAAAAATACTAAAATTATTTTTGTAATATCTAAATTTTATATTAAATAACTACTGAAAGTCTTTAAAAAGGCTTAAAATATTATAAATATGAATTTAAAGTTGTTATATATGTTATGAATAAATTCGTGCTGACTTTTTCAAAATGATTTTGATTAATAATCGTGTTTGTTGTAATGGTTAAAAGTTCTGAATCGTTAAAGCATTCAGCCAATAAAAGTAACAGAAATGTATGTATGCTTAGGTGAAACTGAGATTTTAAAATCTTGTATTGAAGTTTACGGACAATTTTAGAAATAGGATTAGTGCCTTTAAAGACATTTAAGTTTTCTGCAAATTGAAAATGGCTTTTTGTTTACTTTGAAAGTTTTTAAGAATGATCCATTATCCAAAAATATTTAAATATTTGAATGTGCAGTTTAAAATTAAGGAGCTGTGATTTCTATTTTTTTGTACTGAATAATTATAATTATGGTATTTTTGTTCAAAACATTGAAGAAAGGCTACTGATGATAAAAATGGCAAATACTGGTTGTCTCATTTCAGAACTTGAGAATATAGTGATGTAAATGAGTGATTAAAAAAGAAAAATAGTTTATCACATAAATAAATTTCAATTGACCTCATATAATTATTCAATGCACTTGGTACATATTAATGATCAAATATGAATATCTTAGAAATCCAAAAAATTCTAACAATTCTCTTAAATATCTAAATGCACTTTTTTGATTCTGAGCTAGTGGAGCCATAATAAAAATTCAAATTATGAAAAACTGTGGAAAAATTAACTAAAGAAGAAGAAAACAACAATTTTTAAAATAAAAATGGCTGAAGAAATTTATTTTTAACATTTAATAGTTTTAATAATTAGGCAGTTTGTAAATTCTAATAATTAAAAAACAATTTCAATTATATATATTTAGTAGATATTTTTATACTCATCAATGTACAATTCTTTGAATGTAATAATTGTGCAAGATAATTTGAAATCAAATTTAGAATTTGGATCTAATATATCCTCCCCCCTTTATTAGAAATTTTCCATTGCTTTATTTTTATTATTAAATACATTTACAGCTGTTAAGTCCTTGAAATAATTAAGTACAATAAAAGAATATATACATTGACAATCACTGAAACAGACACTAAAAGTTTAACATACTTAATTGATAAAAAGAATTCACATTTTTTAATACAGTTTTTGGCCATTACTTTGAATTTACTAAATTAACTTTCTAGGCAATATTTTTATGTTATAATAAGAAGAAACTGAAAAGACCAGGAAAGGAATTCGAATTAGCAAGTCCTTTTGTCTTAACTATTATTATTATTAATTCAAATATCAATTTAGTTAAGAACACAATAAAAAGTTCTAAGTTAAAAAAAAAAAGTCGGGAGATTCTAATTTCCAGTTGAAAACATTGTAGCATGATAATTATTTAGGATTGATTATTTATATCATTTAATTTTCTCTCATTTTGTCTTTGATTGTGGATAGGGGGATGAAATAAAATGTAACAGTTCAAGACGGAATTTTGCTTTTTATATTCTTTTTGCAAATTTGGATTATAGATTTTGATTTGATTCAGGCAGATAAACTGGATGCTCAGTTTGTATTTCCTTACATGATTTGCCTGTTGGTGATAATGATGAACTTTTCAGCGAGTGAAAGTGATAATCTTCCATTGATGATTTTGTTAAATAAGCAAGACTTACTGTTTTGAAAAATACTAGAGTTTAGATATTGGTACAATGATAAACCACATCTTGTTAATTTTTTATTGATATTTTTGGAAGAGTTTCTCACTGGTGATTTTAGGCAAATAAACAAGATGTTCTGTTCCAATTTCCCTACTAGAGTTGCATGTTGATAATTTCATCTGATTAATCCTTCATTGATTATTATGGGGTGAATCTTTCAATGATGACTTTGAGCAATAAGCAAGATGTAACCATATATAATTATTTTTTTATTATAATCTGATAATTAGCAATAATAATATGCCTGATGTTATACAAACAATCAATAAGTATTGTTGTAAAACATACTTAAAAACTAATGAAAAAGAAAAATGTTTGAAATGAAATTATCACTAAAAAAAAACTTATTTCTTAGATCTAAATATGTACTAAAAAGGTATTAGTGTGATAATATTCTTCAAAGTTATCTAGGAAAAACTTTAAAATCTCTATTTAATTTTTTTAAATTTAAAATGTAATTAAATTACAGATTCTGTATTAATAAGTATATATTGCCAAAAAATATCTAACATACTAAATTTGGTTATTCTAAACCAAACTGTAGAATATTTGAACAGTTTTTTTCCACCATCGTTGTTGTCATGTAATGCTATTTATTAATATTATAAAAACCTATGAACATTCTTATCTTACAAAATTATCATATTTGTAGTGTGTGTGTCATTTGTTTTCTTATGTTCTGAAATGATACTACTAAAATTGAATGATATTATAACTTTTTTTTTTTTTTTTTTTTTTTTTTTTTGCATTGCTTTGAAATTAAATATATTAGTTTTCAAACATCCTTATATTTCATAATTATATAAGAAGGAAAGTAAATGTCATCATTATTATTTTTTTTCAAGGAATAGTGTATTTAATTCTAAATTTTTCTATTTCAGTTTGCTTGTAACTAACCTGAAATTTTCTGTCAAAAATATTCTGAAAGTTTCTTAAGGGAAAAAAAAACTGAACCTCTTGAAAGCAGATTAGCAGAATATTACATAGATAAGAACATGCAATGATATCTGTAGAATTGCTGTACCACAAATCGTGCCTCTGTAACATTTTCCTGGGTGCCTCATAGAATAAAATTATGAATAACATTTAAAAAAAGCAAATAGACTTTTTTGAACTTAAATTCTAACATGTTTTCGATAGTGTTTTCATAAGTAAAGAAGAAACTTTAGCAGTATGATTCTCTGTAATAGATGAAAGAATTTAATTTTTGTTAATTTAAGAATTTAATTTTGTGTAATAAAACTTTTTCCTTATAAAAATTTTGCTTTAAAAAACATTGAATATACGTCATGTGGTTAATTTATGTTTTGTATCCATTGCATATTTCTTTTTTGTTATTGTATACCTTTTTTTAATTCGTCTTTGGTTGTAGATATTTATAAATTATTTGATTTTGAATATTATAGAAATACATTTATTAAATTTTACTAAGTATTCTAAATATTTTTGGTAGCTCATTATTTTAAATCTGTGGTATAAAATCCATGTGCAATAACATATCTTACAAGAACAGATCCTTTAATTTGTGTGTTGTTATATGTATCAAAAAAAGGTGGAAATTTCGGTATTTTTAATTTTCTGCACTGTTTGCCTAAAAATGCGTATTACGTTTTTAGTTTCCTCTTAATAGAAATTAGATTAATTATTTATAGCTTTCTAATCATTGTCTTAGCTGTTTTAGCACTACTTCACTTGCTGAGCTTTTTTGTAAAACAATATTCTTTACATGTGACGCTATGTAAGTTATGAATCTATTTTTTAGCAAATTATTACTTTAAAAAATTAGTATTGAATAAATATATGGAATTGTGAAGTTGTTTCTCGTTTTTTTTTAACTCGTTCTTAGTTCCATTAATCAAATTTATTTTGCATTGGTTGATCAATTAGCTACCGATTAGCGCTACGAACAAACTGAGCAACGAAAACCTGATGATAATTACAAATCCTTAATATTGTTTCCCTATGCAGCTAGTTTCATTGTAAAGTAAAGAAATTTACACACTCAATGGAATTCAATTCAATTACTTACGGCCTCGGGGACAAAGGAAAAGGTTTTTCGAAAGTACAAGAATTTTAGTGATATCTCTTTTAGAGAAGATTCAGATATTCTTCTAGAAAATTCGATACCATATAAACGGCGTCATGTAAACGACTCGGGTAGATAAATGGCGTGCCATGGATTTAACATAATATCCCCCCCCCCCAGTGGTTTGGTAGATATTGGAATGCCAGGAATATGACATTTTTTGCGCCCTTTCAAGATTTTCATTTCAAAAAATTACATACATTCACAACGTTCTGACACCATAGTGCCTCATACGTCTGGTGGCCGGGCATTAATATTCCTTTTCTTCCCTGCCTCTTTAGATGAGTTCTCTAGTGGAAGTGTTGATCGAGCTCTCTAATTGCATTTTGAGTGCTCTTGCTTTTTTCTCTCTCTGCTGGTATTGTGAATTTCTACCAGTACTGTACTTGCGCTTCTACTGTGTTTTTGCTTCCCGTGCATTACATCTTGTGAAATAAAGTGCCGTTTTCCGTTGTTCAGAGTACTGAACTTCTTTCAGCGCACCACAAGCGTTTTGTAACAGATGCAAAGAGTTGGATCGATGTTGTGTGTAAAGAAGCAATTCCTTTTATCATCTCCGCAGCTAGAGAGTTTGACAGATGAAAATCAGCTACCAGAGAACCGTCAGAGTAGCTGTGAACTCGCCAAACAAAGAAATCGAAAAGAAAATCAGAATTATTAGCTGCTATATCTAAGAAGGTGTCTTAGGTAAAATTCTGGCAACTGTATATTCACTGTCGTAGAGAGAGTAGTAATTGACACCTAGATATGGCTTTTTTTTCTTCTTTTGGTCATACATTGCATAAATGTTGTCTGAAGCATGTTAGTTTTTCCCTTTCCCTTCTAAATTTGATAAAAACATGTGGAAACAAAATGTAAAAAGTTTTTGACAATATCTTTGATATTATATTCCTTCTCTACAAGGTGGCTGGCATATGTGGACATTATGGAATCTAAAAAGAAGAGTATCAAATATTGCACTCACCTTATAAATCAGACGAAATATATCTGTTAAAAGTAAATGAATGTACGTTTGCCAATAAAATAACTATAGGAAGCTTTATATCCAAATAAATAATTCTCGAACAGAAATTTTCCGCTTCTTGCAGATAGCACTTATTGGTTTAATATATTTGTTGGTTAATATCCGATGCGTTTAAGTAATTGGAATGTCGGAATTCGTTCGTAAAATTCGCATCTCATTGAAAAATTAAACTTAAGTTGCCTCATTAAGATACTTGAAGTTGATGGTATTGAATCTAAAATTTATGGTGAGCGTGCAATGCGTATCATGAAATATCGGCAATAGCAATATTGCGTGCAATGCGTATTATGAAATGAAATTGCTCGTTTAAATAAAGGAAAAAGAACGTGGAGAGAGATGTCCAAATACGTAAAAGACAATAGCTTATACCATAGTGTTTGAAAGAATGACTCTGGACGACTTCTTGTGTATAACCAACCACCCAAACAACAATGAACAAAGCAGTATCGATATGATCTCTTGTAGCCGACTACTGCCTTTAACATAATCCGTCCATAACACCTGCCGATTCACCGAACTGACATGCTCTTCGAAGTGGGTGGATGGATGCATGAATATGACGATGAAAGAATGATATACATCAACTCGGATGCATATCATTCTTTCAAAATAGGAGCAGACCACCACTTTAAGAATATCTCCTCAAAATTCTCTGTATTTCTCCAAATGTTTGTTTCACAGCAAGAGAAAAACTGACTCCTCAAAAATTAAATGGTTGATAAAAAAAACTGCCAATTTTTAACATCATGTCCTTGTGTTAAAATCTTGTCCATGTGTTTTAAGATTTTGTAGTGCCATCAGTACTGTACTTAAGTCACTATTTTCATCTTTTAGCTTCTTTCTTACGTTCTAGATCTCTATGCATTTCTTTAATTAATAATACACAGTTCCAATTCCTGTACAGGTGCATTTATTTTCCTGCGTTCTTCCAAATGACTGTAAACGACTAATGGGTATGTAACTAACTGTATGCTATAGCATCTGAGCTAGCACTCGATTGTGGCGATGTGCAACATATAGTTAAGCTTATATTACTATGTAGAAAAGTTTGTGCCCTCTTAAGTTCCATGCACCTGATCTAACAAACAGCCGCATGAATGATGACTAGTGTCGCCTTTCTTCAGCTTTATGTAGCAATTCATTGATTTCATCGTTATCGCAGATGAAACTTTGTACCATTCCACATCGAAATGCGAAAGGGCTTCTATAGAGAGAGAAGCATTGTCACCTAAAAGCGAAACTTTTTCGGTGACGTCCTCACCTGGATAAATGACGACTGGTTCTAGGATTATGCTTATGGAACGCCTAGGATTGTTATTGTGCCATCTCTCATATAGTCCTCTTTTAACTCCTAGTGATTAATTCCTCCCCCCCCCCTCACCCTTAATCAAAGAATTTTCTCAAACTATGAAGTAACAGCAATTACCAAGAAGTGATTAAAGGATAGAGACAAGATTTTTAACAAACCAGTTTTTATTCTTGTTGAATTTCTAGAACGTGGACATACTGTTACTATGGTTCATTACTATTATTCTTTAACGACGTTACGTGATGCCATGTAAATAAAGCGCTTAGGTATGTTAAGTAAGATGCCATTTTATTGCATGTCTATAGCAGACCATCCTATATATATCCTTCACTTAGCTCCTAGTCATTCTTTTTTTCATACCATTGAAGGAGGTGTTTTCAGAAGTAAGGTTATCTTCAAATTTTGAAATCAAGGCAAATACGCAAGGGCCCAATATCCACCAATTAGTTTTGCCGTGTAATAAATGCTTTAATCGAATTGGCGATTCCATGGAGAAGTGATTGGTTAGTATTGCATTCAGTGTATATTTTGTCCCAGCTATTTCTTTATATATTTTGTTATTGTAGATTTTTTTATCAATAATTTATTTTGGGAATGTTAAGAATATGGTAAACAAAGTTACATCGAAAATCTATGGTTGTCTAATGATAGGTTTAAAGGACATCGCCTTTGAAGGTATCTTCATTAGCTTTCCATTTTAGGTAGATTCCTATAGAAAGACTGCCTATTGCAATGGTTCTCATGATGAGACTTCTGGAAAATTTCTTCAACTTTTCACTGATTACGGTCCCTAGAACCCAAAACAACCACTCGTTCAAAAGTTTATGTATATAAGTATAACGTTTTGCCCATGTTATCTTCTGCAGAGGATAACTAGAGTAATTTTGTTTGGTTTTTAATCGTCTTGGAATATGTTGTTAGAAATGTAAAAATCTCGGAGGAATTCGGGAATAGCTCCTCTAGCTCAAAGTAGGTGGAAATGTTGAAGGGAGGGGGGATTTTCATTTTGTGGTGAAAGCTTATAAGCCATATAACAGCTATGATACACGGGCAATTGCTTTTGCCTTGTGGTCATGTTACTTGGCTGCGAACCACAAGGTCCCAGGTTCTATTCTCGCTCAATTCAAACCACCACAATTTCTTTATAACTTTCTTAATATTGAAGATAGAGAAGTGAATCCAAGTCGCCAAATTAGCGCCTCATTAAGAACAAACAATTTTAAAGTTTTTCGATAACTTCAATATCTTAGAAGTTAGGGGCTGAAAAGTGATTTTCAAGCTCTAATTTTGACTGTTTCTAACATCGACAATTTATGTTGCCAGATAGTAACTTATATGTAAAGAAATCTATCTACCTTTGACTCCCAGCTTGCCGAGAGGAATTTTTTTTCCCCTAGTTTAAAAATCATATGCTATAAGCTTCCATTTTTCTCGTCAAAATAATTATTGTTATGGAACAATTAATTTTTTTATCATTTATATTCTCATCTAATATTAATAGAAAAGCGAATCAACCTTTTGCCAATATATTGTGTTTTCATAAAAAATAAAAATTCAACATTTTTGTGATAGTTGTATGTATTTAATTCAAAAAGAAATAAAACAAAATTAAGTTTATTTGTATATAAAATCAGGGGTGTTTCTTTTCATAGAGTGTTTAAAAACTAAATATAAAATAAAGCAAAGCAAAGCAAAAAAAGAAAAAAACAGTTAAAGTAGGAAGAAAAAGAAAGCCAATTGGCTGTATCCCAAACTTAATTGCCACACCTGGGAAAAAAAAAAAAAAAAAAAAACCTTCTTTTACCATCAGTATATATGTTTTTTAGCTGTGCGCATGCAGCTGATTTTCTATTTTTTCACGGCAAGTATTTTTTTCCATTTCTTGAGCTTCCTTACAATGTTATGTAAGTTTCATTTTAAAATTGTGATTAAAAAACAGAATTTTTATTAGAATGGAATAGAATAGAAATAATAGAATAGAAAAATAGTTCAATAATAAAATTGTTATTAATAAAAAATTTTATGAACTATAAAAACACCAATTCCATCTAAAGGTATCTAAAGGTCAATTTTAACATGTAAAAAATCATTTTTTAACCGAATATCTGGAAAACGACAGTCGTAATAGTCATATGTCATGAAGAAACCCTACCTTACAAAATTCAGAAATCTAGCATATTTCAAATTTTACACGCAGAAAAGTTTTTTAAGCATGTAGTAAGATTAAGTGATAATTTCAGTAAATTTATTTCAGTAGCTAAACTTTAGTTATTTGTGATGGTTAACATCAACATGTTTTTTTAAAACTATAATCACACACACAAAAAAAAAGGTGTCTGAGCACCTACTGATCTTATGTATATAAATGTAAACCATAATTGTGTGTGTAGGTCCCTTGCCGTCAGTATAAAATTTTCATAAGAATTCTTGAGATAATCTGCTTCAATTTTCTGTCATTTCGCAAATTATTATCAATAGTATAGCGACTGGGGTGACGCAAGCATGGTACAGATATCCGGGGCACCGATTTTGGATGTCGCATTGAGAACTTAACATCGCATTTACTGTAGGTAATTATACTAAAAAATCGATTTTTTGCGAAATTATGATTTTTTTTAAATTTAATATTTTTAATGTTGTAACAAGTTTCTTAAAAGAACCGTCAGAATTTTGTTTCAAAGTCTATTTTTCGGAAAGTTACCCTGGTTTTTGTATTTGCATTTATATGCCTTTTAATGCTATTTTACATTTTTAAATGCTATTTTCTCAAATATCGAATATGATAGAATTTTCTGACGAAAACATGCATAAATTAAAATCTATTACATAGTTTTTGTACAAATTTTTTATACAAATTTCTCAATATATTCTACAGCTCCTGAACTAGAGAATAATTAATCTATTTTATAGTTGTTTTAGTGCTTCATTATGTGAAAAAAAATGAAAAATTCAAAATATTTATCAGTTGGACCCAAATATTTGAAGAATTTACAGAAATACAGCTTATTTTTTGGTACAAGAACTAGATAATATATTTCTTATGCTATCTGCAAAATTTTAAGCAAGTCAAATGATAAACCTCTAAAGTAAAAGATTTTTGCTTTATACCTCGTTTTAGTCGGAAAAAAAAAGCGTCCCCTTTTTTCCAATTTTTAAAAGACTTTTGCCGCTTATTGTTCATTTCAGTATCCTGAGACGACCACTTTTCGACGATTCTATCTCATTAAGGGTTGAGACATGGAAGGATGTGCACTCATCTCCCCCTTTCATCTTGCCTCTTATCCCTATTTTGTCAAATTAAACCCATCCTAACGCAAAAGTATGAAGGGTTTTAGAATCCGTTGGCAAACAATAACTGGTATATTTTGGTTTCATAGATGTTAATTCAATCTTTTTTATGCAAATATTTGAAAAAAAAATATAACTATTTTCGAACGTTTTTCAAAAAATTCATCCCGAGCCTAGAACCATACCTTATGCAACTTTTTAAAAGAGAAATATCTTGAAGGGGCAAAAAAAAAAAAAAAAAAAAAAATCCCTGGTACTACTTACACTCGCTACGTCACAGAGTGTGCCTTCCAGTTCTGTATATAATCCTGAAAGTTGAAAATGGTGACTTAAGTACAGTACTGATACCAGATAATCTTAAAGGACATGGCGTTAAAAATTATCAGTTTTTTTTCCAACTGTTTAAAAGTGTTTGGATTCCTGTTGCTACGAAGAAGAATGTGGAGAAATATGGAGAATTTCGAGGAAATTTTCTTTAAGTGATGACCTGTTCCTTGTTTTATAGGAAGATAGGTGAACGGGAAGATGTGGAGGAAGGTCAGTGATTGACTCCTTTGTGGCTAGGGGCCAACTGCCTCGAAGAGAATGTCAGTTTGGTGGATCGGCCAGTGTTGTGGACTGACAATGCTAAAGGTAGCAGTCGGCTACAATAAAACATGTCGATACTGCTTCGTTCATTGGTGGTGGGGTAGTCGGCAGTATACAAGAAGAAGAAGAAGAAGCTCTGTATATAATCGAAAGTTAACTGCATATAAGTGAACAAGCATTCTAGGATTTCTTTTTATTAAAAATAAATATACAAGACTTAAGAAAACTTAATCCTCGAATAACAAGTAATGCTTTAAACACCGGGGAATCGGCAAACTATGCACTGCATCCACAAACTGCGGTCCCCAACCAAGTACATTCCGTATACAAATTCTCGAGGAATGCTTCAGCGTGAAAGGTTCCAAGGCTTTCCTCAGCAACACCAACTTATGCCTGGGGCTCATCAGAACGGAATTGTCGATGAGGCTGGTGCAAAAGGCCTCTGCCGCCTCAGCGACCAATTCCAGAACCTCCCCACTGTTCCTGGCGTCTATATGGTGCAGAGACTGAAGAATTCCAAGTTCGTGTTGGCGTTGTCCGAGTAGAACTATTTTGGCGCCATATTTGAGCATTTCACGCACAATGCGGATGTCTGGATTAGAACAGCTGGTGAAGTATTCCCCCAGTGGAGGTTTCAGAATCGTTCTGCTGCCTGAAGTCAGTATGGCGTTTGGGTTGGCGCCGTTTTCCAGGAGAAATTTGACGACATCGTACTGAAAAATACAATTATATTATTTAGCTTAAATGGCTTTCTTGTGTATAGGACGAACATATCCAAAACATTTAAATTTATAATACTAAAATAAATATAGTTGCTGATAAAGATAAAAACATAATTTTTTTTATTTATAGTAAATATTGTAATGTTATAATAATAATATAAATATTGTAATACTTGGAAAGCTAGCAAATTGAGCCAGCAACAATTCACCAACAATAAAATTTTTAAATGAGAAACAGTAGCAAAAAGCCCATTTTAAGGAACTACTGTTTTCTTAAATTATTACAGTACACTTATGTGGCGGAAGGATAGGCTGGATAACAAAAAAGCCGGATTTCTATGAACTCATTTCTTTGCCCACTAATACAAGAAGACAAAGTTTTTATTTGGGAAATCACTGTTACAATACGTATCTTCTCGCTTCTTATTGAGAAAGCTTCTTAAGCCCTCCATTCATCTCAAGCCACGTAGAATGTGAAACTGCTTCTATGGTGAAACATAGAAGCAGTTACCGGTAACATGTCGAGTTAAAATAGAAGGCCCTGTACTGGTAGTTTATATATGTTTATACACAACATAGCAAGAATTTATTAGAGAAAAATTAAATTAAAAGATATAAACTGTTCACATTTTAACATGAATTCTGTACACTTCACTGTAGTATACATAGAACAATTTGCGAATCCTGTACGTACTGTGCAGTTATAATGAGGAACAGCTGCAACAATTAAGGTCCATTACACACTAAGTTTTGTTTTAAATCTTAAAATTCTTTTTAAAAAAAACACTTTTAGTACCTTTGTAGCCACTAGTTCTGTGACGGCCACGTGCAATGCAGACCCTACCACAGAAGAACCGTGGTTGATGTCCGCTCCGAGTCCGAGCAGGTATTTCATCATTGGAAAATCACTTTTCAACATGGCGAAGAAAAATGGCGGAGGTTTAATGTAGTCCGGCGGGAGTTTTACTCTGGCCCCATTCGAGATTAGTAAGTGGACTATCTCCAAGTTGCCGCTGAGCACAGCACAGTGCAGGGCTGTGCGTTGCTCTTCTTCCGTTGTGGCATTCACTTCCGCCCCATAAGCTATCAACAGTTCCGCTGTTTTTAAGCCCTCGGGGCTGCGGCATGCCTGTTTTTAATGAAAGAATAGAACGCATTACATCGAAACCTAATTCAATGTTAAGAACTTTTCAAAAACAGAATAATCTTTACTTATAATAAAGCTCAGTGTGTGTGTGTGTGTTGGCACTCTAGAAGCCAGACCGTTTGACTTACAGCTACCAAATTTGGTACATGTATACCTTGGAGGTAGGGAATGTGCACCTGGGGTCCCTTTTTTGAATTTTTAATTAGAATTTTAATTATTAATTAAAAACTAACTTTCCTGCCAAATGAGTAAGGCTTCAGTTTTTCCCCCATGCTAATTAGGTTAGGCTTAACATGTTTTCGACAGATTATTTCAAACGATTCTGTTTATTTTCTTGATGTTAGATGCATTTAAAATTAAACATTGTTAAAATTAAACATCGATCGTTCAGATTCATTCTGAAGTGCTTTTGAATTAAAATAAAACAGAATAAAGGAAATTAAAAATTTCTAATCTGCATAGCGTTACCCCAACTGGCGTAAAAAAATTCACGCATTTGCGTTACCATAACTGGTGCTGAAAATTCACGCATGCGCATTGTGTTCTGATTGTTGACAAGTATTTTCAACGGATTCGGACTTGATTTAAATTATTTTTTGGTTAGTTGTGTGCTTTTGTAATTAAATTGTATTTATGTTAGTTATATATTTTTTGTGTATGCTTATAGTTTTAAATTCTCCGTTTTTTAAGTAGTTTTTTTTAACCTGTTATTAATGTAAACGATTCTGTTTATTTTCTTAGTATTTAATGCATTTAAAATGAAACATTGTTAATGAATCGATCTGCTCATGATGAATCTGAGAAATTTTGTTGAAAAATTCTACAGATATTACATAAATTAAGAAAGATATTCTTTAGTGCCCATAAAGTTTAAATGCACAGTGATTCTGTTTTCAACAATCATATAAAAATGCTTTGTTTCAGTAAAAAATATTATTATATTAATTGCAGTTTAATCATTCCCACTTTAATTTAAAGCGTAAATTCTACAGGAGCTAACTGAAAATTAGAGAGATACATATTACGTTATGGCTGAAGGCCTTTATAATATTATGAATAAATTATATGACTATCAAAATTTGAAGTTTTAAAATATTTTGATGAAGAAGCTATTAAAATAGAAGTTACATAAAATATTTAATTATTAAAATTTTAACGAGCATTAAGTTTGGCGAACTGGCTGATCGCTAAAGGCTGCTAGTAAGTAATAAGTACAGAACACATACTTATTATTTTATCGTATACGAAGTATAAATAAAGTATTGTAATCGTCATAAAATTCTAACTCAAGATTTTGACGAATCTCCACGTTTTAGACCTCCCTGGGTTCGAAAAATACATTTTTGGAAAATATCCGTCTGTCTGTCTGTGACAAATATAACTCAAAACGCTTTGAAATAAATGGATGAAAATTGTTTTATGGTCTTTATTCTTTTTTTTTTTTTTTTGTCTATTCTCCAAATCTATTTAGAGGAAGTCTGTCTTTCGAATATAAATTAAAACGATAATTTTAAAATGAAGAGAGGGCTAGATGATAAAATTTGGTACATAGATTAGCATCTGTGGTGTAGACATCTATCAAATTTTGAGCCAAATTCAATAAGGGATTGAACGTCTGTTAATCTGTACTTTCAGAAACATGCAAATGTGCTAATTCAAAAACACAGGGACTTAAATATCTCAAATTTGGTACGTGGTTTTGTAACTATAGCTGTAGCTTTGTGCCAAATTTTGGCTTCAATCGGTAAAGTGCTGAATTCACACCAAAGGTTAATATTTCGTAACTATTGTACGTCAATAACAAGCAAGGCGTTCTCTATCTTACTCATGGTACGCAATATGTACAAAATTCTATTCATCTGGCTCTTTAAGTTTATCGTGCTTACTTGTACTTAAACAACCAGTAAGACATGTTTCTTCTGAATGAGTTTCGTTAACAAAAATCTATAAATTCAGTGTAAACTCATATCGTTTTTGAATTATCAGGCTTAGAAATAGCGAAATATTATTCTAGAAATATGTTTTTCAGATTTAGGGAAGTTTGAAACATGGAAATTCATCACAATCTGGAGTTCGAATCCGTTAACGACTGCAATTTTTTTTCTTTCTTTTTGTATACGAAAAGAAAACAAAGGAAGATTAATGGATCAGCAAAAAGTATTTTACCTTCATAAGAAGTGTTATTCCTTGCGCATTTCTTGCGTCAGGTTTCGCTCCATACCTCAACAGGAGCTCTATTCCTTTTGTGTCCATAGGGTCGAGGAAGTTGATTTCGAATCCGCATGGATACTCTGTGTTCGGATTGGCCCCGTTTTTCAGCAGAAGTTCCGCGGCTACGTAATGGCCGTTCTTCAAAGCAAGATGCAAGGGCTCTTCCGCTGGACTGGCTCTCTGTGGGTAAGAATAGCCTATGTCTCCTGGTAGAACCTGAAATAGCATTATATAATGAAAAGGCTTTATACAGCAAGATATATTGAATTTCCAGGGGCGTAATGTTGGGGGCAAGAATAACCAGCAACTCCCGGTAGACCTAGGAACGGCAAGGGTATATTGAATAATCTAAATACAACAGGATATACTGAATGGCCTTTATACAACAGGATATATTGAATTTCCACAGAAGTAATATTGGGGGCAAGAATAGCCAATGATTCCTGATAGAACAACCAATAATTCCTGAAACAGAAGGATATATTAAATGGCCTTTATACAACAGGATATATTGAATTTCCACAGAAGTAATATTGGGGGCAAGAATAGCCAATGATTCCTGATAGAACAACCAATAATTCCTGAAACAGAAGGATATATTAAATGGCCTTTATACAACAGGACATGTTGAATTTCCACGGTAGTAATATTGGGGGCAAGAATAGCCAATGATTCCTGATAGAACAACCAATAATTCCTGAAACAGAAGGATATATTAAATGGCCTTTATACAACAGGACATGTTGAATTTCCACAGAAGTAATATTGGGGGCAAGAATAGCCAATGATTCCTGATAGAACAACCAATAATTCCTGAAACAGAAGGATATATTAAATGGCCTTTATACAACAGGACATGTTGAATTTCCACGGTAGTAATATTGGGGGCAAGAATAGCCAATGATTCCTGATAGAACAACCAATAATTCCTGAAGCAAAAGGATATATTAAATGGCCTTTATACAACAGGACATGTTGAATTTCCACAGAAGTAATATTGGGAGCAAGAATAGCCAATGATTCCTGATAGAACAACCAATAATTCCTGAAACAGAAGGATATATTAAATGGCCTTTATACAACAGGACATGTTGAATTTCCACGGTAGTAATATTGGGGGCAAGAATAGCCAATGATTCCTGATAGAACAACCAATAATTCCTGAAGCAAAAGGATATATTAAATGGCCTTTATACAACAGGACATGTTGAATTTCCACGATAGTAATATTGGGGGCAAGAATAGCCAATGATTCCTAATAGAACAACCAATAATTCCTGAAACAGAAGGATATATTAAATGGCCTTTATACAACAGGACATGTTGAATTTCCACGGTAGCAATATTGGGGGCAAGAATAGCCAATGATTCCTGATAGAACAACCAATAATTCCTGAAACAGAAGGATATATTAAATGGCCTTTATACAACAGCATATATTAAATTTCCTTTACACAGCAGGATATATTGAATGGTCTTTATACAACAGAAGTATTGAATTTCCACGAGCGTAATGTTGGGGATAAGGATAGTCAATATCCCCTAATAGAACCAGGAACAGCAAGGTATAATGAATGGCCTTCATACAGCATAATATATTGAATATCTTGGGGCATAATGTTGGGGCAAGAATAGACAATGTCTCCCAGTAGAACCAGCAATAGCAGGGTATATTGAATGGCCTTTATACAGCAGGATATATTGAATTTCTAGGGACGTATTATTGAAGGCAAGAATAGCTAGTGTTTCCCGGTAGAATGTGAAACAACAAGATATATTTAATTTATAATGGTGTAATATTGGGGGCAAGATGTATTGATGCCCCAGACAGCAGTCTTGGAAATCATGGATATCAGATATATCTACATTTATGCCTTCAAGTCAGATATGATGAAGAGGCTGAAAAAATGACATAATGTTCGTGGAGCCTTTTCAGTTACTAAGCTAATCAAGATGTTAGTAAATGATGCTATTTTCCAAAATGATACTGGATGTGATGGCAAGAAAATATGCATTTGCTGAACAACTGATGATCAGGGGAAACGAAAAGAATAATTATGGTCAAAATGTCACTTACCCTTCCCATGCCACTGTCAACTCCCACAAGAATCAATCTTCTGTTTGTTTCATTCCATTCCATAAATGGAGGATTACGCCATGATTAAATAATATTTCAGGAATTCTTTGTCAAGCGTTTTTTTTTTTGTTATTGTTTTAAGATATGATTTCCATTTTGTTTTTGAATTGTATTGTTTTATTTCAATCTAAAACAATGCAATGTTCAATATATTGTAAAAAAATAGACATAACTACCTCCATCTGTTTTATCATCCATATCGCCTAAAATTGCGATGGGTATCTATATCCGAAAACAGACAGTAACTGCGGATTATTCATTTTTGAAATTTGGAGAAATAAGTTATGCGAATAGAGTGTATAATAGTAATTATGGTATGCTTTTTAAATCCAATGTCCTTGCTAATATAATTAGCGTTCAGGTTATAGTATTTTTTTCCGCCCGTAAACACATACACACTAGTCAAATCCGACTTATGATGGTGAATGTATGCACTACTATTTTGTATTGATGGCCGCCAAACTTGGCCACCAATAGCTATGCTCGTTTGTCAACCCCTCACACACTCTTAAATACGTTGGCTTCGAATTAATCATACCTACGTAATAGTGACTAAAAATAGTTTAACTCACGTATTTGTAATAAATTATGAACTATCAGCAACAAAAAAAAATACAATAATACGAAATAAGCAGATAAATAAAATTTTGGTATAAATGTAGAGGATGTTACAACTCTGAACGAACCATCTTTGCTATATCTTATATTTAATCAGAAGTTATCTATGAATGCATCGTGTCAGTACTCTGAAAATATTTAAAAAAATTTCTCAGATATTGCAGAAGTGTAACTCACTTTGGAAAAATCCACTCTCGCATTATAGTCCAGTAAAGTCCTGATCACATTACAGAAGCCTATTTCTGCTGCCAGGTGCATGCAGGAATAACCTTTGTCGTCCATGAGGTCTGGATTGGCTCCTCTGACCAATAGAAGCTTCATCGCATCTATGTGCCTGTGGTACACTGCGTACATGAGTACCCTACGTCCGTAGAGAAGAGGCTCATTGAGGTCTACACCATAGGTGTGGATCAGAGTTCGAATCTCGTCCAGTCGCGCATAACTCTGGATACCCTGGGCTATCTTGCGCAGGATTGGATCTTCCTTCAACTGCGTATCGTCCTCGTCCTCTGAAAAATAAATCTCAAAATAAAACCGGTTACTTATCTTGAAATTTGAATCCAACATGTCCATGCCATGACCCATAGAAACAGACTGTTCTCATACAGCGACAGTGATTTCGTGGCCGTGAGTGTTGATGATATAGATGTCTTGGGTGGAAGTATAAGAAGGCATATGGCGGCACAACATTAGTGCATTTGTGTCATTTTTTTAAACAATATTTGTTTGGAGCAGAGGAAAATATCCTACCCCAGGCGTTACTTCATGTTGCTATGCCACTGGATGCATATGTGGCGTGGTTTGTATCGTATTGATGTGGTCTATATACTGTACAAAAGAATATTTTAGGTGCATATACAAAACGCATGTATATCACTGAATTGAACGAACATTCCTTTCAATGGCGATATAACAGAGCGGAAAAGGAACATAAAGATATATCTGCTCCTAGCTGACACGAAAAACTAATACTGTGACTGGACGTCACTTATCATCACTACTACACTGAGAGCACATGTAAAGTTAAATGTATCGTACGAAAAAAGATATTTAAGGTGGTTATACAAAACGCATATAATATCATAGCGTTATGTAAACATTCCTTCAAGTGGCGTAACGGTTAGGGCAAAAGAGACAAAGGACGTAGCTGATCCTAGCCTCATACGAACAAATAATACATGCTTCGGGTGCCACTTACAATTGTTACACCACTGCGAGCGGGATTAGTTTTAAATTATTCTTCTTTTAAAATTAATTATATTGTTCTCAGGCTTTTGCAAATAATCAATTTAAGTAAAAATGAAAATTTATAATAAATTTTTCTTTTATTATCCATTATTTTATCAATCCGCCCCCCCCCACCACCACCACTCCAGTAAAATAATCTCGATATACTTAATCAATAAGCAACTGCTCAGATTTTTGAATTTTAGTTCGTAACATTTGTTACGTGTTAGTCGCCTTTGACTACCAATTGATTCGGCTGGAATATTGGTTATGTTTAATTTATATTAGATCTCTTATGTATTACTTAATCTTGTCCAAATACGTCATAATGGCATTAAAAAAATATTAGAGTAATCTATTTCAAAACGTCTTGTTGTCATTTCCGGCAAAGTAATTTCACTTTCTGGTCCATGAGATCCAGTTGATTAGAGAATATTATTTTAAAACCTTAGCTTTCAAAAATGAAAACAAAATCACGCGATAAAAAATGTGATGAAACAATGAAAAATTTTATTATAATAATAAAATTTATTGTAAGAAAACTTTCAAATAAATATTTGAAAAAACTGTAATAATTTAGAAAAGTACTATATGATAATTCAATTGGAGTCATTAACGAGATAATTTTTTAAATTTAAAGATGATGTAAAGATTAAATTTAGGCTATAATATATTCAGCAATTAAGGCGGGAAAAGTCCAAATTTTACTGATTTTTTAATTAATTAACATTTCTTAATAAAATCACTGCGAGGTTACATTTTTACCTTTTAAAGCTTTATTTTTGCTGAATTTAATAGTTTTAAGGGGACAGTGGACTTTGAAATAAGTAAAAATGGACGTAAATGTGTAGCTTTATTTTTATCGTTTCATCAACAAAATATGTTTATATTCAACTAAAATAGTGTTAAAAAATATTTTGTTCAATAAAATAAATATTTGATGTGTTAAGAGGAAAATAAGTACATCTTAATGACTTTTCTCAAAATGATATTGTAATTAAATTTAAATATCTTTGAAATGTTCCAGGTGTCTTCATTTTTGAGGAAATTAAATAGAATTGATAATAAAGATTTAAGTCAAACATTAAAATAAAATAAAATGGGATATGTATTTTATGTTTCGAGTTTTTTCAGCTCTTTAAAAGCCAATTTTAGTTCAGAGAAACATAGAATTCCTATGAAAATTTAGTAAGTGCGCATAAAAATATTTCTAAAATATTAGCATTTAATTGGAATTACAAAATTATGCGTAATTTTGTTCCAAATAAATTTACATTCGGTAATAAGAAAAAAATATTAGAAAAAAAAATTAAAGTTCCTGGAATATTTTTAAATTTTTAAAAATTAAATATTTAAAAAAAAATTTAAATAATATATTTTGTTTTGAAATGTTTTTTTAAAGAAATTTGACGTTTATTGTTTACAAATATATGCATAAAAATATTTATATTTTAAAACATATGCATAAAAAACTTCATAACTCTAACTGAATAATTCCCAAAAGTGTCTAATAAAGTCCATTCTCCGCTTAATGTTCTTTTTATTAGTGTAAAATCACACGCATATTAACACTTCCCTCTATAAACATAAATAATGCAATTTTCTGTATACTTTGTTAATATTTTGTGCAATAAACATAGATTTCCCAATTAAAATGCGTAAATTTAAATTTTTCCAATTACTCCAGCGGTCCACTTTCTGATATCTGACAGATTATCCGTAGCGTACTGTAACTCATAAAATAAAGAAATAAAGAATAGATTTTCTTCTTTTGCACATGAATTCTAGGAAGCCCAAAGAAGACTTTAATAAATGTTTCGTATGATCACTTAGATAACTTTTTTAATTAAAAACTATATTCCCACATATATATATATATAAAAAAATACCTATCCCTATTAAAACAAAACACACCAACTTTATTATTGAATTTTCATGATATTGTCCAACATTCAGAATATGGACTAACATCGTGCAGAAATGGTAAAAAATAGCGCTGGTATTAGCGATACTAATTGTGTTTATTAAGTAATGCTAATAGTGCTTAATAGACTAATACTTGTTAAGTAATATTAATAGTGCAAGGTCAAATAATGCTTATTAGGTAATACTTATAATGCTTAATCAAATGGTGCTTATATTAGTAATACTAAAAAAGTTGCTATTCCTTTAGAATGAAAAAATATAATAAAAATTTTGAATTATTGTATTTATTTCCTTGTATAAAAATCTAAGATTGAAATTTTATCGTAAACTTCAAATTAAATTTCGTATCATTCTTTAAAAATCATTTATAATTTATGGAATAATCAATTTTTACAGTTTCTAAAATGGTTTGTAATATTCACATTTTTTCGCAAGACGACTGATATTTTCACTTCAATTAAAAATAGAAATGAAAAGAGTAAAAGGGCTTTGTATATTCTAATATTTTAAGTTAAGCATTTTGTTGAAAGACATTGTATATATATGTGTTTGAATCTGTTAATCTGTGCGTTAACATTCTGTCGATATATCAAATATTGTACTTTATACCATTTACGTCATATTGTTGAGATAACGGTGATTGGTATTTGTTGGTTATTGTTATTTGTTGTTTACATTTTGACGGTTGAGATTATTTTAGATAACAGAAATTGTTTGAAATACTTCACATTTTAGTCACATGTTCTGTGGAATAAAGAAAATTCCGTGGCAATATATTAAGTAGCTCATCCTTTTTTTTATTTGTAAAAGTTATAAAAATATTTCATCTTGAGAAAAGAATCAATCATCAAAGAATAAATCATATAATATTTCTAAGGTGATGAGATTTCATTAATAATTTATGTTTAAATGTGCATATCAAAGATTTGGAGCGCCATCTGTTGAGATATATCAGAATACTTTTCATGAATATTTACCTTTCTCATATCAAACTCAGCAAATTGAAATGTACTGGTTTTTAATGTTTTCAACAGTCTAGTGATGTATATTAAAAATAATGCAAATCGATTCTATTAATTCATTAGTGTTCAGTTAAAAGGAAATTGATATGATTTTACTAAGATGTAAACATGGTATCTTATTTCAAAAATAAAAATTATTCATAATTTCAGGTAATTTAATTAGTTATATTTATTTTTTATATATAAAGCGTTTATAATACTTATAAAAATTTCTTTTTTTATATTATAAAAAGATGGAATCTTAGAATTGAGTTTTTATTTTACTTCTTATTTAATAATCAATTTTTGTCGTTTCTAAAATGGTTTGCAACGATTCCATTTTTTCTCAAAACAACTGATATTTTCCCTTCAATTAAAAATAGAGACGAAAACAGTAAAAATGTTCTATATATTATAATATTTTATGTAAAGTGTTTTGTTTAAAGATATTGTGCATATTTTTTAAAAATCTCTTAATTATGCGCTGATATTCTGACCAGATATCAAATATAGCACTTTCTCGCAAATACCATTACTATAGTTTAAAAAATTTTATGCAGTTCTATGCTTCCGTTGGTATCTTAACCATTTTAGAGCATTCTTAGTTAAATTTTGATATCATTTTGGAAATTCTATCCGATAATTGAGATCACATTCCTAATATTGTGAATAATTTGTTTACAAGTTTCAACAATGTTTAGAATAATGAACTATGAAATATATTGTAAATTTTAAAGTTAAGAATAACAAAAGAAAAAAAAAGATTTTGAAAACATGTCTTAAAAAGTAGAAATTATTTTTATACAGAATAAAAATTAATTTTTCTTAAAAAATCTGGAGAAAAAAAATAATAAATAATAAATAAAATCTGAAAGCATCAATGTCATAAGAAAGAAATTTTGATATCATAAGAAAAAATAAACACTGTGAAAATTAAAAACTGTTATGATTAAAATTCTAGTTTACTTAGAATATCTACATCAGCACGTTACATTTTTATTTATGTATTTTATTTATTTATTTCGTTTATTTATTTATTTTGTTTATTTATTTATGTATTTTATTTATTTATTTTATTTATTTATGCATTTTATTTATTTATTTCATTCATTCATTTAATTAATTAATCAATTAATTTTATTTATTTTACTGAGTTATTTTATTTATTTATTTTTGCACTAGGTTTTTTTTTTTTTAATAAAATAATATTTTCTTCTTCTTTTAGTACACAAACAGAAATGTACTTTCAAGAGCTTTTTAGATTTTATTACTAACTCTTTTTGACGAAGAGCTTTCTCTGCCGTAATATTGTCTTACTCCTATTAACTATTAATATGGGATGCATATGTTTAAAATTTTGCCTTGTTTTTTGATGTCCAAAAAAGCTTAATTCAATAAAATTAATCAACTACAAGTTATTTATACTTGCAAATTAAAAAATATATATATTCTATCAAATAAAGCAGAAGCGAAATTCCTGCGTCATAGCTATTATCCAAATAAATGAATTCTTTATCTTAATTTTAACATTAATAAAAGCACGGAATTGTATGAATGCAGCAGACGATAAAATTTGTTTGAATTTCGTCATATCAATAAAAACACAATTAAATATTGTGCATCAAAATAAATATTAAAACTTTATTAAAATCAGAGAAAAAAATGGAATGAAATAAAAAAGATATCATTTAAAAAGTTAATAAATAATTTTGAATTTTAGATAGTATAAAAAACATTTTTAGTGACATAATATTTTTGGAAGATAAAATTCAAAAACACCAAAAAAAATTGCTTAGTTTTTAATCAACATATTTTAATTACTTTTTGGACTTGGAAATGTTGATACTGAAGATGACGTATATTATATTTCATCGTGATCCCACAGAAGCTGAATGTTTATATAAAGACATATAAACAAACATTCATATTTATATAAATGGATTTTTTTTTTCACATCGTTGTCCTAAATAGCAAAGATGCCCTTCCGACTGCGCATCTGCATAACCTTAGGCTTATTAAAAGATTTTATTAATTTATAAACTAAAGATAAATTGACGAGATAAACATCGTGCTGAAAATAAATTCCATGCATACAACCACTTACCCATTTCTCGGCGTATTGCTTATTCAAACTCTCATGGATGTCTGCAAGAAATTAAAACAAAACCACATTGTGGCTCACAAGAGCCCCGGAGTTGTCACATAAACGAGGTTCCGTGGTCTGTTCTAAAGATAGAGCGCGAATTCAGTCACAATTTCAGCGGCCCTACGTCACGGAAGGAGTCGAGCCAAATTACGTGCCATAGGTGGTTTCCTGAACAATCTTTTCGGAACAATTCTGAGTAAGCAATAACAACACAATAAATCTAAAACAAACAAAAAAATTCATACACTAATGTATACAAACAGTTGGCAGTTGCCAGTTACGGCTCTTCAACTCCAGAAGCCACTGCAAAAGATATTAAGAAAAATCTCTTTTATCTTGATATATTAAACTAATTTTTTTAATTAATGTAATCTAATTTCTATTTATTTAATCGAGTTTTTTAAATTTAATGTAAATTGTTAAATTTTCTACTTTATAAGAGTATTAAATAAGTAGAATTTGAAGTTTGTTTAAACTACTACAAAAGCGTTGGTCTAAAAATGCAGGCAAAAAAAAAGTTTGTTTTTTCTTTGAAAAATTATTATATTTACTTGAAATTTCTTTTTTTTAACAGTAAAAAGTGGCAAAAAATTTAATAAATCTCTATTGATTATAAATATTAATGTGTATGTATCTTTGTGTGTGTTCTGGTGGTTAGATTGCTTAACATGGAGAGGACAAACCTGGAACATACATACTTTGGAAGAGAAGGGGAAAATGTGCACCTGGGGGCAATTTTTTGAAATTTTAGTTGTAGATTAAATTTATTAAATACTAGCCGCCTTTGGCGACCAGCCGGTTCGCCAATCTTAATGTTCGTTAAAATTTTAATAATTAAATATTTTATGCAATTCCTACTTTAATCGCTTCTTCATCAAAATATATTAAAACTTCACATTTTGATTGTCATATAATTCATTCATAATATTATAAAGGCCTTCAGTCATAACGTAATATGTATCTCTCTAATTTTCTGTTAGCACCCGTAGAATTTATGCTTTAAATTAAAGTGGAAAGAATTAATCTTCAATTAATATAATAATATTTTTTACTGAAACAAATCATTTTTTTTATAATCTGATTACTGAAAATAGAGTCACACAGCGTTTAAACTTTATGGGCACTAAAGAATATCTTTTTTAATTTATGTAATATCTCAAGAGTTTGTCAACAAAATTTTCTTAGATTCATTATGAGCAGATCGATTCATTAACAATGTTTAAATTTAAATGCATCAAACACTAAGAAAATAAAACGAATCGTTTAAAATAAACGGTTGAAAACAGGTTTTAAAAAAACTACTTAAAAAACGATGTACTTAAAACTATAAGCATATACAAAAAATATATAACTAACATAAGTACAATTTACTTACAAAAGCATGCAACTAACACAAAAATAATTTAAATCATCCATTGATAACGGTTGTCATGGCAACAATCAGAACAGAATGCGGATGCGTGAATTTTCTTCGCCGGTTACGTAACGCAAATACGTGATTTTTTCTACGCCAGTTGGGGTAACGCTATGCGGATTAGAAATTTTTAATTTCCTTTATTCTGTTTTATTTTAATTCAAAAGTACTTCAGAATGAATCTGAAAGATCGATTCATTAACAATGTTTAATTTTAAATGCATCAAACATTAAGAAAATAAACAGAATCGATTGAAATAATCCGCCGAAAAATTTTAACCCTAACCTCATTACTGTTGGGAGAAAAAAAAACTGAAGCCTTTCTCATTTGGTGGTGGGAAAAATGGAAGATATTTTTGGCGGAAAAGTTGGCGGTGCGGAAAATGGAAGATTTTTTTGGCGGGAAAGTTAGTTTTTAATTAATAATTAAAATTCTAATTAAAAATTCGAAAAAAGAAACCCCAGGTGCACATTCCCAACCTCCAAGGTATACATGTACCAAATTTGGTAGCTGTAGGTCAAACGGTCTGGCCTGTAGAGCGCCAACACACACACCCACCCACATTGAGCTTTATTATAAGTATAGATATAGATATAGATTAAGCGAAATTGTAGCGTTCTTTCAAGATAGCAACACAAAAATTATTTTTACATTATATCGAAATTCAAATATTAATCTTTTTAATGATATCATTTTTTAGGGCAGAATTTTTTTTTTTTTTTTTCTCTCTCTTTTCAAAAAAATTTTTGAAAAATATTTTTAACGTATTTTACAACAGTATATTTCATTTTAAAATGAAACTCAAATTGTTTTCATTGTTGCTAGTAATATTTCATCCTGGCTTTTTTTACTTTCTCGTATACGTAGTATAGAGAAAATAAAGTTATCGGCAAAAAAATTCGAACTCGAGATTTTGACGAATCTCTACGTTTTAGACCCCTCTGAGTTTGAAAAACACATTTTCAGAAAATGTCCATCTGTCTGCCTCTCTGATTGTGACAAAGATAACTTAAAAACACTTTGATAAAATCTGGTATACGATTTATATGCCAAATATGTGGATTTCTATCAAATTTTGAGTAAAAATCTGTTCGGAGGACATCCATCTCTCCCGTTGTTCGAATATAAGTAACACGATAATCACAAAACGAAGAGAGCTAGATAGATGAAATTCGGTACACAGATTTAACATCTATACTGTAGACACCTAATAATTTTTCTGCCAAATTCAACTGCGGGTTGATTGTCTCTAGGTCTGTACTTTCAGAAATAAGTAAACGCGATAGTTCAAAAACGCGGTGACTTCAATATACCGAATTTGATATGGGATTTGGTGACTACAAGTGCAGTTTTGTATCAAATTTTTGTTTCAATCGATTGGGAAGAATATGTCTAAAATCCAAATTCGATTTTCGGGTATTTAAATTGCATGTCGAAAATTAATCGCCAATTAACTCGCCAAGGATGGCATTATAGATTCATAAAAAATGCTATATTCACGCCAAAAGTTAATATTTCGTAATTATTGTACGCCAATGCCAAGGGGGTTTTCTGGCACAACCAATTTATTGGAGAGTATGCGAGAAAGTTTTGAGCAGGACCATTCCCTCTGGTTTCTCATTGTTGATGATCAGGATATCCACGATAGAGGAACCATTATTTTATTAAAAGCATGCTTTATTTTATTTATATTATATTTATACCTTATTTTATTTATTTTATATACAGGGTGATCAAGAAATAACAGAAGGTGTTCGGAGTCCTTTAGCGGGCAATGTGCTGGACGAAATATAACAAAATTCGGCCACTAATTATACATATTAAAGTATGGAGTTTCGATTTGTCAAGAAAAAAATTAGTACCAAAAAACGCCAAAAGGGAAAATATTGCCGCTTCGATCAAAAACCTCATTATGTCATGTCCATATACGGGTATTTTGTGACACAATATCGAGGATAAAAGGAAACGTTACGGTAATTCAAGTCATTTTGCAAAAATTCGCCCATCGATGGCGTTGTCTCTACGAATTCGATTGGACGGATACTCGATTGGAAGCGGATTGGAAAGTTTTCGACGGCAGCTTGCAGCATATCGGCATTTATTCATCTGCGCACATGAAAATGAGCTTTATCGCTTCATAATATCCGCCATGACCCTTCGTCATCCAAAATCTCAAAGCAAACACTCAAATTGGGTATTTCTGTCCCCTGAGATTGTTGAATGGTGTTATTTTATACGGATAAAATTTCAGGATCTTTCGTAGTATCTTCTGCACTGTCGAGAACGGGATATCTGTTTGTCGTGATATTGAACGTGCACTACTGGTAGCTTGTTGAATCGCCTGATTCATAAACGGCAGTTGCAACGTCTTCAACTTGTTCCTGCTTGATACCTTTACGTCCTCAGCCTGGCTGCGCGCCAAGAATTCCTGTTGTTTCAAATCTTTCAACCATTCTTCGTAAGTTAGTTACGGTCATCGGTCCTCCACGTAACTGTTTTAACCGCCGGTATTCACGAAGAGCAGCACTGGCATTTTCATCTCGTGCCTTATTAGTTAAGCTGATAAAACAGCTTGACTAATAAGGCACGTTCACGTAGTGGCAACGCCATCGGCAGACGAATTTTTAAAGAATGACTAGAATTACCGTAACCTTTCTTTTCATCCTCGATAATGTGTCACAAAATACCCATATATGAAAATGACGTAATGAAGTTTTCGATCGAAGGGACAGAATTTTCCGTATTGGTGTTTTTTGGTACTAATTTTTTTTTCTTGACAAATCGAAACCGCATACTATAATATGTATGGTGACCAAATTTTGTTATATTTCGTCCAGCACATAGCCCGCTAAAGGATTCCGAACACCTTCTGTTATTTCTTGATCACCCTGCATATAAAATAAATAAAATAAGGTATAAATATAATATAAATAAAATAAAGCATGCTTTTAATAAAATAATGGTTCCTCTATCGTGGATATCCTGATCATCAACAATGAGAAACCAGAGGGAATGGTCTTCGCAAAACTTTCTCGCATACTCTAATAAATTTGTTATGCCAGAAAACCCCTTGGCATTGGCGTACAATAGTTACGAAATATTAACTTTTGGCGTGAATATAGCATTTTTTATGAATCTATAATGTCATCCTTGGCGAGTTAATTGGCGATTAATTCTGAACATGCAATTTAAATACCCTAAAATCGAATTTGGATTTTGGACATATTCTTAATAATGGATTGAAACAAAAATTTGATGCAAAACTGAACTTGTAGTCACCAAATCCCATACCAAATTCGGTATATTGAAGTCACTGCATTTTTGGATTATCGCGTGACAATGACATGATGAAATTTTCGATCGCAGCTACAAAATTTTCCCCTATTGGTGTTTTTTAGTACTAATATTTTTTTCTTGACAAATCGAAACCGCATATCTAGGCCAAATTTTATGGTATGGTGGCCAAATTTTGTTATATTTCGTCCAGTACATAACACGCTACAGGACTCCGAACACTTCCTGTTATTTCTTGATCACCCTGAATAATATTTTTATACCTTACTAGTCTGCTGAACCCTCGTCTTCGTCTACACACACACATGTGTGTGAGAGAGAAAGAGAGAGAGAGACATGGAGTTTCTAGGTTAATATGGTTCATGGTATTTTTAAGAGATTAAATTTTAAATTATTTAACTATATCAGGAAAAGACGATCTAAAGGCATTTTGTCAGAAATAATAGTACCTTTTTCTCAGTGTACCTACTGATTGGGATCTCTCTTCAGCAAAAACTGCTGTCATCCTCTGTTGTCAAGAAATCAAATTTAGTATATATCAAAAAATTTCAGTGATTGCCAAATAGCCAATTGTCTTTTTTTTAAATAATACCTGATAATATTTATTTAAAAAATAACCTTTTCAAATCTTGAAAGACAGAAAAATTACCTACCAGCAAAATTTTTTCTTCTGCAACTGACAGGGTATCAGTAGCTAGACAGACAGTCAAAACTTCGGCGGTACAGATAGAATTAATGAAGTGAATTCTGTTATCGAAGGATTATAATAATAAGACATTTTAAAATGACACTAAAATGGAATTCCAACATTTACGAAACTTAGAAATGGTTTTCACTGAATACGATTCAATGTGAGCATTGGAAATGCCATCGCACATTTTGAAAGTATTTTTGGCTTTGTTTATTTATTTACTAGTTGTCGTTACTAACCATCTGGTATTGAATATTGTTTGTATTTGATTTCAGATAAATCATTTAGTTATAACTTCATGTCCATGATTCGGATAAACTATCTGCAATTAGCACTGTGTTACTTTAATTATCACACGTATGTTCATTGTGTACAGGAACCAATTTAATGGAGATTAGTCCCATGAAATCATAGCGCAATTCGAAATTTAAATATGTGGCTCATGTATCTTCTAAATTTGGCGGCATTGTAACCACTTTTTTTATTAGTCTATTATGCATTTTATGCTATGAGGATTTGTTCTTAAGATGCCACCGTTAAACTGATGTGAATTAAAATCAGGATTTGACAATTATTTCACTTCGATTTCTACTTTTGATTCTATCCCTTTTATGTAAACAAAAGAAGAAAGACAATTCTTTTTTTACATAAGCTTTTAATAATCCTTCGTAACTCCTAATGTTTTTTATGCACGTCACTGTAAATAAAAGTTTTCGCAATTAAAACAATCAGCGCTGTTAAATGCGTACTCCAACACGTGCGCATGCAATTTTTAAACAACATATACACGTTTCCTTTGTCGTGTGACTGAAATGTCACGCGAAATTCATTTCAGAGGCATGAAATTTGAGGCGCAGCGAACCAGTCCAATAATAATTCTCGTTCATTTTTTATAAGTATCGGAAATACATGTGATATGTGCTGCCATCTGCTGTAAAACAGTTTAAACTCCTTTGATTCTCTCTTGATTGAAAGAAGGCGTGTTTTCCATTTCGATGCATTTATTTTACCATGGTTTCGCCGCTTTGGAGACGTATTTTTAAAGGTAAAAAATTGATTTAATTATTTTTTACAGTTTATTTATTTTATAATAATAACAATTCAGGGAACTGTTTTTTAAAAAATAGTGTAACAATGGAATCATTTATAGAAAACTTGTAACATGTACGATTACATTTTAGACTAGCATCGTCTATCTATATTTTATTTTTAAATTTTAATCTTAATAATATAATAGTATTTTATTAAAAGTTTTTAAAACCATCAGAATGTGCATGCCTGTAAAACCAATTACTATGACTATGAAAAGAATTGTTATAAAATATACTTAGAATTATTTTTAAAAATTCATTAAAATAAAAATAAAAAGTGAACTGACATAAAATTGTTATCATTGGAAAGCTCATTTCTGAATTCTGAAGTGCTGTAAAAATATTTTTTTATGCTATTATATAGTCTGGAATTAAATGAAATTTCAAAGAAAATTAAAAAATTTTATTAATTTTCAATTAAATATCTATTCAAAATTTTGAAAAGTATTTGTAAATGATTTCAAAGAAATAACTGTGTGCCAAATTAGTAGCTTTATATCCAATACGTACTTTCTAAGTCCTGAATAATGTTTCGAACGATTTTTTTTATCATGTATGACTCAATTTATACAAAATATGGCAACCTATTAGCAATGACATATTAAAAATTAGAAAAATAATAAATTTATACATAAAAATAATACTCACATAGATCATGAAAAAAAAAAAAGATTTTATTCTCTGTCGATATTTTGCACAAATATAGTCAGTTCATCTAAAACAATTTTGGTTACAACATCGGGGAGAATTTTCAAATTGCATCTTTTTAGGATAGTGCCTTGTAGCCTAACTAGATTTCAAAAACAATTTTGATCCAGCTTTTAAAATATTTAAGTGATGATTCATATTTAGAGTTCAAATTGGCTTTACATCTTTTTTACTTTATCATACATGGAGTATACAGAACGAAAATATTGTAATTGTCAAAAAAAAAAAAAAAAAAAAATCAAACTTGAGATTTGAGCGAATTTTTTTTCTTCTCGAATTTCTTTTCGAGCGAATCGTTTTTAAATCTCCCTGAGTTTGAAAAATGCATTTTTAGAACTATGCTTGTCTGTCTGTCTGCGAACACGATATCACAAAAATTCTGTAAGTTTGATGAATGAAATTTAATTTTTGGACTTAACATCCAATTTGCATATTTTTATCAAATTTAACCCATTTAGAAGATACCTGTCTAGATGGCCAAGTACAAGTTAACACCATAATTACAAAACAAAGAAAGTTAGATAAATAAAATTAAGTATACAAATTTAGCGTTTAAACTGTAGCTCTATATCAAAACTTAAAAAAAAAATCTTCTAAGATTTTTCTGTCTGTTTGGACTTTCGCATGCATATAAACATGATATTTCGAAAACTTAACAATTTAGTCAAATGAAATTTAGATCAAAGATCTGATCGTCTAGCGATCTGTACTGTCGCATGCATGTAAAAGCGATAATTCAAACACATAAATATTAGTTCTCTGCCGAATTCAACTTTCGGTTGGTCGGAAAAAAAGGCTTCGAAAATACATATCCGTTTTTCGGATACTTGTGTATTAACTGCATACCAACGTCAGAAAAAAATCACCGAAGATCGTTCGCTAAATTCGTTTGTAAAAATCATTCACCAAATACATGCGGTTAATGTGTATTAACAGAATGTATTTGGTGAATGATTTCATACCGAATTTCTTACCGATACAAGTACCGAATTTCTTTACTAAACTACTAAATGGATGGGACTCTCAAAATAAAAATCTGAGTACTCGGGGCGTTCACGGCCTTTTCTAAACCCATACTACTTTTCAGGGGGGGGGTGTATAATACCTTTATCACATAATATGCGAGAAAGTTTAGGGGAAATCACCTTTGTTCGCTTTGTTTCGCTGTCCAATATATATTAATAAGATAAATTTCAAAAGACTTGTCTGATTTTTTAAAATTATGATTGAAAGGATTTATGAATTAATTAATGATACGTTGAAAAATTGAAAAGCAATTCTGTGGTAGAATTTTTTATTTTTTAAAATGAGGATAGTAAAAAAATTTTTTACAATAGTCACAATCAGAGCATGATTTTGAGATAAGTATTGCTTAAAACATGTAATTGTACATAAACGTGATCTTTGATAATCTTTGAAAAATAATTTAGAATGCTAATTAGGTTTTTAAATATTTGAAACCATTGTGTTTTGCGCATCTGATATTTTATTCAACAAATAATAATGATATTTATGAAATAATTACAAAGATTATACCTAAAAGGTTAACATGACAATATTTTGAAATCATTGAATAAAAATTATAATAAAACAGTATCAACGTTGATATTCGACGAAGTTACTTTTTTCTTTATTGTTAAGAGATTCTATAATGAACAGTTCACTGATAAATTTTAATCTGTTTTTTTTTCACTTGGAATAATTTTAATTTAAAAAGAAATCAATTGTATACATTTGTATCAATCTTCTTGAAAAGGATAGCGAAAATTTTAAATTGATTCACTCAGTCTTTCAAGATTTTAATTAAAAATTTAGAATAACACTAATTCTTCTATAAGAAAAGAAAACTCTTGAATTTACAGAGTAATTTGTTTAGGGATTTAGTTTTTATACAGGGTATCCCCCTACAAAAAAAAAAAAAAAAAAAAAAAAAATGTTTACCCCCCTACATATTGACATAGAAACACATTTTACTTACAGTATTTCATTAAATTAGGTGGACAAATATATGAAATCTCTTTGCTTTCTATGGAAATTGATAGTAATAAATTTTAAAAATTAAATTTTTATATCTCTCTTACAGAGTAAAAGTATCAGTTAGTAGATAATTCTTTTATTTTCATCTATACCCGCACAAAATTTCAAACTTCTGTCTACAATATTTGCCGAGATATGCTTATTTATAAAGTTGAAGGGTGCTTGTATGAAACAATTATTTTAGAAATGTAAATTTATTCAATACATTAAGTTACATTTCTAGTCTTATATCATCATGACTTGAAAGAAATTTGATACTCACACGTTATGTTGTTCACTTTGACTAGTCAATACTTGCAGCTTCGACTAAATAAAAAAATAAAAAAAAGCTGAGAAATTGAACATTTAATCTTAGAGAAGTAATACGATTCCGATCGAAAAAAAGCAATTCTTTGTTTGTATTTACGTGGATGGTATTATGCTTTCCTAAAAAATCACGCGTTAAAGCAACTAGAGACATTTAAAATTATGTTAATTTAGATTGCATATAATCGTGATACACTTGTACATGTAAGTAAAAATGCATCTTTGTACCAGTTTTGTACAGATATCTAAAAATGCCCATCTACATTATTTTGTAAACACTTCAATGCTTTATGTATTATTTGATCATTCTTGTAAATTTAACTAACTAAACTTATAAAAACTAATAAAAGGCATTTGCAAACTAATAAAATGCATAATTTAAACTAATAAAATGCATTATTATTTTCTAGTTCTGCCCTTTTAATAGCCTGTTGTGATATGTGCGTTATCTTTTAAATGTACAAATAAAGAATCTTTCAAACACCAATCAAAGGTTTGAAAAAGTGGTCTAAGTCAATAAATTCGTTTTTTAATATCTTGGAAAATATTGTTGATAGAAGAGTGGAGCTAATTTTTCATAATCTTCTATTATTTTATATATGAATCTCTAAACATATTATTCAAAGATAAATTTTAGTTCATAACATGATATATATATATAGTTGAATTTGTCAATGATACTTAATTTGTCTCGGATCTCCCGATTTTCTATTAATTGCATATTAAAATAAATTTATATTTGGAATTTGTCATAACTAAATATTTTAAAATGCCTGATTAAATAGTAGACTTTACGTTTTATGATGACGTTAAAAAACAATAAAAAGTTTTTTTTATTTTTTTTATATTTTTTTTAAGCTTTGAAGGAATTAAATGTAAACTGTGATATTTAATTTAAATTTTTATTACATAATTATTATATCTAAAATGTTATAAAAAGCTTCACTTATATAACAGTACTTGCTAATTTTCATCACCCCGAAATAAATTGCCAAATAATGCAAACCGTCTCCAACCATCCTGACGAAATCTTAGCACCTTATGTAAAATGAAATTTCGGGATATTAGCGTGATCTGAAAATTGCCAAATAAATCCAAAAGCCGTAAAAAAAAATACCTATATGAGAATATAAATATTTATATACTGTTATTGAAATTTCTTATTTATTTATGAAAGTTGTTATTTTTTTTAAAATTAGTATTACTATTTTTATTTGTAATCATCCTCACCACATTTATCAAATTTTCTTATTTACTTATTATTTATTTTATTTATTAAATCCGTTAAGTATAAAAAACAAAACTTCGCTGCTATTTTTTATTTAAAAATTGACATTTTCTTTTGCTATACTCACTTATTTTTATACCCAGTTTTTCTACATTTGAATTTCTGGAGAAATCGAATTTTTATAATGCTTTTATTATGGTCTTGTCACCTCTGAATTATCCAAGTTCCATTTTATATAATCACCGATCCCAACATATGTTTGATGTTTCAGCTGCGCAGACTACTCAGTGCCGAGTGACGAAATAATGACTCAACAAGTTGCAACTGCTAAACTTATCTGAAACCTAAACAAGCATAAATATAGAAAGGAAACAAAAAGAAGCTCTCTAAAAATGAACACACTAAATGGTGCATAAAAAGACGCGCCTTGATTTTAACACAGGGTATTCAGGGCCGGGAGAGGGGGGGGGGAACAAACGGTGACAGTAGTGATGGATTTAGGCATTTTCTAGCCCTAGTCGATGCACATTATGAGATCTTTCTTTTAATAGCTGCGTAATTTAGCTTCATATTTCAAGAAATTTTAAACTTAATAACGTTTTGATAATTTATATAAATTAATTTTTTATTTTAATAATTTTGTGAAAATTTTAAAAACTATTTTAAGCATTGTTCCTAACAAATTTCTCATCAATAAGAACGTAATTTAATTTGCACAAGCACGTTACATGAGAAAAACTAATTTTTATCAATATGTCGGAATCATACTAGCAAAAACTCAAATTAAAAGATTCATTTAGCTGCCATTTCAAACTAAACCTTGAAAAATGTAACTACTAGCAGATAGGTATCTGTTTGAAATGAAATAAATATGAAATATATTTATTTTTGGAAAAATTAATACAAGAAAACGCTTTTTGTGACTTTTTATCTAAATTATTAATTCAATAATTCGGTGTTACTTAAGAAAAAGTTTAAAATATAAATCGGTGTCCGACAGCAAATTTCTAAATTGTTAGTAATGGGCTTATAATATAATAAAAATTTATTTAAATAAAGTAAAATATTGTTTTTTTTTTTTTTGGAATTCTTAATCAATAAATTTTCTGATGAATTATCAGTTTTAAATTTTTATATACCCTCGGCCCTGTGAATTATATTTAACAAATCCTTTCTTAATGGGGCAGAATGAATTTTGTAGCACCTCTTTTTCCCCTTGAGTAGAAAGCGCCCCCTTGTGGCGTTTGGTACAAGACAATCAGTTGAACGGGAGACCTGCATCCTGAGGTCGACTTTTTCCTATGCGCAACCCTTGCGCTAACGCCGAATACTTTCGGTTGGAAACGGTGGAATCCCTCCACCATACTGTTTACTTTAAACTAATTGTCTAACTGTGTTTGTAAATTTTGTAGTGTAGCTGTGTTTGTATAGATTAAAAATATTATATTTATAACCGGGTAGTTCATTAGAAAATCGCAACACACTCACTATAATATCAGATTGAATCAGCTAAATTTTTTACTGAATAATCATCTCAGATATTGCATAAATTATAAAACAAAATATTCTGTAGTATATATAAAAAACTTCAATACTAAATGATTCTTCTGTTCTCATATTTTAAAAAATATGATTTGCCAACAAAAATGTTTTTATATTCATTAAAGATTTAATACTTTTGTTTAAAATTAAAGTTCAAATTTTAGGGGAGATAGCCACAAATTAGGAAAATGCGTTGTACAATGAATAGAACGTTGTTAGACTTCTAAAATAGTATGATATGAGTTATATGACTATCAAAATTTGAAGTTTAAAAATATTTTGCCGTGGAAGTTATTAAGATCAAGTTGTATAAAATATATAATTGCAAAGTTTAGCCCCCAGTAATATAGGACGAAACAGCTGGTCGCCAAAGGCGGCTAATTATAAGAAATAATTGTGAATTCTACTCTAATCTATTCTTTAGAAGGAAAAAATAAATAAAATATTATGTTAATTTGGTTACCTTTCACAGCAAGAATATGGAATTATCTGAGATTCAATAAATATTTTTTCTCTAAATGAGAGACCGCGGTGGCGTAATGGTAAGGTCTCGGCTTCGGAACCGCAGGGTTTGAGGTTCGACGCCCGATACCACCGAAGAACCGTCGTGTAAGCGGGTCTGGTGCACGCTAAAACCATCCGGGCCAAACATCCTCTGTGGTGTGGTGTAGAGAGTGGGGTGCCAGCTCAGGTGTCGTCCTCGTTATCTGACCGAGGTTCAAAATTCCGAGTTCCGCCTCAAAATAGTCCTAGTGTTGATTTAAAACGAGACGTTAATTTAACTAAATTAAACTCTGAATGAAATATAAGGTGTGTCTAAATGAAATATATATATATATATATATATATATATATATATATATATATATATATATATATATATATATATATTACAGTTATAAGTAAAGAAATTTTAATAATAATATTATAATTCATATGGAAGAATATAACTATAAATACTGCCATTGTCTCGGAAACACTGATTGCAAAGAATAGGAAAGGAGTAGATGACTTCAGAGTAATAACTCCTGGGTTAGTGATGGATCCAAATACTTGGGCTCGCCAACTGTGCACAAATTTTGTCTTGACAAAGTGTGGCGATCAGACGATTCTGCCATATTAATTCCTCCACGATCGAAATCATGGCACTGTTGGTCACAACATAGCCTGTCCAAGACCTTGATATTTACGTTTTGTATCTCATAACAATGACACCACAGGAATATGGTGCATCATGTGAGACACTACTCTCCATATACCTCTGTCGACCTGAAATATATTTGTGAAACAAGCTCCCCTTCTGCGCAAAGAAATTGGATAATTGCTCTGGGGGAATCCATTATGCAACGAATCGCGGAAAAAATTCTTCAGAGATTAGGATATTGATGCGAAAACGTTAACTACGTGCGCGCGTGTAACTGGGTACACGCCATCTATTGTCTAACACATTAATTCATATGATTTGATATAACACCCTTTGTCTCTCTATATATCTGCCTGTAGCAAAGAAAACTCCCAAACGATTTCAATTAGATTAATGAAATTTGTTATATCACCTTTACACCACATTTGTATATTTCTATCAAATTTAGAGCAAAATCTGTTCAGAGAGTATGCTATTCTAATATAAGTAACATGATAACTACAAAACGAAGAGAGCTAGATAGATAAGATCCACTACACAGATTTACTATCCTTAGTATAGATATCTGTCAAAGTTTAAGCCAAAACCAACAACTGGTTGAGTGTCTGTCGGTCTGTACTTTTATAAATAAGTAAACGGGATAATTAAAAAAAAAAGCAATGACTTAAATACATCAAATTCGGCGTGAGAATTTGTGACTACAAGTGAAGTTTTGTGTCAAATTTTTGTTTCAATCGATTGAGAAAAACACGATTCAAACACAAATACGAAAAAACGTTTTTTTTTTCTTAAGCAATGGAAGAAAATCGCGCGATTAAATATTTGGTAAAACAATGAAAACGGTTTGAGTTTCATGGAAACAATTTAATACTATTGTTTGAAAATAAGCAACCAATACTTTTTAAAGAAATTGTCAAAATCCAGGTAAATGCACGACAATTAAAGTGGTGTCATTAAAACTATAATTTTTTTTTTAATTTTAAGATAGTGTAAAAAAGCTGTTTACAGTTTTTGTGCAATACTGTTTTCAGGAATTATCCGGGAAAACAACCCAAATTAGCTTAATTTAAGAAAAAATTCCAAGAAAATAGCACCAATATGATCATTTCCACTTTACCTCATTAAAGTGTATTGGATCAAATTTGATAGCTCAAGGTCAAGCTATCCAATCTAACTAACTATCAAGGTCAAGCTATCCAATCTAACTAACTATCAAGGTCAAGCTATCCAATCTAACTAACTATCAAGGTCAAGCTAGCCAATCTAACTAACTATCAAGGTCAAGCTATCCAATCTAACTAACTATCAAGGTCAAGCTATCCAATTATTGTGTTCTTTAAAAGAGCAGTATAAAATGTTTTTCCTTGTTCGGGTTCAGTTAGTTATTTTGAAGCTCAGATTATGAACTAAAATGTAGTTAATGGCAAAGTTATCTATTTTGTGCAGGTTATTTTGTAAGGATTTTGTAAACTTTCTGATAAAAATTTAAAATGTTTGAAATTTTGATACCTTTTCTAATGTTTGCATCCCTTACGTTCTTCAGTATTTTTATGTTAATTAAAGGATCTCCGTTTTGAATAATTCGAGCCTGCGTGTATGACTTTTGAGTTCAGCTCTTCAGGTCGGTGCAACATAAGCAATCATTGATAGTAGGATTGATTTGTAAAATAATCATTTATTGCTTTTTGAATTTGAAATAGCGGTTGATGAGAGAGCAGAGTATTTTATTTTATGGTCTTAGAATTTTTTAAGAATATTTTTGGTGGCATATACAAGTTCGACTATTATACCTGAAATGACATTTAAATAGATGTTTCTTATTTTTCATAGAACTATATGCTTATATAAGTTTAGAAGACAGATGCTTCTTCTTTTTTTTTCTGTGAACGAGCATGATTAGCAGTTTTAATTTATTGTGACTCAAATTAATTAGTCACTCTTCCGCTTTCATTTGTTCAGGCACTATGATTTGCCTGATGATGATTTGCAATACATAGGCCAATGGAATCACCACTTGTGTCTTTCGTTTTTTTCACTAACTACTCACTTCCTTGAAATAAAAGTTTCAGGAAACTCTTTTAAATCACTTGTTAGGATTATTGAATTGACCTATATTCAATTTAGAAAACTTTTTAAAAATTCCACATGTATTATTATGGGCCCTTTTTCGTGAGTGAAAAGATTTATCTTATATTATTATTATTATACTTAATCGAAAGTGAAATTTTTGGATGTTTTTCTTGTTATTTAAAAATGATTCTCGATTCTCATAATGCCAATGCGATTTTATCACTTTATCTGCGCTTTTTGGTGTTCATAGTTGGTAAAGCAGAACTATAGTGTATTAGCATAGCTAAAGAAGTTATCGACGTCTAACTTTTAAATTCTCAAATCGGACAAAAAATTAAAGCAGCACTTTTATAATTTTACAAAAGTAAAGATTTTAGCGAAGTTTCAGTATTCGTAGTTTTGTGCAATGTTGTAAAAATTTATGTCATTGCTGCAGATGATTTTTTAGAATCATAATATAATAGTTTGGTTTCAAAAATAAAATCTAAACACTAGTCATCTGATATTATGTGTTACATGGTTTTTCATGGTTTTTTGAAATGTAAGACAATAGGTGACACTTTCTTTGTTTAATAGGTGGATATCTTTCTCTCATTGCCAAAGCCTTTATTAAAGATTGATACATTAGCTTGATCTTCATAGTTTTGGCAACATAGTTTTTCGGCTTAACTAATAGAAATTATTTATTCGTACTTTACAGGATCAATTGAAAATAATATCTCTCCTCCCAGATCTATCAGGAGTGGCGCCCAACAAGAAGAGGAAGTTATTCTTGCCCTCACTTTTCAACATGACAATATAACGCCATGTTGAAAAGTGTAGGCGTCATGACTTTCCTATGATTTCAAAATATCAGTGATCTTTGCTGATGACATTACAATTATGATTGAGCATTTTTATACTACAGGTCATTAAACGGCTCATGCCATCATTAGACTGTTATATTATTTGGCTACCCTATCCCTATATCACTGAATTCTACTAGATGTTACTCGGTCTAAATTATCACATTATCTCGGTCTCACAAAACATCCACATCAAAACCATCGGCAATAAAGCCCAAAGAAACTGTATTGGTCTGAGAAAATTCATGGCTTCAAAAAGCAAATTAGAAATCAAGCACAAGATTTTGCTTTACAAATCTTTCATTCACTCAGTAAAGCTGGATTGAGTGTTCTGGTTTCCTTAAAAGAATTGAAATCTCGGGTCTGTTTATTCTTCTACAAACTTTCAAAGCCAAATATTTTTTATCGCTTTTAATTTAGTCTTTATATAAACAATTTTAAGTAGCAATAACCAACTAAATGAAATAACAAAGTGCTTATGCAAATAACTTTCTAAATTGCCAATTTTAGTACATTCTGTACAAAAAAAATTTCTTAAATTTAACAAAATTTTAAACAAGATAATAAAATAAGAAATTGCAAAACTTCTCTAAACACAATCTAAACAATATTTAAAAATAAAATAGAACATTCTTTTAAAATTATAAAGTACCACATTTTTTTTAGAATTTTAAAATTACATAATCTAATGATTCAAATGGAAATTAATTAGGTGTATTGCTTGATTAATGACCCAATATTAGTTACATCTTATTTTAATTTGAATAAATTCGATTGTGCGGCTTTTATAACGACTTTCAAAATACCGCAAAAAAGTCGCAATGGCTCTGGACCTCCCTAGAGTTGTGGAGCCTCTAGATAACTTTCTGCTTTGCTTATTTAATAATCCGGCCCTTTCAATAAACGTAATACTCTATTTGTCCCTGCTTGGAAATTAGATGACATCAAAAAATGAAGGAAACTGCAAGTGCTCAAAATTAATAATAAATAATCAATTATTCTACTTTGCATTATCTCTACGATGCTCTTTGATATCTTGAACATCTTAAAATATAATAAAAATATTGTAACAATATTATTATACAATTTATGGTTAAAAAGTGCAAATCGTAATGCCGCATTAGGATTCACACCATATCAAAGATATTTTGGCCAAATTTTTCCAAACAATGCCTCAAATTCCTAATAAATTTCTTTTGGATCTCCCCATTTATGATCCTTTGTAAAGCCTTCAGAAACGATCACTTGGGTTTTGGAACATTTATACTATTATTTTTTATCGATTAAGAGAATATGTACAGACGCTTAACTGAGGTGTAAATCTGAGAGATTTTTTTCAACTTTCTAAATAGTTTTCCAATATAACCAAAACGGGCTACTTTTTATTTGTCACGATCATTTATATGCACTGCTATTTGTAATTGCTTATCAACTTTTATTTCTTCATAAACTCCTTGCTTTTCTCTATGGGATCACAACCGAAAACTTGTTTTAGCTAATTTTACCTTTTCTTGTTTTCACGACTAAATTTCTTCGAAGAAATGCTCTTTATAGAAAGAGATAAATTTCCTTTGTTCTATTTTTTTTAAAAAGTAAATGCTATATTTTAATTCATGCAATTCTTATGTGTTCTTGCGGGTTCTTCTTGAATCAGCGGAACACCAGAAATTGTAAAATTGTGTCCGTTACCGAGAATTTTGTGCTCCTTGGATTATCATGGATTTCTAATCGGTGTCTGTATAATTATTAATTATGTATAAATGATATTTTTATAAATAATATAATCATTTATAAAAATAAATCATTTATAAAAATAAATCATTTATAAAAATAAATCATTTATAAAAATAAATCATTTATACAATAAATATAATCATTTACACAATATTAATAATTATTAATATTGTATAAATGATTATTTATTTTATGTATAAATGATTATATTATTTTTATAAAATTTTATTTTAAAATATATTGATAGATTAAGATATTAATAATTAACCACTGGCAAAAATGCTTATTTTAACAAATATTTTTCTTCAAATATAATCCCAGATCCAGATCATCATTAACGATCAATCACATAGCTCTCTAATCTAGGGATGACGAATATTTTCAGAGCGGTTATTACGTAACCAATATCAAAAAGTCACAAATACAAGTGATCAATACTTTTCAAAGAGGGGTGTGATTCAAATCCTTCATACGATTTTACTGATGATATTTCGATTACAGGTTTTGGATCACGATAGAAACTAACAATCGATACGATATCACTGAAATTTGCCGAAGCGGTGACGATACGATCTGTCCAATGGAAGCTCTCGAAAGAAATCTGTGATTGGATTGAAAAGTGAACGGACCGGTTATTGGAATTATCGTATCGTATCATTGAATTGCATATCACTGAAATTTATCAGAGCGGTGATTTCACCGGAAAGTGCAAAGTCACCACTCCACTTTACAGGAGTGACCGATATTCGTATTTGATGATGCACTATTCCATACAGATCATTTTGAATTGCTCGTGACATGATTGACTTTGATTACATGTACTCTGTTTACTGCTGGCGCCATCTATTGGTAGAATATAGGACTAAAGTAAACATTTTAAAGAAATGACATATTTTTAACTCATCTTTTCCAGAAAATGGTTCACTCTAATAAATAAATTAAATAAATAGTTTTGAGAAAAAAAATAAAATTTAAGAAGTAAGCTGAAACAGATAAATTAATTCAATCACACGTTAATTAAATTAGTAAATTAAGTATTAATTACAATTAATAAATTTTATATTTAATATTATGTAATAATTTTTAATTAATAATAAGATTGAAATAACAGATATTTGGAAAGCATATTTAAAAATAACAATAGCAATATTATTTGTTATTCAAAAAATCGTGGATTATGCATCTCTACTCTAATCACACTTTAACAAATTCTTTGAATAAACCAAACTTTCTACCTTTATTTCAGTTTTAAATAAATATTTATTACATATTTAAAATAATATAAAACTAGATATATGGACTCTTTATGGTGAATATATTTAAAAGAGTACGTTCACGACGGTTATTTATTTTTCCATTACATTTTATGAATGCTGTCTCTACTTCTCAACTCTTCTCTCGCATTTTTACTGCAAAGGAAAACAACAGAAAACCGGAGAATTTTTTTCGACTTCATATGAAACTTGTAAGTTTTTTATTATTTCTGTGGATAAGTTTAATTTTTACGATGAAACTATTTTTAAAAAATTAAAAATTTGATTTTTTTTTCTGTTAATAAATTCTTTTTTTTTTTTGTCAAAATGAGACGCTATTTTAATATTTTTATATTAAATTAGACATAATTAATTTTTTAAAGCACTGTATTTTTGATTACCTTATTTTTTTCCCCTCCGTCCTGAAAAATTTGTTATTAATTCACTTATCATTGTAAAAAAAGCATGTTTAAGGAATATTATATCGAAGAATTTGTTTGAATCGCATTACTATTGTATTTTTTAAAAATATTTTTTTGTTGATTTTAAAGTAGGGCATTCTCTGCTTTACAAATTTTATTTAAATTGGTTAAATAATTATCCTGTTGTGACTAGTATGTTTATTGTTAGAAGTATCCAATATAAAAACACTGAAATTTTTGCTGCTAGAATTTTAATATGTAAACTTAAAAAATATACTATTTAAAGTTAATTGAATCTTTAAAGGAAAGAAAATCATACCAGGCTAGTTGTAAGCCTTTAAAATGAAGTAGTTTTTTGTAATTTTTTCTTATAGACAAAAGAAAAAGATGATTAATTTAACTTAATATATTTCTAAATTGAAGATTTTTACTTTATGAATCCTGCCTTCAGATTGGTGTCAAGATTCACAGTTTCTCCCATTTGGAATTAGCTTGAAATTGTTATTTTTTATAATATTTTCTGATATGTTATGCACAGCTTTATATTTTTTTGTATATTAAAATTTGTATCTGTAGTAGTAACTAGGACTTTTTGAATCTTTTTTCTGCTCATGACCCTGTATTTCCAATAGAAAAATTTGATTTTATCTTAGAAAATGAAATATTTTTTTAATGGATGAGAATGAATGATGTCTTAAAATTTATTAGAGAGTAACTTTATGGGAATCTTTTAAAACAGAATTATTTCCTTATCTTTCAGATAAGGATATAATATATCTAACTTTAGTTAAAAATATGAAGAAAGATGGGAATACTGTAAAATTAATTTCAATTTTAGTTGTTTTATGTGTAAGGATCATAAACTACAAAATCATAAACTCTTGTTATGAATTAATGCTATTAAGAAATTAAATAAAATTATATACATATTTTTGTTAATGTATCAACTTGTATCTATTTTAATTCTTTTAGTTCCATAATCTAATATCATATTATATTGACATTATCTGAATTATTAATAAATGACTAAAATTTATCCTTCCTAAAAATTGATAACCTTATATGAATAAATAGATTTTTTTTGTTTTGACAAATGTTTCACTAATTAAGTGCACTTTTTTTTAAAATTTATTTTTTAGTTTTGATATATATCTGCATTTAAGTTAGAAACTTTCATCTAGAAAGATGATGTAATAAAGTCTTCTGTAATGCTCATATAAAAAGGCCAGGTAAGTTTTAAAAGAAAATTACTTTATATTTTTAATAATTTGCTTGTTCAACTTAAAGTTTTTTTTTATATTATTAAGATGTGTGAGAATTTATATTATGCCACTTTGTAGCTATCTATCTATACTCAATTTCAGTTGTTATTTGCTCGTTTTATTTGATACATTAGAGTGATAAATGGACTTCATTAAAATTCACAGCTCAACTTTTATAGAATTTTCAACAGAGTTTTATCTGTTAGAATCTTTATTTGGTATTATTTAAAAAGTTTTAATAATTATTAAGCATTACTCTTCTTAAAATTTAGTTTTAATGCTTTTCAAAATAAATTTGAACTATAGTAATTACATTTTCTAAAATTGGCCTAAAGTATGAGCAAATTCTGTGTCTAGAATTTTATTGATTTGCAAAATAGGAGAATCACAAATTTAAATCATGTTCTAATGAATCAAGATTCCAATGATGAGAACTCTGTCAGATTTGTTGTTGTAAATCAAATATCCACAATTTGGCACAGAATGACCTGGAAGTTTAAAGAATAATTATTGGTGGGTATTTTATAATGATTTGGCTACATTCTAAACTACTAGGTCCTAAAATTCTTTCTCCTTTGGAAATGAATCCTGAAAGTCCACCCTGATGTGTTAAATATTTTCCTTATTTCATATGAAAAATTTTTTTGCAGCATTATTACATCATACTATTATATATATAATTTTGTATTTAGTTTCCCATAACATAAAAGGTTTTAATTTCTGTCATGTTAGATTTAATTCTTATATTTTCCCGCATTTCCAATCTTCATCAATTTTATAGATATATTTGAAATCCAAAATTTAATTTAAAATATTAATTGTAATATTTTGATATGCTACTTTAATTACAAGGGTGATTAATTTTTTACTTCCTAAAAAATGTGTTTTCCTGCTTTACACATTTTATCAAGCTTTATTTGGTTTTTTTTTTTTCAATAATGTATTAATTTCATACATTTTTTAAAAAAATGTTTTAGAACACAGCATATCCAATTCTTAAAGTTTCTTTAAAAGACTAAAAGATATGTTACCATTGTTAAAGAATCTCTTAAATCATATTAGGCAGTTAAATAAAACTATTCATTAAAAAAAAACTTAAAAATAATATAATTACTCTGCAACATTCAATTTTGGTTTTAATTTTATTTACTTTTAATTTTATTTGGTTTTATTTTTATTTCAAGCTAGTCATCTCAGGTAACCAGCTGGTTCGTCAAAAATGTTGGTTATATTTAATTTCAGTAAAATCATTTAGATATAATTTCATGCCTATGATTCTGACAAATTGTTTGGCATTAAAGCAACGTTATTTTAATTGTCTTACTTAATCTGTTTTTTTTTTTTTTTTTTTTTTTTTCTTTCTTTCTAATGGAGACATTCCCATAGCATCATAGCATTGCTAAAAATATTAAAAATCAAGTTCACCTATTTTCTAAATTTTGCAATGTTGTAATTTTTTTTCTTTATTTATCTTATAAACTATGCATATATTAAAAAGAATCCTTTTTCCTTAACTCTAAAAAAATGAAGGAAATTAATGTCAAATAGTTGCAGAAAAAATGAAAACAGGTTGGATTTCAGGTCAGCAATATAATCTGTTGTTGGAAATTAGGAAAAAGATACTTTTAAAAAATGCTAAAATAAACAAAAATTTGTACAACTATTAATTTGGTATAATTAAAAAGATAAATTGTATAAATTTTAAGACAATGAAAAATTAAATTTTTTGCAATGATATTTTCTGAAGTTATTATGGAGAAACATCAAAAGTAAGCTTATTTTTTAATTAATTAATTTTTTTAAAAAAAATTGCTCCAAGATGAACATTTCCACCCTCTAAAGTATACATGTGCCAAATTTCATTGTAGGTCAAATGGTCTGGCCTTTATAATGTGCAAGAAACAACAACATCTTTATTGTTCATATAAATATATCTTGTCTAATTTGTATGATTATTTTTTACCACTGACTTAAAAAAAAATGTTTTTTAATAACAGGATCATTTAATAAGATTGTTTCTTATCTTTCTTTTTTTTCCTCCTTGCAATAGAAAAAAAAATGGCCTTTACTCATAAGCAAGAAAAAATTAAAATGTAACTTTATTTTTTACCAGTCAGAATAGTTTCAGAAAATACAGTTTTTTTAATTTAAAAATTGCCATACCAAGATTAAAAAAGAGAAACATATTATTATATAGTGTTATTAAGCAGATTTAATTTCTAAGAAGACTTTTTTTTTTTTGTTATGCATTAAAATTACAATGTATCTCTGCTCTTTATTCCAAGCTTTAAAAATTGTTTGATGAATAAATATTTAAATTCATGTGAAGGGAATTACGAAATGATTAGATTTGATACCCTACTTTTATTATCATTATGCTTATAAACATCATGTTTTTACTGACACAAAATAAAATTTAAATTATACATATACAAATATTTTAGTTTATTGTTTCAGTTCCTGAGCAGTTAGTTACTTTTGATACACTTTTGAGTTTAATTACTTTTATGATAGTAAGTAACTTAAGATAATTGTCCAGTTCTTCCACCTTATTATTATTATTATTATTATTATTATACTTGTTTCTAGAAACTTATGCTTCTAAAATTTTATTGGTTTAAATATTACTAGAAATTTCATATAATGAAATTGAAACTGTATTTGCACCAATTTTGTTGATTTCATTCCAAGCAATAACATAATATTTTGTGGTATCCTGTCAGATCAAGCAGCAGCAACTTTAGAGATAAACCTGCATATTTATTTCACATAGCAAGTAAAATGTGATGATTTATCTAGCACACAATAGGAAATGAAAATTAATACAGCATCTTAAGAGTAAGAATATTATGGAGTTTTATTAATAATTTTGTGCATCCCATATTTTTTCTTTTTTATTCAGTTTGAGCTTGTTTAAAATTATAGAATAAATAGGTTAAATACAACTGCAACAGGAAATAGAAATTAATGTAACATCAGGTTAAATACAACTGCAGTAGGAAATGGAAATTAATGTAGCATCTTAAGAGTAAGATTATTATGAAATCTTATTAACAGTTTTGGTACTTCCATAATTTTGTATAAAATTATAGAAAAGATATATTTAACAAATGTGAAAAAATTGATTTGGAGTACTAATTCCTTAATTTTTAGTTTCTTCCTAGTTCCTACAAAAAAAGTCTAACTGGATTAAATTGCTCACATTTTATTCCTGACGATGCCTGCCCTGAAAGCTGCTACACCAAAACCTTTCACTAAGGAAATAATTACCAAAGGATATGGTTTTTATACACCCCAAGATGGCTCTGTGTGTAGAATTAAAGTCATTACTGATGAAAAACATATACTGACTGATCTAAATGATGATAATGAAAAAGAGATTATAGTTGGAGATGTTGACGAGCCAATTGATCGAATAATCGAAGACTGCATTCGCACTATGAAGGAGGAGGAAGTTTGTCGCTTAAAATTCGAACACCCCTGCCTTTATCCCGATGTTGTCATACCTATTGAATCTGCTGAAGAAATGAGAGCAGATCAAAGTTCTCCAATTGGTAATGAAAGTCCCAAAATGGAATTTGACAAGGATACTAAAGATGAATCATCTGAAATGGACGTAACTTCAGAGAATCCAGAAGTAGTGAAACCAGAATCTGCTGCTGAAGTAACACCAACTAGTGAATCTCAATCAGAAGACACTGAGGATCTTCCATCCAATATTGTTGAAATTGAATTTCAGCTGTTGGCATACACTAGGGAACCTGAAATATGGGAGATGAGTGTTACTGAAAAATGGCGTCGAGCTACATACCACAAGCAAAGAGGTTTGGAGCTTTATTCTCGGGGAGCCTATCAGTATGCTTTCCGTCGATTTGGTTTGACTTTGAAATATGTTATCTCTTTAGAACATGATATACCTTCTGGTCAAGAGGAAGGAATGGACATCAAAGGACTTAAGTTATCTTGTTATTTAAATGTTGCTGCATGTCAAATGAGGCATCATAATTATGAATCTGTTGTGATAAATTCTTCAAAAGCTTTACAGATGCAATCTGATAATGCCAAAGCTCTTTATAGGAGAGGTGCAGCATATGTACAGTTGCAGGAATATGAAAAGGCCAAAGAAGATTTAACTCGTGCCCAGCAACTTGAACCTAAAAATCAAGCTGTAACGAAACAACTTCAACTCCTAAAAAGCAGAGTTCAGAAATTAAATCAATATTATGCAAGTGCCATGAAAAAGTATTTCCAGTAATTCTTGGGCTTTCACAGAATTGAACTCTATAGCTATAATCATTGATCTTAAAGGCAGTTTAGATTTTTTTTACATTCTAACTTGAAATTCATTCCATTTTGATCAAATGCATATAGTGAGATAGATCTGCATTCGATATGAACTTTTTTCAACATTTATGAGCATTGCTCAATGCTTCCAACTTAAACATACCAGTTAGGTTAGAATTATTAGATTTTCTTACAAAAACATTTCATTATGTCTAATTAGTTTCATTTTCAAATCATGTAAATGAACATTATTTGGACTCTTTTCAACTTTCATGAACTAAATAGAGTGAGGTAAAAATATCTTATATATAAGTTATATACATATATATATATATATATATATATAATAAAATATTTTTTATCTTCTCAGAAAAACACTGTGATGCTGTTATGTTCATTGTTGTATTGTTTAATATTTATGAAAATAAATTGTTTTTGTTATAACTGTATTTTGTTTATTGGGCTAAATCAATTAATTAAAAATTCATTGGCAAAAATTATGTGAATTTTTATTTGTTTAAAAGCATTTTATTATTAGAAACTGATCAAAATATTTAATATAGATTGAAATAGTTTAATTGAGAAATTTCTTCAAATATATAATAATTGGATCATTAATTTTGAAAAGTTTGGAAAATTTTGTATATGTTTTTAAGTAGATACTTTATAGGAAGACTTCCTATAACGATTATTTTCATGACATTAATTTGAGAAAATCGCTGCTTAATTTATATTTTCCCATAGTCTCTAGAACATTCCTTTTTATATGCATTTTGCTCATATTATCTTGTATCCAAGGTGATTAGAGCGATTTTAATTGGATTCGACCCAACAGAAATATATTACAGAAAGGATGACAGTCTTGACCAAATATGTTGATATGTCAGTTCTTAAGTCATGGAGATGATGGGAGGCTTGAAATTTTATTTTTCCATTATTCCAGAGCTCTTGAAGATAGATGATAATTTGTATTTCAAACACTTCAGATATTTGAGAAAATTCATTTGTTTTAAATGAAAAGTAGTAATTAAATTTTTTATACTTTTTTGAAACACTTGCTTATGAGCTTTATGCTAAAACAAAAATGATATGTAGTAAACTAAATATTTTTCTTACAAGTATTAAATATATTTCTTTGATGTCAAAATACTTGAGTCATTAGAATTTTCTTTAAATATATTAGGACAATTTCCCATTTTAAATGGATATACAACAATGTTGTATTTTTAAATATATATCTGGTATTTTTATAACAAGATTTTTTTTTTTTCATGAAAGCTTACATGTATACAATGCATGAATAGCGATTTAAAAGTGTTTATATTTTCAATTAAATACATAGAGCATGGAAAGATGAGCAGCTACAGTTTACTATATTTATAAGTAATTTTTTTAAAAATATTTTTGTATTAAAAATCTGATGAAACTTTCTTTAATACTGCTTCCTATTTCTTCACTTACAGTTGTGATGATTCCTAATCAGTGTACCTAGGCTTAGTTAGGAAGGAATGCAAGGCATGTCTGTGTAAAGAAACAAAGGCTTTAGTTACATATATATGTTACACCTAACATCAGTTCTTGAATATTAAATGAATGTAAAGTTTATCTTATGCCAGATAAAAAGTGTGCATAAAAATATTACAAAATTAAAATAGATGCAATAAAAATGTAGAGAAACGGCAATTTAAAAACGCAGTTTTAAAGTAGGCTAAATGATGCGATTAAGTATCAAATAGAAAAAGTTCATGAAAAAAGTAAACAGATATAGAGTCGGATTGACTTGTAGTTTTAATTTTGAGGTGGCTTTTGTAGAATTTGAAATATATATATATATATATATATATATATATATATATATATATATATATATATATATATATATATATATATATATATATATATATATATATATATATATATATATATATATTTCAGATATGATCGCTGTGTTTGTTTTTCATGCCGTTTCATATTTTGCTAATTGACGAAATTTCGTCTCTGAATGGCTGTTAACAAAAAATCTCCCTGCTCCCCCCCGATTTGCTGTGAATCCCAGCATTTGTTTTTCCAGTCTAAACGAAATATTCTAGAGGAGATGACGATGTATATGTATTGTATGTCGCAATCAGAAATTGATAATTGCTGTGTCCATAAATAGAAAAAAAAAAAAAAAAAAAAGAGCTAGCATGCAGTTCCTTAACATCTAGCCATAACTATAGCTGAAAATAAGTTGATATTTTTTTGAGAGATTTTTCTGATGGTCCTGCGACTCACCACGTGTCCCTTTTAGCGTTTTCTTGCAATTTTCAGATTATGTTATTTTTTCAATTTTCTTGGAACGAATTATTCTGAAAACCATCGTCAGAAACCTAAAAATATATGTTATATGTAAGTTTCTGTTGCAATAAGTTAGCTTCGACGGCTAAGTGAATATTGATCGATTGATATAGAACAACTTCATTCCAGTAATGCTTTATTTCTCGAATATCTTGGTGTGCAGCAAAGGCAGCTTTATTTTTTGACTAGTCCTCTATAAAGGCCTCAACGAGCATTTTGAAATCTGAAAATAATATTTTTATTAAACATTTACCTGCTAAGATGAAAACATTAATACATCTCATAGATTCAGGAATGAGTCAGAATCTTTATATATATATATATATATATATATATATATATATATATATATATATATATATATATATATATATATATATATAATTGCCGTTTCAGTGGCATTGAGGCGGAGTAATGATTTGTTTCCATTTAGGAAGAAAGAATCTGATAATATTGGATGCTACTTAATATTTAAACAATTAAAAATATATGCTATGTATTTTTAATTACCTCTGATTGGAAATCAATAAGATCTCCAACTTTAAAATTTCGTTCTGAAAAGCCTTACCGTGCAGGCTTTAAGAATTGCTTCATTTTGAAGACATTGCTTGTGATACAGGGCGCATAATTTTGAATACTTTACAAGGATGTAGTAATGTTGGCACAGAAATATTACATGATTTGTTAAAGGAAGACAATAACTTTATCAACCATAAAATACCAAATGGCAAAAAATGCGTACTATGCATTGCCAGGCTCTAATGAACCAACTCCTCAGGAGAAGTGGATAACATAGCAAAGCTTAATGCAAATCACAATTCTGTGCTACACGGTGTCGAAAATTTTCCTCATTGATTAAAGAAAGCCGCGGTGACTTACTGGTAAGGTTTCGGCTTTGAAGCCGGAGGTTTCTAAGTTCGAGACTCATTTCAAATAAAGATTCTTCATGTATGCAGGCTAGGTGCACATTAAATTTGATGTGGTCCAAATGACCTTGGAGTGATTTGGAAATTTGGAGAAGAGGGTTCAACCACAGGTGTTTTTTTCTTCGTCTGGCTGTGGTTCATAATTATCGATATCCGCACCAAAATGGCTCTTCTGTTGCTTAAAAACTGGATATTAATATAACTCAACTTGATTACTTAATTAGCGTTCACACGAGGCCAACTACAGCGCGCAATAGAAGGCCAGCCTATGTCAAGAAGATCATGTGACCGCAATGACAGCAGTTGGCCGGAGCAGACCTAGCCATCTGGGTGGTGCGGTGGATGCTATGCACCGGTGATTAAGAATTAAAATAGTATCCTGAACAATAATAGCGTTTACACATACTGAAAGTATACGTTTGTTTCCACGTGGCTGACTGAGCTTTGACTTTCTGAATGGAGATCCCATTCAGACATGTTAAGACAGAGCGGCGCGGCTTCTGGGCGCATGCGGCTTCCAGAAGTCGAGGATGAGGCTGGGTTCAAATGAACTTGTTAATCATCAACCATCTACTTTTTTTCTACATTTAATGTAATATATTTTATGTGTGCATTTGTGCATATTTGTTTGTATTCAGTTGTTGAAACAAAAAATAAAACGAAGATAATTTTAACAATCAACTCCTAGCAATGCACAAAGAAGAATTAAGGACGAAGTTTAAATGGAGCAGTCGACGGATTTGGAAATATACGAAGTTTACAGTATATATTATAGTCTAGTGCAAGGGTGCAAATATTTTTAATATAAGGTAAGTGGATTTACAGTCACTCATCTCACTTACTAGGCAATAGCGTATAGTACAGCATATGTTAATTTGATAATTCATTCTATAAATTGTTTAGTACTGTTAGATATAACTATGTCCATGCCAATGAAATATCGCTCAGGGTGTCAAAAACGAAAATTATCAGAAAAGAAAAAAGAAGAAAAGCTAAACTTCACAAGAAGTCGCAAGTAGAACACTTTTCTTCGCTTCGAAGTAATTCTGGAAAAGAAATGGCTTCAACTTCAGAAATTACAATTCAAACTTCAACTGGGGACGAAATTTCTTCTCCAACTACAGAGTTTTGCAATGAAAATGTTGAAACGGTGAAATTTGTTGAAGAACCGTGTGTTTATACAAATATGACCGAATCAGAAAATAATGACGGAAATGACAATAACAAATACGATCAAGAGAGTATAAATGATCTTGGTTTATGGCTAAGTATTATAACTGATAAATTTAGAATGTTTTATGTGAAAGCAGACCTGTACAACACAAAGGAGTTTTTACTAAAAATGCTGAAGGTAGATCATTTTCCACTACATACTACTTTTAAAAAATGTCAAATGGGGATTTATTGATGATTGAATTAGTGATTGATTTAGTGATTTAATGATCAGATGGTTAATTTATTCAAAAACGCAAGACTCCGTGTTTTATTTTTGTTGTATACCGTTTTCCAAAAGAAGAGATGACCAGACTACACGATTTATATGTGGCTATAATAACTGGAGAAAGCTGTCAACTGTAATCCAAGATCATGAGCGTTCTAGTTGTCACTTTAGTTCGTTATTGCTTAGGAAGAATTACTAAAACGATTAAATTTACGTTCAACTATTGGTAAAACAAATCAAGTTAAATGATTCTATTTTTCTAATCTTCCACTTCGAGGAAATCGCGAAATAAAAGGATAGCCTAATAATGGAAATACTTTATATTTGATCGAATTATTAAGTAAATACGAACCTGTGCTAACGGATCATATAAAAAAATAATAAATTCTAAAAATAGAATTATGCATCATTTAGCACATAATTCAAAGGAACAAATTATCTCTGCATTAGGAAATGAAGTCCTTAACAAAATTAAATATGATATAAAAGCAGCCATGTACTATAGTATTCAAAGGGGTACGCTTGATATTTCCCATAAGGAACAAACTTCAATCATTATTAGGTATGTAAAATTTGAAGAGAAAATGTAACTATAAACGAATCATTTATAGGGTTTATTGAAGTAACTGATGAGACTGTAGAAGGACTAACAAAAACTCTATTGAAAAAGTTTACTGAACTTGATTTAGATATTATGAATTGTGGAGGGCAAGCATATGACAACGGTAGTAACATGAAAGGGAAACATAAAGAAGTTAAATCTAGAATACTTTCTCTAAATCCGCATGCAATTTATGTTTCTTGCCTATCACGTTCCTTTAATTTATTAATTTGTGATGCCGCTTCCAGCAGTATATATAGTAAAAACACTTTTGGGGATATTACAACGTTTATATTACTTATTTTCTGCAATGGGAAAAAGATGGGAAATTCTGCAAAGCATTTAAACATTTACTCTTAAACCATTATGCGACACTCGTTGAGAAGCCAAAATAGATTAGGTGAAAAGCAATGTATACACAGTTTGAACAAACTTGTAATGCCCTAGAAGAATTTATTGATGTTCAAATGATGTAAGTAACGATAATACAGTGGTATCCGAAGCTAAAAGTTTATTTGGTGCAAGAAATGTCATTTATTTTATGTTTAATAGTATTGTTTGCAATATTTTCCAAAATTAACACTATGAATCAACTATTTCAAGCAGAAACAATTGTTCTTGGCTTTCAATTTAGTCAATAAAATTAAAACTCAAATCCAAATTTTAAGAACAAACTTTAACACATTTTTCGACGAAGCAAAAGTGCTAGCACATAATTTGAACATTTTCCTGATAAACAAATTAGAAAAAGGGGAAGATTATGTTCTAAATTATTTTTAAAATACTGGTAGAGAAATTTAGATGTTATTTTTTTAACACTGTAATTGATACTGTTATTGTACAAATAGAAGATGGGTTAAAAGTATACCAAATAGTATTTCCGATTTCAAATTAATCACTGATATAACAACTTTAGAAAAATATGAGTTAGAGAAATGTTCCGAAAACTTTGTAAAATCTTATAAAACAGATGTAAATGAAAACCTAATCGAAGAAATTTGTTTGTTACGGGATTTGATTTTGACTGAAAGAGATGTAAATAACGCACAATATATATTGCAATGCATACTAAATAATAATTATAATGTGTTATTTCAAATGTATTAACTGTGTTAAAACCTTTTTTTTACGTTGCCAGTTACTACAGCAAGTGCTGAGCGCTCTTTCAGCAAATTGAAATTAATAAATAATTATCTTCGGTCAAGCATGTGTTCAGAACGCTTAAATGCACTTGCTATATAAACATCAAAAAAGAAATAAATTTTTTAAAATTTTTCTGAAGTAATTAATGTATTAGCAAAAAAAAAAAATAATAATCATGGATTAAATAAATATGCATTAATAATATATGTTCAGATTTTTTATTTTTTTTTTTATTTTTTTTTTTTTTGCTTTACAAAAATTTAGGGCCCCAAATGACTTCTTGCACCCAGGCCCCTCTGAAGAGAAGGCCTTATGGTCCATAAGACCTTTAATCTACTTTGTTATAACTGGCTATAAATACACTCATGTCCAAAATTAAGGTCACAAAAATGTTTTTCAAAGTAATTCTAAATGGCTACCAGTAAAATTTAAACAAATTATATTTTATATATTGTGAAGGACCGCTAACACGATATTAACCTTTGTTGTGGGAAAAAATGTTGTTTAGCATTAGTTTTTGGGAAACTACTGAAATTAGACCGTTTAGGTATCTGGGATTTTTGCCTGCAATTTTGTGAATATTGCATTAAAACAAAAAATTTAACCTGTTTCCAGTGAGAATGAGTTCTCATAATCGTTTAGACGATGTCTTGAGATGCAGAACCATTGGCAGGCTTGAAGCTGGGCAGTCTCAAGCGGAGGTGGCTCGATGGTTACAAGTGGAACCGAAAGTGGTATCAAGGTTGTGGAATCACTTCCAAACAAGTGGTACTGTAACCAGGAAGGCCGGCCAAGGCCGTCACAGAGCAACGACGCCTGCACAGGATCGCTATTTAGCATTAAGCGCACGACGGCATAGGCTGACAACGGCTCCTCAACTTGCTCGTGACCTTGCTGCTGCGTCTGGAATAAGAATTTCCAGACAAAAAGTGGTGCCTAACATATCAGTCTTGGGCACAGCAAGAATGGGGGCGTGTTCTTTTCAGTGATGAGTCGAGATTTACCACACAGAGTGACACTCGTCGAATCTTCATCTGGAGAGAGCGAAGAGCTCGCTATCATCCCTCTTACGTAAAAGAAATCGACAGATTGGTGGCAGAGGAATCCTTATCTGGGGTGGCATAATGTTGGGAAGTCGTACACCACTACACGTCTTCGATGCGGGTGTTGTCAATGCACATCACTATAGGGATGAGATCCTTGAAGCCTATGTGAAGTTGTTCCGGGGTGCTGTTGGCCCAGACTTCATGTTTATGGATGAAAACGCGCTTCCACACAGAGCCCAGATCGTTGATGATTTTCTTGAGGAAGAAAATATTCGACATATGGACTGGCCGTCGAGGACTCCGGATCCTAATCCTATTGAACATGTTTGGGATGGTCTCGGAAGACCCATTGCACAGCTTAACCTCCCTCCTAAAACCCTCCAAGAGTTAAAAGCCGAGCTTTTGGAAGAATGGGCTTTGTTTCTCCAAGCATTTATTGACACCCTCATAAACAATATGAAAGCTCGTTGTGAATCCAGTGAAGCAGTACATGGTGGTCACATTCCATATTAGACAGGCGTTTCTCGAGATAAATGCTTTATCTCTGATTCATAATGTAACGCTTTTTGATATACCCTGTTTCTTAATTCCCAACTAAAATCTTTTCCATGTTGTTATGTGTCTATGTTCTTTATTCCATTGTAGTGTATCTCTGTGCCAAGTTTCGTGGCAACACAGTGAACAGTTTTTCATTTTTCGCAGATTTTATGTTTGTGACCTTAATTTTGGACATGAGTGTATATGGCAATGAATTATTTTGATTTAGATGAATGAATTTGTAAATTTTTGTCACTACAATTTTTCAAATTCAAGTCATTATAAGATTCTTCCATCAGATTTATGATTGTCAACGCTACTAATTTTCTGTGTGCGCGAGTTCTACGACAATTCTTTGTCATATGCATATTTTAAAATCTTTTTTTATTTTTTTAGGATAAAAAATATATAATTCTTATGTATATCTAAAAAACATTGCAGCTGTTGCTACCATAAATACACGTTCTCCATGATCTGAATTTGATGCTTGTAATGAAATTTTGGGGCATTAAAACGCAAAATCAAAAATTAAGTGTGTAGTTTTGTCAAACTAAATAAAAAGTTCATTATTTGTTTCATACTTGAGTAGCCTCTTAGCCGATGCAGTTCCAAAGAACTGCACCGTTGCCCAGGGAACACCACGTGGAGGTGGGCTACTTTTGTTCCCCGCCCACCCACCCTCCATCGCTGCATCCGAAGACAGTTCTGATCTGAAAACTGCATCGGGCAGCCGACGACAGTTTTGATGTTAAACTGCGTCCTTCTGCGACCGGTATCTCACTGGAATATCCAAGGCTAAGCAGAACTGGTAGATCGCAAACGATTCTACAACTGGCACTCCGACAGGAGCCATCCGTGCAGGCAAATCCAGAGCAGAACACAGCTTGTAGACCATATAGGATTCTACAACAGGGATATCTGACATCTGGACTGCAGATGGAGCCAATTTCGCTGGAAGTTCTAAAGCCTGGCAAATCCTAAATACCATGTAGGAGCGAACCACTGGGACGGATTCTACTCTAGTCGCAGGTGGATCAGATGGTGTATCAACATCTTGATCCAAATCGGGATCGAAAAACAGATCTCCGATTGAGGGTAAGTGGGGGAACATGTAATATTTCAACAGTTCCAAGATCGTCCATAGGGCGATCCATCCAATGATGGCCGTAGCCTCATTGAAATGTTCACAAAACGCACCAAGCATAGCTCAGCAATAAAAAGTCACACAACGATCAGTTGCAAAATAAGAAATGATTCTTAACAGAGCAGGAAAAGATGGATTCATTGTTTCATCTATTATATTGTTTGTATTTTGTGCGTTTGTTTAACATTAAACAGTCATATTTCTGCTAACAACAATAATAAGAGTGATTGTTGAAACCTTCTGCATCCAATAACAACTGAAATATAACCATCGATTATTACTAAGTTAACAGTGGAATAAATCTAATAATCAAGCATAGAATACTAGGGGAGGGAAAAGAGAGGAGTTAATATTTAATTAAATTATGTGGGTTTTAATTTACATATTTTTTCGAACATTGACTAGATTTTTCATGAGGGATTTAAAACGAATGCTATCGATCGAGATTGAAATTGATTAAAATTTGTAAAAAATGCGTTGAGTAAAATTTGAGAGCAAATTTCCTTTTTATTAATATGTTAAGAAATAAGTTTCTGCTCTGTGCTGTATTTAAGATAAATTGCCCTCTCATATTAGTGTAGTAATTAGTTAAACAAAGGAAGTGAAAGATAAAACAAAAGTGAAAGAAAAAGAGAAGAAACGCGCAAAAATATGCTGAAAGATAAAATTCACGCGAAACTAATGCAGAAAAAAACATCAATTCAAGAAGCAACAATTTTCAAAATCCCTTACATGAGAATTTAGTGTTTCGTAGAATAATGAAGAAAACCGAATATGCATTTTGGAAGCTCACTTGTCAACCAAATGAAACTCAAAATTCCATACCAAACTATTTTAATGATAAGATCAATTATCAGATTAAGTCGCTATTACTACGCTTGGCTGACTTCTCGCACCCAGGCCCCTTTGAAGAGAAGGCCGGCTTTGGTCCGGATGAGACAATAATTTGGAATCACGATGTTCTTGAGGGAGCTGTGACTTCCCATTGCGCGCAATAGTTGGCCTCGTGTGAACGCTGCTGTAGAATACTAAGAAGGCACTAATGGTTCGGAAGTTAACCATGGAAAAATTACGTATCATTCAGCGATCTGCTACTGCAAAGATGGAGCAGATGAGGTTACTGTCTTATTTTAAACAGTAATAAATTAAATAAGCTCTAATTTTAAAAATAATATACCTATTGTTTCAATTTCATATATATATATATATATAGGTCTATCCGTGATTTCCTGTTTATTCTAGGTAATGAGATTACTGTATTGGTCGTATGGCGAACATAATTTAATATCTATACCTCAAAGTTGTTAATAAATAAATTATTGGATTGAAGGCTGAAGATCTTTTTCTCCGTTGCGCCTTACTCGCTTTTTCAAGTACTCAAACGTTCTATTTATGTCCAATTGTGCAAAATTTTACATTTTTTTCCCCTTGCTAATCTTCAAAATTGCTTATGTTCCAGATATTATTAGTATTGTCGTTTATGTTAGCCATTTAGTTTCATAATGCTTAAATCGTACATACGTTTGTTTATAAAATAAGATTAAAATTGACAGTTCGACAATTTCATTTCCAGTCCTTCACTAAGGTGCTTAAAATTGAGAAAATGGTATGTTACAACGATAACATTGTTTAGAATAATAGATAAACTGCTTGATAGAAGGAATTGGTTGTTATTGGAGGAGGTTAGTATAACATATTTATTTCTTCACGATAAGTACGTTACAAGTGTATAAGTAGTTTGATAGAATAACAACAGATAAAATGTGTGATGCCACTCAAGCTAAAAGTAATTATACCACATTATTTGAATGCTTGCCACAACATCCTAACCACCCTGGTCAACCTCCAGAAGTATGACCAATTGAATTGGACGGATCCTCTTCCAATATTCTTCCCACCAAGCTGCTCGTAATGCAATAAACTTCCACTTACTTATACTTTCCATTATGAGCATAGAATTGCTGCACTTTCACTGAAGTCAATGTATTCCAAAGGAAAATGAGTTCCTTGTTTGCGGCATGGAAGGTGGTGGCGTTGTAACTGTATATAATATGTGGAAGTCCTCTTCTACTGACAAATCTTTGTAAGGCCAAAAGGAGCTTGTCTACAGAAAGGTCAAAAACAAGTTCTATATGCAGGACTCTAGTAGAACATGTAAATAGCATGATGTAAGCTGTATTTTAGGTTTGAAGATCCTAATATAAACTGGCTCTGCAAAGTCTATCCCAGTGGTATCGAAAAGTATACAAGAAGTAAGTCGGTCAGCTGGAAGAGGGAGGGGCTTTTATTTTATTAGAACTTAAAAGAGGCTACTCTACTAAACACTCCAGGTGGTCCTCGTTATCGATGACAATCGCGGCTTTTTCACAGTAGTTTCCCCTGTGCCTTAGGGCGGTAGGGGTTGAGGAGGGATTCAGTAAATAGGTTGTTGGCGTATATTTTGTATTTTGAAAGGGTTTTAGTTTCTATTTTCATGTGTTGTTAGCTCAAAATTGGAAAGACTTTTATGGCCATTTATTAAAAATTTTCCACTGAAGTGCTCTGTTAACGATGAATGAAATGTAAGGATACCGACAAGTCGTTTATTTTTCGAATAAGCATCAGAAGCTCTTTTCAGTATCAAGACTATTGTAATGATATAAAGAAAAACTATTGCATTGTCACTGCAGCCTATTCACATGGCAGTTTTCTCACAAAATGTGTAGCGACTCTTGTTACTGTAGATGGAAATCGCTTTACACTCCAAGCGTCTTATTCTGTCATCAAAGGACTGTGGAATTTCTGAGGCCAAGTACAAACTTCCGCTTTCAAAATAGCAATAAAAGACCAGAAAAAGATTGGGAGTATTCTTTATTGCCCCCTTCACAGAGTGAGATAAGTTATATAAATACTGAGTTCCTTTTTCAAATGCCATTCTAAAAATTTCTCCAATTGTGAATTTCTACTTTTTATTTTACGTACTGTGAATCGGATTTTTGGATTATCAGAGTAATTTTTGTATTGAAAAGCTTATTATTTTTTCATTATGAGTAAAAGAAATCGTGAACACATTGAAGAAGAAATTAAAGCAATTTTACTTGCTTCTGATGAAAGTGACTGCGATCTATCAGCGAAGATGATGGTTGGCCAAAAAATGATACTTTAGCTCAGCTCTCGTTTATTCTAAACAAAGAAGCAGGAGACGTAACTAATGAGGATCAGATAAACGAGAGAGATGGAGATGAGGAGTCAAAAAAATATGTGACTATGTTATATAATTTGTTATATAATTTATATAACAATGTTATATAATTTACTTATTATCAAAAATTTGCAAATGATTCCCTCATGCGTAAATTTATGAAAATTTCATATGAAATTTTCTTTCAAAATTTTATCTTGACTTAATAATATAGAAAACTTCACATAACGTTTTAAAAGCAGATTTTCAGCATGACAGTTTATACTAAAAGCATAATATTTATGATGAATGTAATAATAAATGTGTTAAATCTTCATGTTTGTTAATGAAGAATGCAATAGAGATGAATGTTTTAGTAAAATGTTCAGGCTGAAAACTGAAGGAATGTATTTTCAAAATATATTTCGCTGAGTAATTTTTTTCCCGAATTTTATTTCATAATTTTTGTATTTCAGTATTAAATAAAGTTTAAAAAATATGTTATCTCATCTATCGAATTGTCTCGATAGATGAGATATATAAAGTTTGACGTAATATATTCCTTGGTTGGACAAAAATTTTAAAAGTTATATTTTAAAAGATTAGTAAAAAAGAGTGGCAAAATAAAGATATTTTTGAAATGTATATTTACTCCACATTCTTTTTCGATTATTTAATGTAAAAGCAAGAATGCGTAAGGTTTTGGAAAAAAAAATGTAAAAACTTCTTTAAAAATTTAATTAAAGTTCTAAAACTTTTCTCTTAGTATCACTATCGAAAATGCAAAATAATATTTTGCATTCAAAATTTCAATGAAGATAACCGTTTATACTAAAAAAAAAAAAAGAAAGAAAAAAAGAATGCTAAAGGCAATAAAAAAAAAAAATCTTAGCTAAGTGTTGAAAGAGCGTATTCTTTTCGAAACGTCTTTCAAAAGATGCAGTAACATTTTTTTTTTTTTTTTAATTCAACGAATGTTTTTATTTTGGTATTAAATGAAGATTTAAAACATTATCTCGTCTATCAATGAATTGCATTGACATCTTTATTATGTAAACAAATGTACTAATTGCCTTGATATATGCACAATGTATGTTCTACATTACTATGTAAAAAAAAAAAAAAAATACATGCTAATATATGACATATTATTTAATTTTGGCAAAAAAAAAAAACGTAAAAGCCTAATGAAAATAAGACGAAAAGATGTTTTTGGAATTGCTAGTAAAGCCAGTTTTATTTAAATGGTTTGGAAGCCTAACATAAAACTTGCAAAAAATCCCTATTTTCTCAATTATAGAATAAATTTAATATTATTTGTAAAAAAAAATAAACCAAAAATACGAGAGCGAAACGCTTCACATTAAAAAATATAAATACATTAGAATAAAACTCTTAAGTTGATGGAAAATGATTCCCGTCGTCGAAAACCGCAAGGCAATTTTTCAAGGCAGAGCGTCGACAGATTTATTACTCGGAGTGCGGGGGGTAACTGCCCCTCAGTTTGGGAGAGTCCATGTCTCCTATAGACACGCTGAGAAAGTCTGGATGTTAAAGGGAGTACCGCTTGAAAAGTGCTTGGATGTTAAAAAGTTAATACCCATCTCCCCTGAAACGGCTAGCAGCCGCCCCAAACCGACCCACGTGGATATTATAGGGCAAATTCTCAAACCGCCCCAAACCGCCCGGCTGGCATCGAGAGGGTTAAAGCATGGGACAGTTTGAACTGTAAGCAAGTTTTAATCACTCGCTTGATGACCTCGGAGTATCCAAAACTCGGAGCGTAATTCTGAAAGAACTACACGAGCACCCAAGTGATGTTGATGAATGTGCGTGTGTCTAATCAACAAGTGCACAAAATAATGAGATACTTCACGCAGTATTGGATGTTTTTGTTCAAGTCATATCCGTGCGAATTGTAGCCTACCACCAAGTCGTAAGATTTTATCTTTCAGAAATGGGCAAAAAAAAGAGAAATTTTTGAGGATTTAGGTTAGGAACAATTTTTCTCCAGTGCGTTGATTTCTACAGAAAAACAATGTTTTTGTACAACTGAAATCCAATAGTTTCTTGCATTATTCAGCTCCTCAATTATCAATTCTGAAGTAAAATGTTGTCGAGATTTACAGTTGTGCAGAAAGCAATAAATCCAAGCTGTTATTCTCAAGAATTTTGTGTATGAACTGAAGAGGAATATATAGATTAAAGTTTGGATAGTTGATGTATACACAATATTTGGGTCTTTACTTGACGAGCTTCTATATCCATTAAAAATTTTTCGTCGTTTGCCAAAAGGTTTTGGATTAGCCAGGCGTCTGGAATTTGCGCTAACCAACTTGGGCCGTTCCACCAAATTTCTAGACATAGTAATTCTGCTGGGAACACTCCACGAGAAAGATGATCTGTTGGGTTCTGCGTACATGGGCCGCCAATGCGCTGGAGAAGTGTATTGAAGAATTTCTGTGACTCAGTTGCATTCGAATGTGCTCCATTGGTTAGGACCATTTCTTATTCAACTTAACGCGACAGTTGATTATCTAAACCAATTTCTTTGCAAAAATAGTGAAGTAAACGATCTCCTAATAAGGCTGCCAAAAGTTCCTGAAATGGAAGTTTCATCCGTTTAAGTGGGGAAAGTCTGTTCCGACTGCAAACTAGTCGAACCTTAGTTTCATTAAGCTCAGTGAAACAAATGTATAATGCGGCATCATAGGCCTTTTCCTATACATTGCAAAAGCCATGGAGACTCATGTGAGAAGCGGCAGAAATTCCAATCCAGCGAGGAATACGTATCTTGTTTAAAAATGATATTTCAGATACGCATCTGTTAAAGTTTGCGGCAATGACTGGAGGAAGAATTTCGTCCCATTGCACTCCCATGAGCCACATGGTTTGAAAAAGAATTTTTCCAACTACTATTGCTGGTGCATAGAGGCATAAAGGATCATGCAACCTTGATACAATTTTAAAAAGTAAAAGTTTTGTTGCAGGAACAGCAAACTGATAAACACTTTCGTTTATGTCTGTATGAAACATGTCTGCCGTAGTATTCCAGCTAATTCCTAATACTTGCGTATTGCTTTTAAAGATGATATCCTTTAGTTCCCAAATAACCTGTAAGTTCTTGGAGTTTGTACTCCATTTAGCCAAAAGTAAAATCTGTGCCGATAAATTTTGCATTTCTTGGTAAAGAATTGTTGCTTGCTCAGCAGTCTCTACTCCCATAACGAAGTCGTTCATAAAAGTATTTTACTCCAAATGCTTATCTGTAGTAGAGTAGATATCAGTATGCATATTAGCTAATTAACGAAGAGTGACAGAAAGGGACAGAAGTCAATCCAAAAGGTAAACGGGAAAAACGATAAGTATTTCATTTCGCAAGTATATTTCCCGTTTGTATCATTTTCTGTCTTAAACCACAGGAACCTAGTACATTCTCTATCCTCTTCAGCCAAAATAAGTTCCAAAAATGCTTCACGTCCGTCGCTCGTGATTGCGAATTTGTGAAGTCGAAATCGTAACAATGTTGCAAATATTTCTGGAAGCAAATTAGGACCCTGCCCAAGAGCATCATTTAAGGAAGGATGTCCTGGTGTATGAGAAGAAGCGTCAAATACAATTCGCCTTTTCTTTTCGCTATTCTTTTGTTTCATTATATGATGAGACAGGTAAAATAGTTTTGATTCGTAGCAAGGACTATTATCGGCAAGTTCAACATGGTGGTTATCGATATAATTTTGCATCTGTTCTGTATAAATATCTCTTAAGTCTGAATGAGTAAAGAGTTTGTTACGGAGTATTTGAAATCTTTTGAGAGTTATTTCGCAATAAAGATGAAAGAATCACCTCTGATTTCCATGGCAACTTTACAACATGGCGGTCTTCAACTTTGCAAAATGAATAGTTAAAATCACTTAAAATTTCAGAATTACGAACAATCATCCATGGTTTGATTGCTTCTAAGTGTGTGTGTCCGGTATGTGATGAGAATATGAAATTGATTGATTTGGATGAGAGAATCGATGGAAAGATAAGGTGTTGCAGAAAGAAAGGATTGAATCCGCACCATATTAAAAGGTCTGTACGAAAGGGTTCCTGGTTCTATAAAAGTCATTAGGATTTAGGAATAATTTCATGCATGGCGTATATGTGGTTAAACAGAATGAGGCATGAAAGTATTGTGAATGATTTGAATGTTGCAGCAAGAACGGTGACTGATTGGATGAATTTTTGTAGAGGAGTATGTGAGAATTCTTGTTTAGCCTTTGATGGAAAAATCGATGGGATTGGAAAGATTGTTGAAATTAATGAAAGTAAATTTGGAAAGAGAAAACATAATAGAGAAAGCGAGTGGGTGTTTGGAGGATTAATCAGATATACGAATGATTGTTTTTTTTGGAGTAGAGCCTGAAAGAAGTGCAGATGTTTTACTCGAAGTCATAAAAAGACGTATTCTTCCGGGTTTGAACTTCAGACTTTTGGGCATCGCATAACTGTCTGGATAATCAAGGTTATCAGCATTTAACGGTGAGCATAGTCTGACGTTTAAAGACCCGGACACCGGAGTCCACACAAATTCTATCGAAGTAACCTGGAGTGCCATTAAAAGTTCTTTACAAGGGACAAACCATGTAGCCGGAGAATTCGACGACTGCCTGACAGAGTACATATGGCGTAGACAAAACAACGTCGCGATAACAAAAAAAGTACGCCGATTCTTCAGAGAAATATCTCGATCGTGCCCTGCCGAGATAACTGATTAAATAAATCAAGTAAGTGCATTAATTCTTTAAAATTCCCTCTAAAATCCATTCCTATAACGTCCTTCATTCTTTCTTTTATGTTGATTATGTACTGATCCTGTTATCCACACAGTCCATATTTTCAATGTGCTAGTGAAGCTACTAGGTTCCCGCTGCCGTTGTCAGCGGAGCCATAGCATTT